>NC_090448.1:460845788-461165288 GCF_031143425.1 Pleurodeles waltl | reverse complement strand
CTCTAAACACAATGGTGACCCAAGCACTCCAAAGCACCCCGGGTTGGACAATGTGGTGACTGCCACAATTGTGAGTACTGCAGGTAATGTGGGGCAGGTTTGCTACATCTTGGAGGGACCCGGGATGTGGGACAACCAGTAGAACCAGTGGATACTGAGGGCATGGGCTTGCTGAGGGAGCCAGAAGTGAGCAGTATGGTGGCTACATCAGTGCATAGCGGCAGAGGAGCATAAAATTCAGGGGTCACATCTGATAACACCGGAAAGGCAGTGGAGAGGGGAGAGTCTGAAAGGGCCTATGAGTTATCACCGGTTGAGAGATTTGGTGATCTTGTGCCGTGCAAGTCTGGTAAGCTCAACAAGGGCAAGGTACAGCCTCTGAAAAATTCTGAACATTCTCAGGCCAATCTGCAGGCCGGCTTTGATGCAGGAGGGCATTTTTTTTTTCCTGTCAGATCAATCGGACTGGTCTGAGGACTTAGAATCCCTGGGAGAGCACTATAGAAGAAGGTCACAGGGCAGCACATCAACCAATATGAGTAGCCTAAATGTAGGGGGCCAGATTCCACTATCAGAAATTACTGAAAATGCGGCTTGTCTGATGGTTAAGAAAAGGAAACCCCAGCAAGAGGCTAACAGTATGGCTAACAAAGCTGCCTTAATATGTTGGATGATAAGGAGCCTGGGGGTTTGAATCATCCGGATGTTGCCACATTGGAAGCAATATATATTAAGGCATTTTGACTCATAAAGAGGATAGAAAGTCGTAGTACTCAAACTGCCAATAGGGAGTTACAGGGTGCTATTTGCCGAGTTGCCAAAACCTGCTGAGTTTTCTCAAAGAATGGCAGAGGTGGAGAATAGAGTAGTCACCCTTGAGAGCGAGGTGGTAAATCATAAGAAAAAGACAGAGGCATTCAAATCACAAATGAATGGCACCCAGGGGAGTTATAAGAATTTGAAAACAGGCTTAGGTGCAACAATCTCAGAATGCTGGATGTAGCAGAAGGAGTAGAGGGAGCTGACACCCAAAAATACATAGTAGGGCTGTTTAAAGGCACCTTCCTGGAACTGACTGATTGGAACTGGGATTTGGAGATCCAAAGAGCCCATAGGTTTCAGTTTAAACAACAGCCTCAGCATTTGCAGGACAGTGGCAATCCAAGGATAATTCTGGTGCTTTTTGGGAATGCTCTATTCAGGCAATCGGTTTTTGAACTTGCCTGCCCAGATCACAAACACACTTACGATGGATGCTCATTTTTTGTCAGGCCTGATTTCTGCCATACTACCCTGGAGAGGTGACGGTGTTTAAAACAGATAGATGATGCAGCTCTTTCAAAATAAGGGGGCTCAAGTGCTTTTGATGAATCCAGCCAAACTGAAGGTCATTATTCAGGATAGGGCTCACTTTTTTACATTGGAAATTAAAGCAAAAGAGTTCCTTGAAGGCCTAAGATTGGGATAACTTTGGTTTGAAGGCTACAATATATGACTTCTGATGATGGTTGATGATGGAATTATTGCTCCTAAGACCTGATTATTTGTATGTGCTGAAATACTGCTGATTGAGGATTGACATTCTTATTGCTATGAACTTTTGATCTGAACACTAAGAAGGGATGGGGCAGAACAGGATTCACATGGGTAGCTTCTTTTTGGAAAATTGTATAATGGGTCAGACATGGGAGGGGGGCATTCTACCATCTACAGACCTGCCAGGTTCAATTTCCCCTAGTGTTTGGTTGTGGGGGTAAGGCAGGTGGTTGGCAAGTGGGGGAGGGTGGGGAAGAGGGGTGGGATCAAGAAAGGGGGGAAGGGTTGTGGGGTTTGGTGAAGGGGCTGAGCTCCAGATTTTGGCACAGCAAAGGCAGTGTCTTACACATATAGCAAAAGGCATTAGGATTGATTTCTTCTAATTCTGTTTTTGGAATAAGGCAGTCTGGTCGCTTTGGTGGCATTCTAGCAGATGGATGTCTCTTTTAGTCTTGCTCTAAGTAGGTCAGAATGGTCATGGTAAGTTATGTGTTTGCACAATCAATGTGTGTGGCCTGAATGATAGAGCCAAGAGGGGTAGGGTGGCACTTGGCTTAAGGTTGATGAAGCCAGGTGTAGTATGTGTGCAGGAGACACATATTCCATGGGGCAAGAGAGGACTCTTGGCTAGCTTGGGTTTTCGCCTCTGGGCTGCATGCAACAGGGGTTGACATCTAGGGGGTATCTATCCTCGCCAATAAGTCCAGCTGCTTGGTTATTTTGAGCTCTGCTGTTAAACTGGGTGGGTGGGCTATTTTTGAATGCTGTACGAGAGGAGGGGTGTTTACTTTATGCTTGGTCTATGGGTCTAACTTAGACATAGCTGAAGCTATTGACTATTTGAATAACCGACACAAACCATACACTGGCCACTTGGAATATCCTCTCCACCCACAACATCACCTCCACCATGACATCTATCCACTCAAGAGCTCCCACAGACCCATGCCCGCACCACATCTTCAACCTTGGAAAGAAAGAATCGGCCAGGAACTCCCCACCCTGCTCAACATCTCCATCACCACGGCAATATTTCTTGATGCCTGGAGAAATGCCAAAGTCAGATCACTACTCAAAACACCCTCCACTGACCCCAGTGAACCTAAAAACTACCGGCCAATCTCCCTACCGTTCCCAGCGAAGAAGAAAAGATCATCAACAAGCAATTCATGACATATCTGGAGAAGAACCAGCTACTTGATGCCTCCTAATCTGGCTTCAACAACAATCACAGCACCAAAGCAGCCCTGATTGCAGCCACTGATGACATCCGAACCCTCCTAGACTGCGGAAAAACAGCAGCTTTGATCCAACTTAATCTCTCAGCAGCCTTCAGCACCGTATCCCACCAAATGCTGATCGCAAGACTCCTCCACATCAGCATCCAAGGGGACGCACTCAGATGGATCACTTCCTTCCTCACTGGAAGAATTCAGGGGATCCACCTCCCACCTTTCACCTCTGAACCCAAGGAGATCACCTGCGGTGTCCCCCAGGCCTCATCCCTCAGCCCAAGGCTCTTCAACGCATATATGACCCCACTGGCCAACATCATCAGGTCCCATGGTCTCAACATAATTTCCTACGCAGATGACACCAAACTCATCCTCTCAGTCACTGGCGACCTCTCTACCACTAGAACCAACTTACACATGTGCATGACAAGTGTTGCTGACTGGATGAAGAACAACTTCTTGCAGCTGAACTCAGACAAGATGGAAGTATTGATCTTTGGCAATAGCAACAACACATGGAATGACTCCTGGTGGCCATCAAACCTAGGACCCACATCCACTCCCTCCGACCACGCCAGAAACCTCTGAATCATCATTGACAACAAGCTCACCATGAAATCACAGATCAATTTGATCTCGTCTGCCTACTTCCTCACTTTGCGCATGCTACGTAAGACCTTTAAGTGGCTACCCATACACACATGATGCACCCTGACACAGGCCCTCACCACCAGCTGACTGGACTACGCCAATGCCCTTTACATAGGAATCGCCGCACACCTCCTTCAGAGACTTCAGACCATAGAGAACTCTGCAGCCAGACTCATACTTGGCCTTCCCCGACAAACCCACATCAGACCCCACCTCAGGCAACTCCACTGAATCCCCGTACAGAAGAGATGCCAGTTCAAGCTGCTGACCCACGCACACAAGGCTCTACACAACCAAGGACCCCTATACATTAACAACCACCTGCACTTCCACCAACCATCGAGAAGACTACCATCTGACTCCCTTTTACTGGCCCATACTCTCCACATCTACTGAAGCAGAGTGGAGGATGCTTCTTCACTCACATTGCAGCAAAAACCTGTAACAGCCTGCCCACGCACCTCCGGACCATCACCTCACTTCTGGAATTCCGAATGGCCCTCAAGACCTGGCTGTTCAAATAAGCCTCCGGGACCTGCAAGCACCTGGATACCCTATTGGGTGATTAGCCGCGCTTTATAAATCCAGATTGATTGATTGATTGAATATTGAACTATCAACTTGGTCAGTCCCTCTTATTTTATGTGCGGACTTTAACGTGCGGATGGAAGTTAAAAAAGTTTAATCAGGACTCCAATTATATACCAGTAGTAAGCCATTAGTATTGAGGTCACTTCAACACATGGTTAAAGACCACATGCTCGTAGTTGTATGGGACAAACTAAAAGCTCTGGACCCTGGGTACATGTTTTTTCTTTCCAGCGCAATAAACTTGTATGCTTGGACTACTTTTTTGTTTCCACCATACTGAGTGGTCAGGTGGCAATTGATAGATACCCTGGGCATTATCGGATCACAACCCACTGGAACTTGAAGTCCCAATTACTGGATTAGTTAAGCCACAGGCTAACTCGACTGTTGACAAAAAGCTTTTGTTTAGTGCAGAGCATTTAGATCATATGGGTAAATGGTTAATCAAATATTTAGTGATTAATAGGGGCACTGCCACTGGTACAATGGTGTGGGACACTTTAAAGGCTAGAATTAGGGGCGAAACCCAAAAGCTATGCCTTGTGTCAGCCAAAACAAAGATGCACTGAGATCTACAGATTTTATAAAGAACTTTCCTTATTAGAGGAGTGCCAGACTAAACTGGTGACTGAGAAACTTGACAGCATGGCGATTCAAAAAACAGATTGCAGTGTTAAAGGCTAGAATCACACAATATTTCAGCAAAGAGATTGCTGCTAAATTCAACAACCATAGGCTGGACTGCTATGACTATGGGGAGAATGCTGGATGTCTACTCATACTAGGCATTAAACAAAAGGAGGTCTAAAGAGGGATAGAGCAACACAATACACCCAAGGGAGCAAATTTGATTCCCCGGTAGATAAAATTAGGGCTTTTAAAGAATTGTATGAGAACTTGTACACAGAAAATACAAACCATCTCTAAATTGGGTATGATTTTATTTTAAATGTAATAGACAAAGCTCGGCTTAATTCAGAAGATCGGGTCACTCTGGGTTTACCAATATCTTCTGAGGGAGTAGCAGAAACTATTTACTCACTAGCTTCATTCTAATATGAACCACAGCAAGATCTGCTATCAGTTTTTATGAAAGCACAGGCTGGGGAGATCCCCTCTTCATGGGAATTAATCAATATTATTTTATTTAGAAAGAAAGGCAAACCCCTTCTAAATTCAGAGTCATAAAGACCACTTTCCCTAATAAACTGTGATTCTAAAATATATGCTAAGGTGTTTGCAAACTGGTTAAGTTATCTTTACCACGGTATCATCCCGACAACAAGGTTTTATATATGGTCGAGGAACAGTGGATCGTGTTAGGAGGGTAATCGCTCTTTTTCGTATTAAGTAGTTAAGACAGGCATGGTTCTGGTATTATTAGATGCCAAGAAGGCATTCAACCAGGTTTCGTGGGGCTACTTGTGGGAGGTCCCTAGGCGGCAGGGGTTTGGTCCTGGATTTATTAAGGCTATTAAAGCACTGTATCAAGCTTCTATATAAAATCACATACAACCAGGTGGTCAAAAGGAACCACTTTAAAGGCAACCTACTGCATCACATCATTTTTTAAGATATTAAATAGTGTGATGTTTTTGGAATCCTCATTATAGAATGACCATCAGTAAAAATGGCAATACTCTTTTCCTTTCTATTCTTCCCTGGAGCTGCTTCACTCTGTCCACCTCTCATGCTGTTTTTCAATTAATTAGATTACAGAGGTACAGCAGTGCCTCTGGATTTAAGGTTGGCACATGCCTTCACAGGAAATAACAATTTCTGGACCCCTAATAACTTGCCCCCTCTGCTGCTGCAGCAAACATGGAGAAATAATATTCCTCAGGGTAGCTAATAGAGTGCCAAATGTGTTGCAGATTGGGCAAACAGTCTCAAAGTTAAACAAATGTTGTAAACTGCCAACATACCGGGATTTCCCATAAGAAATTCTTGTGCTCGCATAACTGCAAAGCTACTGAACAGAAGATTGCCAATTTTTAATGGCAGAATGGCCTTTAATTCATTTGGTGCATTTTCCTAGACTTTGACTACATTTGAATTTATGAAAAATTGTTCAGACACATTGGAGGCAAAATAGAAGTGTCTACTGGGCATGTCAAAGTATGTCTGTTTTTTAAAACGTTTGCAAACCTTACTGGCATGTGCAAACAATAGCAGCACATCATAAACTCCATGCACTCAGGAACACCCACTGACCCTTTCTCCCATCACATCTTCAACCTCAGTGACAAGACAATAGGTACCGAGCTCAGGAAGGTCCTGAAAACCCCCATTACTGCGGCCTCCTTCTCTGAGGACTAAAAACACGCTGAAGGGAGGCCCTTCCTAAAAAAAACATCCATCGACCCAGACGAATTGAAGAACTACCGCCCCATCTCTCTGCTCGCCTATCCAGCAAAAGCCCTTGAGAAAGCAATCAACCAGCAGCTCACCCAACACCTAGATGACCAAATCCTCCTGGACCCCTCCCAATCCAGATTTCGAACTAACCACAGCACTGAGACAGCTCTGATCACAGCCACTGATAATATCAGAGCCCTCCTAGACCACAGGGAAACAGCAACCCTCATCCTCCTCAGCCTGTCCACCATGTTTAACACCGTTTTCCATCACATCCTGGTCAACAGACCCCACCACATCATCATTAAAGGAAACAGCCTCAAATGGATTGCCTTGTACCTCACTGGTAGAATCCAAAGGATCCATCTCCCACTGTTTACCTCAGAGCCCAAGAAGATTATCTGTGGAGTCCTCTTCAATACCTACATGACCCCCTGGCCATCACCATCGATCACACAGACTCCACATCATCTCCTACACCAATGACACACAGCTCATCCCCTCAATGTCTGAAGGTCCCTCCACCCCAAAAGCTAACTTCCACAGATGCATGATGAATATAGCAGCTGGATGAAGGACAACTATCTCAATCTCAACACCGAAAAAACGGAAGTCCTCATCTTTGGGAATGACACCTCGCCATAGACCGACACATTGTGGCACGCGGAGCTCGGCACACCCCCACCCGCAACCTCGGCATCATCCTGGGTAGCAAGCTACCCATGAAGAAACAAGTCAACACAGTCTCATCTGCCTGCTTTCACACTCTTTGTATGCTCCGCAAGATCTTCTGGTGGCTCCCAGCAAACACAAGAAGGACCTTCATGGAAGCCCTCATCACCAGCAGACTGGACAACGGAACACACTCTACGTAGGAATCACTACATGCCTCCTGAAGAGACACCAGGCAATACAGAACTCAGTTGCAAGACTTATACTCGACGTCCCCAGAAGGACTGCCATGGGTCTCACTGTGTGCAGGCATAAAGAACATTTCCAACAGCGGTTTATAGTAAATGATAGTATTTGGTTTTTATTGAAATTGTTCTTCTCACACATGTATATATGTCTTAATTCACATTTTAGTTGTTTCCTTTTCTTCCTTTTGTTTAGGTCAATTCAGGCTTGAGGATTATCTTTTCATGGCTCCTTCTCCTTTTCTCCGTCTTAGGTGTCTTTGCAGTCTTGTATTAGCAGTCCCCTATCACCGTATGAATCCACAACAAAACTGGAAACAAATGAACATAAGGTAAGTGAATGGTTGATATTTTCCCTGATTTTTTTTGTTTTTCTTTTATAATGGGGGGAGAAAGGAAAGAAGAAGGGAAAAGGGAAAGAAAAGTAAAGAAGTTGAAACAGAAAAATAAATTGGTAGAACCCGACAGATAACTGTCTCTTCTTGAATTGGTGTAGGATATTGCTCACAGATTGTGGTTCTATCACAATATTCTATTCCTGATGTGCAATAAACCTTTGTAGGTGACAATAGGAATAAAAAAATATACTTGCACCGCAGAGTATCCAGTGCTTTTCAGGTGTGACTCCCTATTGTATGTATTTATATCCTCAATTCTTCTCTCCCTCTTCCCTCTCCTCCCCACCCTACCTAATAGGTAATGGGCAGGATTTGGAATGCAGGCACCTACCTGCATGAGCTACGTCCCTCCTGGGAAGTGGCGGGTGGTTTGGTTTCCTCCCTCTGGGCTCTTCTCTTGTGCCCTGCTTCTACCTTTGAGCGCATCTCCTCCTGTCACGTCTATCTGCTCCTCTGTTCCTTCTCTTGGTTTTTCTTCTGCGTCTCCCGGCCGCTCTACTCTCCCTCTCTCGTCGCTCTCTTCATCTCCTTCTCGCTCTCCTCTCTCTTTCGCGTTTCCCGCTCCGTCTCCTTTGACCCCTTCTAAACGCGTAGCTTGTGAACTGTCTACTTCCGGGTTCGCTTGTGCGTTTTCCTGCTTCTCTTTTTCTAAGGTGCCCCCGGGGTGCTGGGTTGTCGGTCCTATCCCCATAGCAATGTCTGGTCGATCGATAACCCTGTTACAAGGACAAACATCACTCCCATCTCAAGAAACGGCACTGGCTCCCGATTCAGAAGAGATGCCAGTTCAAGATGCTGACCCATGCCTACAAGTCCCTGCACAATGAAGGATCAGCATACATCACAAACGCCTAACCTTCAACTAATGACCAGACACCTATGATCAGCTTCCCTCTCCCTGGCAGACACCTCACGGATCCCTCAAGTCAACAGCGGAGGATGCACCATCTTGCACCTGGCAGCCAAGGCTTGGATCAACCTCCAACAGCACCTCAGGACCACACCATCACTCCAGCGATTCAGAAGAGAACCAAAGACTGGGATTTTCGAATGATCATTCCTCCACGCAGCAGCATACAGCTCCAGTGACTCAAGACCCTCATAGGTGATCTGCCACGCTCTATAAATATTTGATTGATTGATTGACATTGCACAGACACACCAATTTATACATGTGCACTAGACGCACTGAAAGATTTCCTTTCCAGTGTCTGCAAACAATGTGAGAAAACACAAGAATAAAGGAAAAAGAGATGCACAGAGTGGAAGATAATACTTTATTCATAAGTGCACCAGAAAGCACGCCCTCCTTCTGTTGAGAGACCGTAGATGAATGAAAAAGATAAAGGCCTTTACCTGAAACACTCACTGAGTCTAGAGCTGGTGGCCTGTTGGGACGGCGGTGAGGGGAGAGCTACCTCATACACTGGAGGATGCTGCAGTGCTGGGCTGATAGTCGGTTCTGTCATCTTGTAAGACTGAGTGGGGCCTTCTAATCCCCCTTTGTGTGGCCTGCCATCACACCTTATCTGGAATAGGCATACAACATTGTTTCTGTATGAATAGTACCCTGAATGAGACACATAGATGACTGTGGTTGTGCAATGCCACATTGCAGGGGATGGGGTGATACTGGGAAAAGAGACCGTTTGGTGGAGTGTAAGGTGAGAGAGGAGGTCTGACTGCAGTTTGTCCCCTTTGCTTAGTGATTGAGTTCCAACCAGGCAGCAGACTGAGATTGCTCCGTGCAGTAAGGCTGGTTTATAAAGATGAGGAAATCTAAAGCTGCAGTTATGAGACACCTCCAAAGATTTCAGAGCACAGTGGCGAGACAACTGACCCACATAAAACTACGAGGGCACATCTCCTCTGTGTCGAAAGCCTTTCACTGGCTCCGTAGTGCAGGAAGATCTACTTTCAAAACACTCAACCTCACACACAAAGCAATAAACAGAACTTGAAGCTTCCTGCCGATGAAGCTAGACATACTTTCAGAACAAGACACTGCATTCCAAATTAGCACCACAACTAATCATACCATCCCACAAGAAGACAATCGTTACCTGCACCTCCTTTTCGGTCCAAGCTGTCAAATTTTAGCACTCCCTCCCAGCAAAGGTGCAAGACATCGAGCTCTAGCTGCAGTTTAGGAGGAGAGTGAAAATCTGGCGTTTTCGTACCTAAATCTATAAGCAATGAAAAACCAACATTGACTTGCTGGCCGGCAAAATAGGAACCATAAAAATACAATTCACCCCAAAATAGTCATTCAAACTCGGTCCTGAATTTAAATGTGCATTCCTTCTTCAACCAGCGCACAAGACGAAAGAGACTACAAGCTCCACGTTTCTGAACAATATCAACCATAGAAGAACTTTTAAAAAACTCCAATCGGCAGTAAAAGATGTGAGAAATTACAAGAATGTGGGCTTCTCATCGTGAACCAGAAAATAACACTGTTTAACGCCAATAAAAAAGTACAAATAAAATTGAATAATCGGGAATGATTATCGCATAATTTATGCAAATTCTCCACATCATTTCTACATGATGTCTCGCATCCTCAATTCAATATGCAAGCACTACAAACTAACCTTAAAAGCCCAGTTTAAAAGCACTGGCTTACCCAGTCTAGCATGCTGCCCGTCTGCCAATAACCTTAAAGCTTCGTCCACGTCCAGTGTAGTAATCACTATACAAATAACAATACACGATAATACAGGCAGCAGTCGGAAGTCATTTTCGTAGGGTGCAACATCAGGTGTGTTTTGCATGACTGTCCTTCTGCAGCACGTTTTCCGACAGAGCCAACTTCCTGTTGAAAGTTGATTTATCCAGAAGCTGCATCCATTCAGGAAACAGCTGGATACCTGTGACTTCCGAAAGGGCAACAGCCTCGTCTTGCCCTTTTCCTGGCCTCACATCCTGATAGGAACTGTCTGCAATTGTTCCTACTCATATGTTTTGCTTGTAAAGTGTGGCTTTATTTCCCTTTCTTTTGACCGAGGAAACAATAACATGACAGCAACATTTTTCTAGAAATCATGGTTGCTTGCACTGAACAATTCATGATTCTATGCAGTGCGTTATATTTGACCTTCACATGTATGTTTTGAGTGCTTAAACACTGAAACCACTGTACAATAACTTAAAATAATAACGATTTGTCATTGTGCTTTGTGTACAACTGTGGGACGATTCTAATGAATCAAAATGATTGATTGCCAATCAAAGAGATATCCGGCTTCATCTTTAGATTGTACAGCATTTTTTCGTTGTGCAAAGAGCTGACATCTGTGAAATCCATCTGGTTTCCTAATTTAATACAATCAAATCATGGTTTGTTTGCTTCTTTGTGCTGACGCTTTAAAACAAAAGAGCCGTATTCAAGTCATAGAGTGCCACTATTGGGATGCACATACTAAATTCTGGAGTCAGAATATCGGTGGTACTGAATATCGAGGACAAAATATTTAAAAAAATCAGCAGGTAGGTTCAAGTCTAAATTTTCTATACCTAACTCTGTGTGTGTATATATAAATTACTTACTGGTGATAGCCAGCAGGTAGGTATAATTAGGACCTAGTTTCCATAAGAAAAACACTTTTTGTTTTGCCTATAACTTTGGCGCAGTTAGACAAATCTTCAAAAAAAATTCAAAACTAGTTTGCCACTTACTTCTGCTGCTGTTCAGAACGTTTTGGGGTGATTCATTAAGCAGGGGAGAAAAATAAGAGTCCCAAAATGGGTTTTCCCCATGCAATTACCCATAGGGATTTTAGACATAACTACAGCCTGAACCACTAAACGGAATTACACCAGAATTTGGCTGAAAGTTAGCTTTTGGTCCAGAAAAAGCCTTTTTATTTGGTATAAATCCATTAAGTAGTTTTGGAGTTATTAAAGAAAAAAGAAATACAGGGATCTAAGGACGAGGACCCTTCACGGATCCACTCGCGGAGGACCCACGGATCCAAAGAAAAAGCAAGACCCTAATTGTCTGCCCGCAATCTTAGGAAAAGTTGCGGCCGCCATTTTCTTTCTCGCATTGGGCCAGGGGAGGAAAAAGCAATAAAAAACTAACATATGCGGTCAGGATACAGATATCCCAACCCCATAGGGCAGATGGAGGGTGGCCAAAAATCGCCCAAATAGTTTTTGGGGCCGATCAGAGATCCACTGTGATGCTTAGCATGACCCCCCCCACCCCAAGTGTAAATCCTCAAGGGATCTTCAGATCCAAAATCCAATGGAATAAAACCACCCAGTCACACTCCAATACCAAAGGCTGTGCGCGGTGTGGGGTTGGGTGTATGTAAGGAGGTGGACCACAGGGCCTGGCTGCAGGCCAGTCCTTGCCAACAACCCCTGCCATGCACAGCCAAAGGCCGTGCACGGCAGTGGTTGTATTAACGTATGGTAATTATGTCTTAATTTACGCAAAAAAAAAGAGATACGTTCATTGACAAAAACAAAGGTTACTGGAACTTTATAGTTAGGTTGGCATTTTACCCATACAAAACCATAGAAATTAACCAGTTATAGTTATACCTATAGTTATACTCATCTGAAGGAACTATAACTCATGCCGTTAAGTAACTTTAGGCCACAAGTTATGGTTTCTTAACATAAGTATAGCCATAAGTATACCTATAATTGCTGAATTTCTAAGGTTTTATATGGGTAAATTGACAACCTCACTATAATGTCCCTTAAACCTTTGGTTTTCAGTCGGGGAAAAAAAAATATACATATATATAAATTTACATATACATATACTGTAGATATATATAATCTTCTAGTACATAGATCTTGACCTAGAAATAATAAATATCTATACTTTCCTATATACACTTACCTTTCGATTTTTTGTCCCTCGGTATTGATATTCTGTCCTCAATATATTTATTTGTCGATATTCTTCATGTCAATATTCAGTAGTACAATCCACCACTGGTACTAAAACGATTCAATACATATGCTCATTACAGCTCTCCACTCTGTGTTTGTGTGGGTTTATGTACTTATCCTGATACGAAAATAGACACGCTTTCTGTAAGATGAACAACACCTAATACCAGCAACACGTTTTGCAGGTGATTTCTGTAATTGTGCTTCCTCTTTTTACCAGAACATCCTAACCTTTAATTCAGATTAGAAAGGCTTAGAAGCACAAACCTTATTTGCATATATCTATGGAAATCGGACAGCACATTTTTTGTGAATGGGCTTTAGAGCTGATTATTTTTATGTTGCTAAAGGAAAACTTTTCCATGCTTGCAGCTAAAATAACCATGTGCTAATTTTATCAAGCGAAAGCGGGTCAGTGTGTATGAAGCACATCCGGGGTGGTGCTTTTAGCTAGAGGACAATCAATGCCACCAAAGCTATGCATGTGTCTCCCGGTCCAAATCAGAGCCTGTTTTATGGTCTTTCTTGACAGCACAGCTGTCACAAATGTGTGACTATCACTAGGGTACATGTTTGATTGGGCAGAAGTTGTATGCTTCCATAAGAAAGTGCTTGCCTGCCATTCAACTGTGATAAGTTCATTTATCCAGCTATCTGAGCTTGAAGTTTCATGGGCACACACATGACATTGTCATGCTGTAAACGTGTCTAAGATAACTAGATAATTTATGGTGTTTGACTTTCTCTGCAGCACAGATGGGAAGAGGACAGCCATTATGAAAGTACTGCAGTCCCAGCACCCTCCTCTTCAATTATTATCTTTAGGCTTCAGAGGACAGTTTTGTGTTTGAGAGAAGTATGGCATACCCAGGACTACATTAGTTGTGCATGGTGTTTTAGGTTTATTATGAAGTGTAACAGCAAAGCCATTTGACCTGCCCTCCCTTTGTGAAAGGCATGTGTTAAAAACAGCACGCTTTTAAGGATGGATTGTTTATAAATTGCGCCAAAGCCTATAGGCAGGTCTTTTGTTACATGGAATTTCACAGATTACAGTACTAGACAAGGATTTTGGTGTTGGTGACAAACCCAAACAAACTGTTGGGATAGAAGATCTGCTCTACAATAAACCTTTTAAGCTCTCTTTGGGGAGAGAGTATTTTGCTTTGCCAACTGTAATTGTGTATACATTTGTACCTTTATGAATGTATGCAGTGTGGTTGCCTTGAAGAAACCTTACGCTCAGTGCAATAGACTTGAGTTAGTTATGGTCACAAGCCAATGATAAAGGCTGTAGGCCTGATTGTTTATTAATAAAAGTTATGATAAAGGCAGTAGGCCTGGCATGTTGATTGTGAAAAGCATATGTTAAATAAATAGGCATTTAAGGCTAAATTGTTGTTATCCTAAATTGGATCCTACAGATAGTATTTTTGTTTCATGGAATCACACATATTGCCTTGGTAGTTATCTACACAGTAGGCCTGAGCTGGTTATGGTGACAAGCCAATGATAACAGCAATGTGCGTAATTGGTGCAGAGGGAAATGTTATGCCAGATGCCATTGGTCATGATTGTGTATTATGAAAAGTGACTATAAAGGCAGTAGGCCTTGCTTATTGATTGTTAAAAGAATATGGTAAATCCAGCAGGCCTCTAACAGTAGATCGTTGTCCATTATGTTACAGTCTATAAAAAATATGTGATTATATATGATCTCACAGAATAACATAGTAGGTAAGGGTTTTTCTGTTGGTCACCCACTCTGACAAAACCAGGGAGCAGATTTTCACTGTGCTGATTCTTATTAAGTCCTATTGAGAGGGGTAGTAGATTGTTTTGCCAACTGTAATTTTGTATATATTTGTAATTTTATAACTGTATGCATGATGGTGGTCAGTTTATGGAAACTTAAGTAGGCCTGCTTTTGATATATTTATTAGCCATTTGTAAAGGCTAGGGGCTTTATTGGATCACCGCCAAAAAGTGATGTCAGATTCCCTAGGTGTGACCTGTTTATAATGAAAAGTTATGACAAAACAAGTAGGCCATACTTACTGTTGGACATAGGCCTCTCTGCAGGGTCACCCCCAAACCTTTTGCCTTTACCCCTCCTATTTTTTCTGAACTCGTTTTTGTTTGCATTAGGACTCTGTGCACTTTACCACTGCTAACCAGAGCTAAAGTGCCTGTGCTCACTCACTAAAACATGGTAAACATGTCTTACACATCATTAGCATATTTAATGTATCTATAAGTCCCTAACAAATTGGTATACCATATACCCAGGGACTGTAAATTGAATGCTGCAAGTGGGCGTGCAGCACTTATCATGCCACCCACATAAGTAGCATCTTAAACATATCCTAGGTGTACTATTCCAGCCTGAATGCAGTTTTAAACTGCCAATTTGAACTGGAAATATAAACCCCTTGCCAAGCCTTAAACCTCCCTCTTATTGTTTATACATTACTCCTAAGGTAGGCCCTATGTAGCCCAAAGGGCAGGGTGCATTGTAAAAGGATGGACATGTACCTTCACTTTATTCATGTCCTGGTCGTGAAAACTCACAAATTAGTTTTTCACTACTGTCAGGCATGCCTCTCCCATAGGATAACACTGGGTTCTTTGATTGGGAGGTAAAGATTTCATGTTGGTGTTCAAGAAATTGTAATTTAAAATCTCCATTAATGGCAAAGTCGGATTCTAAGTTGCAAGTCTGAAACATTTAGAAAATTGCCATTTTCCTGCCCTAGCTATTTTGTGCCTGCAGCCTGTTCCAGGATCATATGACTGGGTGTAGTTCCAGTTGGACTCTGCTTATTCCTTCCAAACAGCCACAAAGGAATTGACACCACTGTATTGTCCATGCAGCCATCCTGGAGACAGGGAAGGGGAGGCAGAAAACTCCAAGCACTTCAAAGGGAATTCTCTAGAAACTTCTCCTTCAAAGAAGGCACTAGAAAAAAAACAAGCGTTAGCAGAACCATTAGGTCTCAGCGATGCAAGAGCTATTGGCTTTATTAATGTTAATGTCTTTTAGCCACGTAGCCCAAGAATGCACAATTTAAGTGGGTAATCCATGATTTGTCATTGTTTTCTGGGTTTCAATGGCAGAACTGTAAATGTTTCATACCGAATCCTTTTCCTCCCTGCCCACCCTCAAGAGTGACCGCACTGCGAGCAGCAAACATCAGTGTATTAAATAATTGCATTGTCGCAATCACATGCTAAAATTTAACAGTCCGCATGAAAGGGAAATGTTTAAAAAAAGAGCTCTGAGATGGTGAGAACTAATATTTCAATGTGCCCTAATGCTAAATTAAAAAAAGAAAACAATTCTACAATTACAGTTTTAAATATGGAAATCAAACAGTACTCCTATTTTAGGTAAGTAAAAATAAAAACATTTAAATGGTGGGAATGCCGTGTCCAAAGCACATGGACTGTCTTTTCTCATCCTTGTCACCACTGGCTTCCAGAGTAGAAAGATAATACGAGTGCATCTCAAAGACTACCATACCCCACCCACAGTTATTTACTAAACCACTGTTTGCATGTTTTTAAAAACTTCCCTGTGAGGCTATAAGGCTCAGTAAGGGTATTATATAAAATATAATGAAGTGCCTTCTCCAGATGTAATACCTATGTTTTTAAAGGATTCCTTGCACCTCTGGGAACAGGAGGCGTGGAAGGGTGGAGGTTTCAGTGCCTGGCACTACTGGGGCACATGGCTGGGCAAATCCTTTTGTGATGCGAGAGGAAAGGCAGTTGTTGTACTTATGCCCCATTTGTTATTATGCATGCAGCAACATTTCAGTTGGGCAGAGCAAATACAGGGGAGGATTTGTACAGTATGCCCAGGATCACACAGTGTGGTCAGCAGCGCTTTTACAGTGTGCATTTCAGCCTCTGGATGGTAATTTCAAAGGGGGACACAGAGTGATGATAAAGAACAAACAGGAGGTTTAGGGGACATGGTAATTATGGTATCTGCCCGGGATCACATGGTTTTGGTTACGCAGGGGCGGGGCACAGATTTTTGGGTTTCTCACACAATTTGATATGACAAGGTAATTAGGTCACATGTCAACTGGTCACTTAAGGATGCCAGAAGTGGGATCTTGTCTTTTCTTTTTTGTCTGAGGAAGCTCGTGTGTACCTTATACAAAAACTAGCACGTAGAATTGTAATCTTGTCTTGCGAAAGGTTTGGGTAATCAGTGCTAGCTCAGTGTCAACACTTGAAACATCATGGAATCCAGCTGATTTTGGAAGCCAAAAAAATAAATAAATAAACAAGGCTCATATCAAATGACATTAGCCTATATAATGGGCAGGCCAGCCAGCACTTTTGCTGCCTGCTGAAGGTAAATATATCCAGAGGGAAAGGAATTCCTCAAATTCTTGCATAATATTGCTCTGTGTCGCAGTTAATGATGCTCGCTGAAGCCCAGCTCCGGGACCCTGAATTCAGATCCAGAGGCTAATCACTCTGGATCACACTTGCTCTGCTATACCCAGGGGGTAAACAGATGTCCATTATGCCACTGATCGCACCTTCTATTGGCCCATCTAAGGCCAGTAGAGATACTGCCAGAGCTGCCAGCTATAGAGCTGGGAAACCTGGTTTGAGTCTCGGCGTCAGCACAACATTCTGTGATACTGGGTAAATCACTTAGGGGTCATTCCGACCCCGGCGGGCGGCGGGCGCCGCCCGCCGGGCGGAAACCGCCCAAGCACCGGCCCGCGGTCAAATCACCGCGGGGAGCATTCTAACTTTCCCGCTGGGCCGGCTGGCGATCTCAAAAAGATCGCCCGCCAGCCCAGCGGGAAAGCCCCAGCAAAGATGAAGCCGGCTCCGAATGGAGCCGGCGGATTTGCTGGGGTGCGACGGGTGCAGTTGCACCCGTCGCGATTTTCAGTGTCTGCTTTGCAGACACTGAAAATCTTAATGGGGCCCTGTTAGGGGGCCCCTGCAGTGCCCATGCCAGTGGCATGGGCACTGCAGGGGCCCCCAGGGGCCCCACAACACCCGTTCCCGCCAGCCTCTTCCTGGCAGTGTAAACCGCCAGGAACAGGCTGGCGGGAAGGGGGTCGGAATCCCCATGGCGGCGCTGCATGCAGCGCCGCCATGGAGGATTCCCTGGGGCAGGGGAAAACCGGCGGGAAACCGCCGGTTCCCCTTTTCTGACCGCGGTCAGAATTGCCCCGGAAGCACCGCCAGCCTATTGGCGGTGCTTCCTCTGCCCTCTGCCCTGGCGGTTACAAACCGCCAGGGTCAGAATGAGGTCCTTAATCTCTTGTTCCTACAAAAATGAACGTGTACTTATGTAAAGTAACTAGCACTCATGTAAAGTGCTCTAATAATACATTCAGTGGTGTTTGCGCTATATAAGACTGCGTTTTAAAAGAAAAACAGGAGACGGAGGACGGAGCAAGTGAACTGATAACACAAGCACTCGTATGAAGTGCTCCAAGACAAAGAAAAAAGTTGTTCTCAAAATGGGAGAATTAAATGTTTACAACTACTTGGTCCATGCTCTGGGGGGAGGGCCAAACACAGGCTAGGCATGATGCATTCAGGCATTGGACAAATGGGGACAAAGGATTTGAGAGCGAAGATGGAGTGTTCAAATGGAAAGCCTCTGGGCGGGTTGAAGCCCAGGGATTGAACACTAAACATCTCTTCAAGACAGGGCATGGGCTGTCTAGCAGAGACCTAAATCAGACACTGAGACCCACATTTTCATTCACTTTCTGGGTCTGTGGAAGGATGCTCAGATGACTGCTGTCTGCTGTGGCCTGCTGTTTACCTCAGAGGACAGCATTGCTGCAGCTGAAAGGACTGCTCTGCTGCCTGAAGCCTGCCTTGAGCCCTGAGAGGCCTGCCATGCTGCTTGAACCCTGTTCCACTTCTTCAAACCCAGGGCTTAAAGAGTGACTCCAAAGACTAGTTGGCTAGCCTCCTGATCAGGGCCTCAGGAACAGAAAAGGTTCCAACCATCTTGAACCCACACCTGGATTCAGCCTAAGTAAGTCCCAACCCTCCAAGTGGTGCTTCCCCAATCCTTGACCCTTGTGAGTGGTGCTAAAAGTGTCCAGTTAGCCAAAATCCAAAATCTGGGACTTTAAAGGTTTTGGGCTAAAAACAGTACTGAGAACCGAGAGGATACCAAGACCAACATGCTCGTCTACCTCACCAAGGTGCATCGCCGGTCACCCTGACTTCAAGGCAGTTCCTGCATCGTTTTCCTCTGCAGCACCAAATCCTGTTAAGTGGTCTTTTGCAGAAGGGGTATCCAGCACAGCAGATTTCTTAACGGATGCAGCCTCTAGCCTTCTCCCTCTACAGATTGTCAACTTCCAAAAAAGATACTGAGTACGAATCTGTAAATCTTCACTGAGACTTCATCCAGTGGCTTCCCGAAAACAATCCCTCCTCCTCAGACACTGACTGCAGCTATGCCCGCTGAATTTCTATCTTCTCAGAAAAAATTTATTGAAATTTCGTCTAAGTTCAAAGCTAAGAGGCGAACGAGCCCAATCCACTTCTTGCATCCGACCTGTGCTCCATCCCATATTTTTGCAATTTTGACCCGGTCTCATGTTACTGAATGTCTGTGTTTGGCACTCTGATCTTTTATGCTCTAGTTTTTACCTTGAATTTACTAAATTCATAACTCCGGTTCTATTGATTGGATTTTTGTCATTTTGGTGTCAAATAATTTATTACAATTTTTCTAAGTTAGTGTGAGATTTTTCTTGTGTGGTACTTTCACTTTATTACTGTTTGTGTGTTGCATAAATACGTTACACATTGCTTCCAATTTAAGCCTGACTGCTTTTGTGACAAGCTGCCAGAAGGTTAAGCACAGGCTAATTTAATTTTGTGGTTCACCCTGACTGGGGTTTGTGGTTGTTGCTTGAGCAGGATTAACACCCCACTCAACCAATGTAGGAGGCTGGCCTGGCTTGTACTGGGTACCAGAGGTACTTACACCTTGTGCCAGGTCCAGTTATCCCTTATTAGTGTAGAAGAGGTGTTTCTAGCAGCTTAGGCTGATAGAAGGTAGCTATGGCAAAGCAGCTTAGGCTGAACTAGGAGACATGTAAAGCTCCTACTATACCACTGGTGTCATATGCACAATATCATAAGAAAACATAACACACAGATATACTAAAAATAAAGGTACTTTATTTTTATGACAATATGCCAAAAGTATCTCAGTGAGTACCCTCAGTATGAGGATGAGAAATATACACAAGATATATGTACACAAACCAAAATTATGCAGGTTATAGCAAGAAAAGTAATGCAAGCAGTGTAAAGTTACAATAGATTGCAATAGGAGCACATAGGTATAGGGGCAACACAAACCATATACTCCAAAAGTGGAATGGGAACCACAAATGGACCCCAAACTTACGTGAGCTTGTAGAGGGTCGCTGGGACTGTAAGAAAACAGTGAGGGTTAGAAAAATAGCCCACCCCAAGACCCTGAAAGGTAGGTGTAAAGTGCACCTATTACCCCAAGAGAGCACAGAAGTCGTGATTGGGGGATTCTGCAGGAAGAACAAACACCAGCAATGCAACAACAGTGGATTTCCGGACCTGAGTACCTGTAAGATAAGGGGACCAAGTCCAAGAGTCGCAATAGAGTGGGCAGGAGCCCAGGAGATGCCAGCTGAGGGTGCAAGGAAGCTGCTACCGGGTGGAAGAAGCTTGGTGTTCTGCAAGAACGAAGAAGACTAGGAACTTCCCCTTTGGAGGATGGATGTCCCACGTCGTGAAGAAGCTTGCAGAGGTGTTCCCACGCAGAAAGACCGCAAACTAGGGTTAGGGTATTTGGATGCTGCTGTGGACCAGGAGGGACCAGGCGCCACTTGGATGAGGAGACATAGGGGGCGCCCAGCAAGTCAGGGAGCCCTCACAGAAGCAGGTAGCACCCGCAGAAGTACCTTAACAGGCACTTAGAAGAAAAGTGAACCGGAGTCCACCCGAAGTCACAAAAGGGAGTCCCACTACGCCGGAGGACAACTCAGAAGGTTGTGCACTGCAGGTTAGAGTGTCGGGGACCCAGGCTTGGCTGTGCATGAAGGAAATCCTGGAAGAGTGCACAGGAGCCGGAGCAGCTGCAAATCATGCGGTACCCAGCAATGCAGTCTAGCGTGGAGAGGCAAGGACTTCCCTCCACCAAACTTGGACTGAAGAGTCACTGGACTGTGGGAGTCACTTGGACAGAGTTGCTGAGTTCCAGGGACCACGCTCGTCGTGCTGAGAGGGGACCCAGAGGACCGGTGATGCAGTCTTTTGTTGCCTGCGGTTGCAGGGGGAAGATTCTGTCGACCCACAGGAGATTTCTTCAGAGCTCCTGGTGCAGAAAGGAGGCAGGCTACCCCCAGAGCATGCACCACCTGGAAACAGTCGAGAAAGCCGGCAGGATGAAGCGATACAAGGTTGCTAGTAGTCGTCTTGCTACTGTGTTGCGGTTTTGCAGGTGTCCTGAGCAGTCAGCGGTCTATCCTTTGGCAGAAGGTGAAGAGGGAGATGCAGAGGAACTCTGGTGAGCTCTTGCATTCGTTATCTGGTGAGATCCCCAAAGCAGAGACCCTAAATAGCCAGAAAAGGAGGTTTGGCTACCTAGGAAGGAGGATTTGCTACCAAGAGAGGTAAGAGCCTATCAGAAGGAGCCTCTGATGTCACCTGCTGGCACTGGCCACTCAGAGCAGTCCAGTGTGCCACAAACACCTCTGTTTCCAAGATGGCAGAGGTCTGGGACACACTGGAGGAGCTCTGGGCACCTCCCCTGGGAGGTGCAGGTCAGGGGAGTGGTCACTCCCCTTTCCTTTGTCCAGTTTCGCGCCAGAGCAGGGCTGGTGGATCCCTGAACCGGTGTAGACTGGCTTATGCAGAGATGGGCACCATCTGTGCCCATCAAAGCATTTCCAGAGGCTGGGGGAGGCTACCTATTTCCAAAGGGAGAGGGTGTTACACCCTCTCTCAGAGGAAGTCCTTTGTTCTGCCTTCCTGGACCAGGAATGCCTGGACCCCAGGAGGGCAGAAACCTGTCTGAGGGGTTGGCAGCAGCAGCAGTTGCAGTGGAGACCCCGGAAAGGCAGTTTGGCAGTACCCGGGTTCAGTGCTAGAGACCCGGGGGATCATGGAATTGTCACCCCAATGCCAGGATGGCATTGGGGTGACAATTCCATGATCTTAGACATGTTACATGGCCATGTTCGGAGTTACCATTGTGACGCTGTACATAGGTAGTGACCTTTGTACAGTGCACGCGTATAATGGTGTCCCCGCACTCACAAAGTCCGGGGAATTTGCCCTGAACGATGTGGGGGCACCTTGGCTAGTGCCAGGGTGCCCACACACTAAGTAACTTTGCACCCAACCTTCACCAGGTGAAGGTTAGACATATAGGTGACTTATAAGTTACTTAAGTGCAGTGGTAAATGGCTATGAAATAACGTGGACTTTATTTCACTCAGGCTGCACTGGCAGGCCTGTGTAAGAATTGTCAGAGCTCCCGATGGGTGGCAAAAGAAATGCTGCAGCCCATAGGGATCTCCTGGAACCCCAATACCCTGGGTACCTCAGTACCATATACTAGGAAATTATATGGGTGTACCAGTATGCCAATGTGAATTGGTAAATTTAGTCACTAGCCTGTTAGTGACAAATTTGGACAGGAGAGAGAGCATAACCACTGAGGTTCTGGTTAGCAGAGCCTCAGTGATACAGTTAGGCATCACACAGGGAACACATACAGGGCACATACTTATGAGCACTGGGGCCCTGCCTGGCAGGGTCCCAGTGACACATAGACTAAAACAACATATATACAGTGAAATATGGGGGTAACATGCCAGGCAAGATGGTACTTTCCTACACAACCCCCCCCCCCCCAAACAAAGGACAATAATACTAACCATGACCTGATGAGTCTTCATTGTCTAAGTGGAAATATCTGGAAAGTCCATCTGCATTGGAGTGGGTACTCCCAGGTCTATGTTCCACTGTATAGTCCATTCCCTGTAGAGATATGGACCACCTCAACAATTTAGGATTTTCACCTTTCATTTGTTTTAGCCAACGCAGAGGTTTGTGGTCTGTCTGAACAATGAAGTGAGTGCCAAACAGGTATGGCCTCAACTTCTTCAGTGCCCAGACCACAGCAAAGGCCTCCCTCTCTATGGCAGACCAAAGCTTTTCTCTAGGGGTCAACCTTCTGCTGATAAAAGCAACTGGTTGATCCTGGCCCTCAGAATTCAGTTGTGACAAGACTGCCCCTACCCCTAATTCAGATGCATCAGTTTGAACAATGAATTTCTTGGAGTAACATGGGCTTTTTAGGACAGGCATGGCCTGTTTGAGCTCCTCAAAAGCTTTCTGACAGCTAGCTGTCCACAATACCTTTTTAGGCATATTTTTACTGGTGAGATCATTAAGTGGGGCTGCTATGGAGCCATAGTTTTTAATGAATCTCCTGTAATACCCAGTGAGGCCTAGGAAGGCTCTCACCTGGGTCTGAGTTGTAGGTTGAACCCAATCCATGATTGTTTGGATTTCCCCCTGAAGTGATGCAATCTGTTCTCCACCTACCAGGTGTCCCAGATAAACCACCTTTCCCTGCCCTATTTGGCACTTTGAAGCCTTGATAGTGAGGCCTGATATTTTGCAGGGCCTCCAAAACTTTCCAAAGGTGGACCAGGTGCTCATCCCAGGTGGAGCTAAAGACAACTATATCATCTAGATATGCTGCACTAAAAGCCTCCAACCCTTGCAGGACTGTGTTCACCAACCTCTGAAAAGTGGCAGGTGCATTTTTCAACCCAAAGGGCATCACTGTAAATTGGTAGTGCCCTCCTATAGTTGAAAATGCAGTTTTAGGTTTAGCATCCTCAGCCAATTTGATCTGCCAATACCCTGCAGTCAAATCAAAGGTGCTTAGATACTTGGCAGATGCCAGTGTATCTATGAGCTCATCTGCCCTGGGTATAGGGTGAGCATCAGTTTTTGTTACCTGGTTGAGACCTCTGAAATCAACACAAAACCTCATCTCCCTTTTTCCATCTTTTGAGTGAGGCTTTGGTACAAGCACCACAGGACTTGCCCATGGGCTTTCAGAAGGTTCAACCACTCCTAGGTCAAGCATTTTCTGAACCTCTTGTTTTATGCAGTCCCTGACATGGTCAGGCTGCCTATAGACTTTACTTTTGACAGGCATGCTGTCTCCAGTATCAATTGTGTGTTCACACCAAGATGTGGTGCCTGGCACAGTTGAAAAGAGTTCAGAAAACTGTCCAAGGAGATTTATGCAGTTGTCTTTCTGTTCTGCAGTCAGACAATCTGCTAAAACTACTCCCTCCACTAGAGCATCCTCTTCAGTGGAAGAGAAGAGATCAGGGAGAGGGTCACTCTCTTCTTCCTGTCCTTCATCTGTTGCCATGAGCAGGGTGAGATCAGCCCTGTCATAGTAGGGTTTTAGGCGGTTGACATGAATCACCCTAAGGGGACTCCTGGCAGTGCCCAGGTCAACCAAGTAGGTGACCTCACCCTTTTTCTCAACAATGAGATGGGGTCCACTCCATTTGTCTTGGAGTGCTCTTGGGGAAACAGGCTCCAATACCCACACCTTCCGTCCTGGTTGGTACTGAATCAGAACAGCCTTCTGGTCATGCCATTGCTTCTGGAGCTCTTGGCTGGCCTGAAGGTTTTTACTGGCCTTCTTCATGTACTCAGCCATTCTGGTTCTTAGGCCAAGTACATAGTCCACTATGTCCTGTTTGGGAGCTTTTAAAGGTTGTTCTCAACCCTCCTTCACAAGTGTTAGTGGACCTCTTACAGGGTGCCCAAAGAGGAGTTCAAAGGGGCTGAAGCCCACTCCTTTCTGGGGTACCTCCCTGTAAGCAAAAAGGAGGCAAGGTAACAGGACATCCCATCTCCTCCTGAGTTTTTCAGGGAGTCCCATTATCATTCCTTTGAATCTACCTCTCTACCAGTCCATTAGTCTGTGGATGATAAGGTGTGGTAAATTTGTAGGTTACACCATATTCCTTCCACATAGCCTTCAAGTATGCAGACATAAAGTTGCTACCCCTGTCTGATACAACCTCTTTGGGGAAACCCACCTTGGAAAAGATTCCCAGGAGGGCTTTTGCCACTGCAGAAGCTGTAGTGGTCCTTAGAGGAATTGCTTCAGGATATCTTGTGGCATGGTCCACAACCACCAAGATAAACCTATTGCCTGAAGCAGTAGGAGGGTCAAGGGGGCCAACTATGTCAACCCCTACCCTTTCAAAGGGAATCCCAACCACAGGTAGTGGAATAAGGGGAGCCTTTGGTGTGCCACCAGTCTTGCCACTGGCTTGGCAGGTCACACAAGGCTTACAAAAATCTTTTATGTCCTCTGACATCCTAGGCCAGTGAAACAGGGGGACAAGCCTTTCCCATGTTTTGATCTGGCCCAAATGCCCAGCCAAAGGAATGTCATGTGCCAGAGTTAGGAGGAACTCTCTGTACTGCAGGGGAATGACCAATCTCCTGGCTGCTCCAGGTTTTGGGTCCCTTGCCTCTGTCTACAAGAGGTTGTCCTCCCAGTAAACTCTATGTGAGTCACTGACATCCCCTTTTTTCTGCATGACAGTTTGCTGTCTGAGACCCTCTAATGTGGGACAGGATTGCTGTGCCACACTCAGCTCTTCCCTGGCAGGCCCCCCTCCACCCAAAAGCTCAGCAGTGTCTGCTGCCAGCTCATCTGGTGAAGGTTCTGCACAGGGAGGAAATTCTTCTTCCTCAGAAGGAGAATCATCTGTAGAGGGAGGGATAGTGGGTAGGGATTTACCCTTGCTACCCCTAGCTTTAGGGTGCACTTGGTCCATTGTTCCAGGATCCAAGTTACCCTGTCCTTTTTGCTTTTTGGCCTGAGCCCTTGTGAAAGCAAAAATATGCCCAGGAATGCCCAGCATTGCTGCATGAGCCTCCAACTCAACGTCTGCCCAAGCTGATGTCTCTAAACCATTTCCTAGTAGACAGGTAAATCTGAAGCAACCACAACTTTCTTTGGACCAGTAAACCCTCCCCAGTTGAGATTCACAACAGCCATGGGGTGGCTAAGAGTGTTGTTATGAGTGTCTGTCACTTGGTACTGCTGACCAAGTAGGTGTTGTTCAGGGTGTACCAGTTTCTGTATTACCATGGTAACACTGGCACCTGTATCCCTGTAGGCCTGTACCTCAACACCATTTATTAGGGGAAGTTGCTTGTACTTATCCGTATTAAGGTGACAAGCAACAAGGTAGCCAAATCAATGGCACCTTCAGAGACTAACACAGACTCTGTGGTCTCCCTAACAAGACCAACCCCAACTAAATTGCCAAAAGTGAGCCCAGCTGCTCCCTAGGATTGGCTATTAGTAGGTTTGCTCCCACCACCACTGCTATTACTAGGGGCACTAGAGTTTGCAGTAGGGGTTGTGGTAGTGGGAGGTTTGGTGTTTTTCTTTGGACAACTGGCATCAGTTGTCCAATGGCCTTTGACTTTACACAAATAACACCAAGGCTTTTTAACTTGATTTGAAGAGGATTTGGACCCACCACCCCCACCAGAGGATTTTTGTGGGCCTGATGAAGACTCAGTTTTACTTTTGTCCCCACCCTTGTCAAAAGACTTACCATCCTTCTTCTTGCCATCCGTGTCACCCCCTGTATGAACTTTTCTGTTCACTCTTGTTCTGACCCATTTGTCTGCTTTCTTTCCCAATTCTTGGGGAGAGGTCAGATCTGAGTCCACTAGATATTGGTGTAACAAGTCAGACACACAGTTATTCAGAATATGCTCTCTCAGAATAAGATTATACAGGCTTTCATAGTCAGAAACTTTACTGCCATGTAACCACCCCTCCAAGGCCTTCACTGAACAGTCAACAAAGTCTATCTAGTCTTGTGAGGACTCTTTTCTGGTGTCTCTGAACTTAATCCTGTATTGTTCAGTGGTTAAGCCAAATCCATCCAAGAGTGCATCCTTCAAAACTGCAAAATTGTTAGCATCACTTTCTCTAACAGTAAGGAGCCTATCCCTACCCTTAACATTAAAAGATAGCCACAATATAGCAGCCCACTGCCTTTGAGGGACCCCCTGTACCATACAGGCCCTCTCAAGTGCAGCAAACCACTTGTTGATGTCATCCCCCTCCTTGCAAGGGGGGACTATCTTGTGCAGATTCCTGTAATCATGCTCTCTAACAGGATTACTATCAGGAATACTGCTGCTGCCACCATGGGGTCCAAACCCCAATCTCTGTCTCTCCTTCTCCAGGTCTAGGGATTCCCTGTCTAGAGCCAGCTGTTGCTGTTTAAGCTTCAGTCTGGTCTCTTCCACTCTCAACTTTTTGAGTTCCCTTTCTAACATGTTGTCTTCAGGGTGGGTGGGTTGGGAATGCTTGGACACTGATGATAAATTGGAAACAACAGAGGGAGATCTGTCCCTAACAGCTTGGACTCTAACAACCTGGCCTCCAGGAACAAAAACATCCCTACTATGATGGGAGCTTCTATTACTACCAGCATTGCTAGGTGGTCTGCTAAGGGGCAGATTTGGAACAGAACCCTCCCCACCTCCCTCAAGGAGTTCCCCTGAGTCAGAATGAGAGCTATCTATTAACTTCTCATTTGAAGTGCCTGCTAGGGACTCATCATTCACAATGAGCATGTTATACAGAAACTCTCTTGTAAGGTTCTTTCCTATCACTAAACCTCTATCTAAGCAGAGACTCCTTAGGCTCTTGAAATTTAAATTGTCATATGTAGTATTGATCATTTTAAGAGCAGACTCTACAGCAGACATGATAAAAGAAGGTTTAGAGACAGTGAGAAGAGAGAAAAAGTTTCAGGACTTTTTAAAGAACAGAGAAAAAAAACTTTTTCAAACTTTTAGAAACTTTTTAGAAGTTTTAGAGTACTTTTCAGCACTTAGTAGAAAGTGTAAGAGGAGAAAAGCAAAACTTTTTGGTTAGGTGTACATACACTGAACTTGTTTTGTATATTATTCTCTTATGAAAAGTACACAATGACACAGTGGTAAGTAGTTACAAGTACTTATCCCACCGATGCCACCAATGTAGGAGCCTGGCCTGGCTTGTAGTGGGTACCAGAGGTACTTACACCTTGTGCCAGGTCCAGTTATCCCTTATTAGTGTAGAAGAGGTGTTTCTAGCAGCTTAGGCTGATAGAAGGTAGCTATGGCAAAGCAGCTTAGGCTGAACTAGGAGACATGTAAAGCTCCTACTATACCACTGGTGTCATATGCACAATATCATAAGAAAACATAATACACAGATATACTAAAAATAAAGGTACTTTATTTTTATGACAATATGCCAAAAGTATCTCAGTGAGTACCCTCAGTATGAGGATGAGAAATATACACAAGATATATGTACACAAACCAAAATTATGCAGGTTATAGCAAGAAAAGTAATGCAAGCAGTGTAAAGTTACAATAGATTGCAATAGGAGCACATAGGTATAGGGGCAACACAAACCATATACTCCAAAAGTGGAATGGGAACCACGAATGGACCCCAAACCTACGTGAGCTTGTAGAGGGTCGCTGGGACTGTAAGAAAACAGTGAGGGTTAGAAAAATAGCCCACCCCAAGACCCTGAAAGGTAGGTGTAAAGTGCACCTATTACCCCAAGAGAGCACAGAAGTCGTGATTGGGGGATTCTGCAGGAAGAACAAACACCAGCAATGCAACAACAGTGGATTTCCGGACCTGAGTACCTGTAAGACAAGGGGACCAAGTCCAAGAGTCGCGACAGTGTAGAGCAGTGGTCTTCAAACTTTTTAATGCCGCGCCCCCCCAGTTGAAAAATAAAAATCATTGGGCCCCCCTCAGAATTTTTCACAATTATTTTATAAACATGGCAATGTTTAAATATGTCTAAACCTATTTAAACATTGCAGTTAAGTACTGTTACCTTCTTAAAACTGCAAGAATATGCTTCTGATTAAAACAAAGGCCTGTTATCTGTATAATATTTATTTTGGCCAGAGTCTGGGGCCCCCCCTGGAATCACTTGAGGCCCCCCTAGGGGGGCCCGCCCCCCAGTTTGAAGACCTCTGGTGTAGAGAGTGGGCAGGAGCCCAGGAAATGCCAGCTGAGGGTGCAAGGAAGCTGTACCGGGTGGAAGAAGCTTGGTGTTCTGCAAGAACGAAGAAGACTAGGAACTTCCCCTTTGGAGGATGGATGTCCCACGTCGTGAAGAAGCTTGCAGAGGTGTTCCCACGCAGAAAGACCGCAAACAAGCCTTGCTAGCTGCAAGGGTCGCAGTTAGGGTATTTGGATGCTGCTGTGGACCAGGAGGGACCAGGCGCCACTTGGATGAGGAGACATAGGGGGCGCCCAGCAAGTCAGGGAGCCCTCACAGAAGCAGGTAGCACCCGCAGAAGTACCTTAACAGGCACTTAGAAGAAAAGTGAACCGGAGTCCACCCGAAGTCACAAAAGGGAGTCCCACTACGCCGGAGGACAACTCAGAAGGTTGTGCACTGCAGGTTAGAGTGTCGGGGACCCAGGCTTGGCTGTGCACGAAGGAAATCCTGGAAGAGTGCACAGGAGCCGGAGCAGCTGCAAATCACGCGGTACCCAGCAATGCAGTCTAGCGTGGAGAGGCAAGGACTTCCCTTCACCAAACTTGGACTGAAGAGTCACTGGACTGTGGGAGTCACTTGGACAGAGTTGCTGAGTTCCAGGGATCACGCTCGTCGTGCTGAGAGGGGACCCAGAGGACCGGTGATGCAGTCTTTTGTTGCCTGCAGTTGCAGGGGGAAGATTCTGTCGACCCACAGGAGATTTCTTCAGAGCTCCTGGTGCAGAAAGGAGGCAGGCTACCCCCAGAGCATGCACCACCTGGAAACAGTAGAGAAAGCCGGCAGGATGAAGCGATACAAGGTTGCTAGTAGTCGTCTTGCTACTGTGTTGCGGTTTTGCAGGTGTCCTGAGCAGTCAGCGGTCTATCCTTTGGCAGAAGGTGAAGAGGGAGATGCAGAGGAACTCTGGTGAGCTCTTGCATTCGTTATCTGGTGAGATCCCCAAAGCAGAGACCCTAAATAGCCAGAAAAGGAGGTTTGGCTACCTATGAAGGAGGATTTGCTACCAAGAGAGGTAAGAGCCTATCAGAAGGAGCCTCTGATGTCACCTGCTGGCACTGGCCACTCAGAGCAGTCCAGTGTGCCACAAACACCTCTGTTTCCAAGATGGCAGAGGTCTGGGACACACTGGAGGAGCTCTGGGCACCTCCCCTGGGAGGTGCAGGTCAGGGGAGTGGTCACTCCCCTTTCCTTTGTCCAGTTTCGCGCCAGAGCAGGGCTGGTGGATCCCTGAACCGGTGTAGACTGGCTTATGCAGAGATGGGCACCATCTGTGCCCATCAAAGCATTTCCAGAGGCTGGGGGAGGCTACCTATTTCCAAAGGGAGAGGGTGTTACACCCTCTCTCAGAGGAAGTCCTTTGTTCTGCCTTCCTGGACCAGGGCTGCCTGGACCCCAGGAGGGCAGAAACCTGTCTGAGGGGTTGGCAGCAGCAGCAGCTGCAGTGGAGACCCCGGAAAGGCAGTTTGGCAGTACCCGGGTTCAGTGCTAGAGACCCGGGGGATCATGGAATTGTCACCCCAATGCCAGGATGGCATTGGGGTGACAATTCCATGATCTTAGACATGTTACATGGCCATGTTCGGAGTTACCATTGTGACGCTGTACATAGGTAGTGACCTTTGTACAGTGCACGCGTGTAATGGTGTCCCCGCACTCACAAAATCCGGGGAATTTGCCCTGAACGATGTGGGGGCACCTTGGCTAGTGCCAGGGTGCCCACACACTTAGTAACTTTGCACCCAACCTTCACCAGGTGAAGGTTAGACATATAGGTGACTTATAAGTTACTTAAGTGCAGTGGTAAATGGCTGTGAAATAACGTGGACGTTATTTCACTCAGGCTGCACTGGCAGGCCTGTGTAAGAATTGTCAGAGCTCCCGATGGGTGGCAAAAGAAATGCTGCAGCCCATAGGGATCTCCTGGAACCCCAATGCCCTGGGTACCTCAGTACCATATACTAGGGAATTATATGGGTGTACCAGTATGCCAATGTGAATTGGTAAATTTAGTCACTAGCCTGTTAGTGACAAATTTGGACAGGAGAGAGAGCATAACCACTGAGGTTCTGGTTAGCAGAGCCTCAGTGATACAGTTAGGCATCACACAGGGAACACATACAGGGCACATACTTATGAGCACTGGGGCCCTGCCTGGCAGGGTCCCAGTGACACATAGACTAAAACAACATATATACAGTGAAATATGGGGGTAACATGCCAGGCAAGATGGTACTTTCCTACACAACCCCCCCCCCCCCCCAAACAAAGGACAATAATACTAACCATGACCTGATGAGTCTTCATTGTCTAAGTGGAAATATCTGGAAAGTCCATCTGCATTGGAGTGGGTACTCCCAGGTCTATGTTCCACTGTATAGTCCATTCCCTGTAGAGATATGGACCACCTCAACAATTTAGGATTTTCACCTTTCATTTGTTTTAGCCAACGCAGAGGTTTGTGGTCTGTCTGAACAATGAAGTGAGTGCCAAACAGGTATGGCCTCAACTTCTTCAGTGCCCAGACCACAGCAAAGGCCTCCCTCTCTATGGCAGACCAAAGCTTTTCTCTAGGGGTCAACCTTCTGCTGATAAAAGCAACTGGTTGATCCTGGCCCTCAGAATTCAGTTGTGACAAGACTGCCCCTACCCCTAATTCAGATGCATCAGTTTGAACAATGAATTTCTTGGAGTAACATGGGCTTTTTAGGACAGGCATGGCCTGTGTGAGCTCCTCAAAAGCTTTCTGACAGCTAGCTGTCCACAATACCTTTTTAGGCATATTTTTACTGGTGAGATCATTAAGTGGGGCTGCTATGGAGCCATAGTTTTTAATGAATCTCCTGTAATACCCAGTGAGGCCTAGGAAGGCTCTCACCTGGGTCTGAGTTGTAGGGGGAACCCAATCCATGATTGTTTGGATTTCCCCCTGAAGTGATGCAATCTGTTCTCCACCTACCAGGTGTCCCAGATAAACCACCTTTCCCTGCCCTATCTGGCACTTTGAAGCCTTGATAGTGAGGCCTGAAATTTTGCAGGGCCTCCAAAACTTTCCAAAGGTGGACCAGGTGCTCATCCCAGGTGGAGCTAAAGACAACTATATCATCTAGATATGCTGCACTAAAAGCCTCCAACCCTTGCAGGACTGTGTTCACCAACCTCTGAAAAGTGGCAGGTGCATTTTTCAACCCAAAGGGATCACTGTAAATTGGTAGTGCCCTCCTATAGTTGAAAATGCAGTTTTAGGTTTAGCATCCTCAGCCAATTTGATCTGCCAATACCCTGCAGTCAAATCAAAGGTGCTTAGATACTTGGCAGATGCCAGTGTATCTATGAGCTCATCTGCCCTGGGTATAGGGTGAGCATCAGTTTTTGTTACCTGGTTGAGACCTCTGTAATCAACATAAAACCTCATCTCCCTTTTTCCATCTTTTGAGTGAGGCTTTGGTACAAGCACCACAGGACTCGCCCATGGGCTTTCAGAAGGTTCAACCACTCCTAGGTCAAGCATTTTCTGAACCTCTTGTTTTATGCAGTCCCTGACATGGTCAGGCTGCCTATAGATTTTACTTTTGACAGGCATGCTGTCTCCAGTATCAATTGTGTGTTCACACCAAGATGTGGTGCCTGGCACAGTTGAAAAGAGTTCAGAAAACTGTCCAAGGAGATTTATGCAGTTGTCTTTCTGTTCTGCAGTCAGACAATCTGCTAAAACTACTCCCTCCACTAGAGCATCCTCTTCAGTGGAGGAGAAGAGATCAGGGAGAGGGTCACTCTCTTCTTCCTGTCCTTCATCTGTTGCCATGAGCAGGGTGAGATCAGCCCTGTCATAGTAGGGTTTTAGGCGGTTGACATGAATCACCCTAAGGGGACTCCTGGCAGTGCCCAGGTCAACCAAGTAGGTGACCTCACCCTTTTTCTCAACAATGAGATGGGGTCCACTCCATTTTTCTTGGAGTGCTCTTGGGGCCACAGGCTCTAATACCCACACCTTCCGTCCTGGTTGGTACTGAATCAGAACAGCCTTCTGGTCATGCCATTGCTTCTGGAGCTCTTGGCTGGCCTGAAGGTTTTTACTGGCCTTCTTCATGTACTCAGCCATTCTGGTTCTTAGGCCAAGTACATAGTCCACTATGTTCTGTTTGGGAGCTTTTAAAGGTTGTTCCCAACCCTCCTTCACAAGTGTTAGTGGACCTCTTACAGGGTGCCCAAAGAGGAGTTCAAAGGGGCTGAAGCCCACTCCTTTTTGGGGTACCTCCCTGTAAGCAAAAAGGAGGCAAGGTAACAGGACATCCCATCTCCTCCTGAGTTTTTCAGGGAGTCCCATTATCATTCCTTTGAATCTACCTCTCTACCAGTCCATTAGTCTGTGGATGATAAGGTGTGGAAAATTTGTAGGTTACACCATATTCCTTCCACATAGCCTTCAAGTATGCAGACATAAAGTTGCTACCCCTGTCTGATACAACCTCTTTGGGGAAACCCACCCTGGAAAAGATTCCCAGGAGGGCTTTTGCCACTGCAGAAGCTTTAGTGGTCCTTAGAGGAATTGCTTCAGGATATCTTGTGGCATGGTCCACAACCACCAAGATAAACCTATTGCCTGAAGCAGTAGGAGGGTCAAGGGGGGCAACTATGTCAACCCCTACCCTTTCAAAGGGAACCCCAACCACAGGTAGTGGAATAAGGGGAGCCTTTGGTGTGCCACCAGTCTTGCCACTGGCTTGGCATGTCACACAAGGCTTACAAAAATCTTTTGTGTCCTCTGACATCCTAGGCCAGTGAAACAGGGGGACAAGCCTTTCCCATGTTTTGATCTGGCCCAAATGCCCAGCCAAAGGAATGTCATGTGCCAGAGTTAGGAGGAACTCTCTGTACTGCAGGGGAATGACCAATCTCCTGGCTGCTCCAGGTTTTGGGTCCCTTGCCTCTGTCTACAAGAGGTTGTCCTCCCAGTAAACTCTATGTGAGTCATTGACATCCCCATTTTGCTGCTTGACAGTTTGCTGTCTGAGACCCTCTAATGTGGGACAGGATTGCTGTGCCACACTCAGCTCTTCCCTGGCAGGCCCCCCTCCACCCAAAAGCTCAGCAGTGTCTGCTGCCAGCTCATCTGGTGAAGGTTCTGCACAGGGAGGAAATTCTTCTTCCTCAGAAGGAGAATCATCTGTAGAGGGAGGGATAGTGGGTAGGGATTTACCCTTGCTACCCCTAGCTTTAGGGTGCACTTGGTCCATTGTTCCAGGATCCAAGTTACCCTGTCCTTTTTGCTTTTTGGCCTGAGCCCTTGTGAAAGCAAAAATATGCCCAGGAATGCCCAGCATTGCTGCATGAGCCTCCAACTCAACGTCTGCCCAAGCTGATGTCTCTAAACCATTTCCTAGTAGACAGGTAAATCTGAAGCAACCACAACTTTCTTTGGACCAGTAAACCCTCCCCAGTTGAGATTCACAACAGCCATGGGGTGGCTAAGAGTGTTGTTATGAGTGTCTGTCACTTGGTACTGCTGACCAAGTAGGTGTTGTTCAGGGTGTACCAGTTTCTCTATTACCATGGTAACACTGGCACCTGTGTCCCTGTAGGCCTGTACCTCAACACCATTTATTAGGGGAAGTTGCTTGTACTTATCCATATTAAGGTGACAAGCAACAAGGTAGCCAAATCAATGGCACCTTCAGAGACTAACACAGACTCTGTGGTCTCCCTAACAAGACCAACCCCAACTAAATTGCCAAAAGTGAGCCCAGCTGCTCCCTTGGATTGGCTATTAGTAGGTTTGCTCCCACCACCACTGCTATTACTAGGGGCACTAGAGTTTGCAGTAGGGGTTGTGGTAGTGGGAGGTTTGGTGTTTTTCTTTGGACAACTGGCATCAGTTGTCCAATGGCCTTTGACTTTACACAAATAACACCAAGGCTTTTTAACTTGATTTGAAGAGGATTTGGACCCACCACCCCCACCAGAGGATTTTTGTGGGCCTGATAAAGACTCAGTTTTACTTTTGTCCCCACCCTTGTCAAAAGACTTACCATCCTTCTTCTTGCCATCCGTGTCACCCCCTGTATGAACTTTTCTGTTCACTCTTGTTCTGACCCATTTGTCTGCTTTCTTTCCCAATTCTTGGGGAGATGTCAGATCTGAGTCCACTAGATATTGGTGTAACAAGTCAGACACACAGTTATTCAGAATATGCTCTCTCAGAATAAGATTATACAGGCTTTCATAGTCAGAAACTTTACTGCCATGTAACCACCCCTCCAAGGCCTTCACTGAACAGTCAACAAAGTCTATCTAGTCTTGTGAGGACTCTTTTCTGGTGTCTCTGAACTTAATCCTGTATTGTTCAGTGGTTAAGCCAAATCCATCCAAGAGTGCATCCTTCAAAACTGCAAAATTGTTAGCATCACTTTCTCTAACAGTAAGGAGCCTATCCCTACCCTTAACATTGAAAGATAGCCACAATATAGCAACCCACTGCCTTTGAGGGACCCCCTGTACCATACAGGCCCTCTCAAGTGCAGCAAACCACTTGTTGATGTTATCCCCCTCTTTGCAAGGGGAGACTATCTTGTGCAGATTCCTGGAATCATGCTCTCTAACAGGATTACTATCAGGAATACTGCTGCTGCCACCATGGGGTCCAAACCCCAATCTCTGTCTCTCCTTCTCCAGGTCTAGGGATTCCCTGTCTAGAGCCAGCTGTTGCTGTTTAAGCTTCAGTCTGGTCTCTTCCACTCTCAACTTTTTGAGTTCCCTTTCTAACATGTTGTCTTCAGGGTGGGTGGGTTGGGAATGCTTGGACACTGATGATAAATTGGAAACAACAGAGGGAGATCTGTCCCTAACAGCTTGGACTCTAACAACCTGGCCTCCAGGAACAAAAACATCCCTACTATGATGGGAGCTTCTATTACTACCAGCATTGCTAGGTGGTCTGCTAAGGGGCAGATTTGGAACATAACCCTCCCCACCTCCCTCAAGGAGTTCCCCTGAGTCAGAATGAGAGCTATCTATTAACTTCTCATTTGAAGTGCCTGCTAGGGACTCATCATTCACAATGAGCATGTTATACAGAAACTCTCTTGTAAGGTTCTTTCCTATCACTAAACCTCTATCTAAGCAGAGACTCCTTAGGCTCTTGAAATTTAAATTGTCATATGTAGTATTGATCATTTTAAGAGCAGACTCTACAGCAGACATGATAAAAGAAGGTTTAGAGACAGTGAGAAGAGAGAAAAAGTTTCAGGACTTTTTAAAGAACAGAGAAAAAAAACTTTTTCAAACTTTTAGAAACTTTTTAGAAGTTTTAGAGTACTTTTCAGCACTTAGTAGAAAGTGTAAGAGGAGAAAAGCAAAACTTTTTGGTTAGGTGTACATACACTGAACTTGTTTTGTATATTATTCTCTTATGAAAAGTACACAATGACACAGTGGTAAGTAGTTACAAGTACTTATCCCACCGATGCCACCAATGTAGGAGCCTGGCCTGGCTTGTAGTGGGTACCAGAGGTACTTACACCTTGTGCCAGGTCCAGTTATCCCTTATTAGTGTAGAAGAGGTGTTTCTAGCAGCTTAGGCTGATAGAAGGTAGCTATGGCAAAGCAGCTTAGGCTGAACTAGGAGACATGTAAAGCTCCTACTATACCACTGGTGTCATATGCACAATATCATAAGAAAACATAATACACAGATATACTAAAAATAAAGGTACTTTATTTTTATGACAATATGCCAAAAGTATCTCAGTGAGTACCCTCAGTATGAGGATGAGAAATATACACAAGATATATGTACACAAAACAAACTTATGCAGGTTATAGCAAGAAAAGTAATGCAAGCAGTGTAAAGTTACAATAGATTGCAATAGGAGCACATAGGTATAGGGGCAACACAAACCATATACTCCAAAAGTGGAATGCGAACCACGAATGGACCCCAAACCTATGTGAGCTCGTAGAGGGGCACTGGGACTGTAAGAAAACAGTGAGGGTTAGAAAAATAGCCCACCCCAAGACCCTGAAATGTAGGTGTAAAGTGAACCTATTGCCCCCAGAGAGCACAGAAGTCGTGATAGGGGGATTCTGCAGGAAGAACAAACACCAGCAATTCAACAACAGTGGATTTCCGGACCTGAGTACCTGTAAGACAAGGGGACCAAGTCCAAGAGTCGCGACAGTGTCGAGAGTGGGCAGGAGCCCAGGAAATGCCAGCTGAGGGTGCAAGGAAGCTGCTACCAGGTGGAAGAAGCTTGGTGTTCTGCAAGAACGAAGAGGACTAGGAACTTCCCCTTTGGAGGATGGATGTCCCACGTCGCGATGAAGCTTGCAGAGGTGTTCCCATGCAGAAAGACTACAAACAAGCCTTGCTAGCTGCACGGGTTGCAGTTAGGGTTTTTGGATGCTGCTGTGGCCCAGGAGGGACCAGGATGTCGCCACTTGGATGAGGAGACAGAGGGGGCACCCAGCAAGTAAGGGAGTCCTCACAGAAGCAGGCAGCACCCGCAGAAGTACCTTAACAGGCACTTAGAAGAAAAGTGAACCGGAGTCCACCCGAAGTCACAAAAGGGAGTCCCACGATGCCGGAGGACAACTCAGAAGGTTGTGCACTGCAGGTTAGAGTGTCGGGGATCCAGGCTTGGCTGTGCACAAAGGAAATCCTGAAAGAGTGCACCGGAGCTGGAGCAGCTGCAAATCACGCGGTACCCAGCAATGCAGTCTAGCGTGGGGAGGCAAGGACTTACCTCCACCAAAATTGGACTGAAGAGTCACTGGACTGTGGGAGTCACTTGGACAGAGTTGCTGAGTTCCAGGGACCACGCTCGTTGTGCTGAGAGGGGACCCAGAGGACCGGTGATGCAATCTTTTGTTGCCTGCGGTTGCAGGGGGAAGATTCCGTCGACCCACGGGAGATTTCTTCAGAGCTCCTGGTGCAGAAAGGAGGCAGGCTACCCCCAGAGCATGCACCACCTGGATACAGTCGAGAAAGCCGGCAGGATGAAGCGATACAAGGTTGCTAGTAGTCGTCTTGCTACTTTGTTGTGGTTTTGCAGGCTTCCTGAGCAGCCAGCGGTCGATCCTTTGGCAGAAGGTGAAGAGGGAGATGCAGAGGAACTCTGGTGAGCTCTTGCATTCGTTATCTGGTGAGATCCCCAAAGCAGAGACCCTAAATAGCCAGAAAAGGAGGTTTGGCTACCTAGGAAGGAGGATTGGCTACCAAGAGAGGTAATAGCCTATCAGAAGGAGCCTCTGACGTCACCTGCTGGCACTGGCCACTCAGAGCAGTCCAGTGTGCCACAAACACCTCTGTTTCCAAGATGGCAGAGGTCTGGGACACACTGGAGGAGCTCTGGGCACCTCCCCTGGGAGGTGCAGGTCAGGGGAGTGGTCACTCCCCTTTCCTTTGTCCAGTTTCGCGCCAGAGCAGGGCTGGTGGATCCCTGAACCGGTGTAGACTGGCTTATGCAGAGATGGGCACCATCTGTGCCCATCAAAGCATTTCCAGAGGCTGGGGGAGGCTACTCCTCCCCAGCCTTCACACCTATTTCCAAAGGGAGAGGGTGTTACACCCTCTCTCAGAGGAAGTCCTTTGTTCTGCCTTCCTGGGCCATGGCTGCCTGGACCCCAGGAGGGCAGAAACCTGTCTGAGGGGTTGGCAGCACCAGCAGCTGCAGTGGAGACCCCGGAAAGGCAGTTTGGCAGTACCTGGGTTCTGTGCTAGAGACCCGGGGGATCATGGAATTGTCCCCCCAATGCCAGAATGGCATTGGGGGGACAATTCCATGATCTTAGACAGGTTACACGGCCATGTTCGGAGTTACCATTGTGACGCTGTACATAGGTAGTGACCTATGTACAGTGCACGCGTGTAATGGTGTACCCGCACTCACAAAGTCCGGGGAATTTGCCCTGAACGATGTGGGGGCACCTTGGCTAGTGCCAGGGTGCCCACACACTAAGTAACTTTGCACCCAACCTTCACCAGGTGAAGGTTAGACATATAGGTGACTTATAAGTTACTTAAGTGCAGTGGTAAATGGCTGTGAAATAACGTGGACGTTATTTCACTCAGGCTGCACTGGCAGGCCTGTGTAAGAATTGTCAGAGCTCCCTATGGGTGGCAAAAGAAATGCTGCAGCCCATAGGGATCTCCTGGAACCCCAATACCCTGGGTACCTCAGTACCATATACTAGGGAATTATATGGGTGTACTAGTATGCCAATGTGAATTGGTAAATTTTGTCACTAGCCTGTTAGTGACAAATTTGGACAGCAGAGAGAGCATAACCACTGAGGTTCTGGTTAGCAGAGCCTCAGTGAGACAGTTAGGCATCACACAGGGAACACATACAGGGCACATACTTATGAACACTTGGGCCCTGCCTGGCAGGGTCCTAGTGACACATAGACTAAAACAACATATATACAGTGAAATATGGGGGTAACATGCCAGGCAAGATGGTACTTTCCTACAACCAACAACCCAATTTCACACACTTACGTATTGTGAAGAGCATATGCTAGAGGCAAATAGGCGGATATTGGCATATTGCTATTAAACTGTGCAAAAGCCTGGAGGCAGGTATTTTGTTACATGGAATCTTGCAGATTACCTTATTAGGCAAGAGCTTTTGTGTTGTTGACTCACCTGAACAAACAATGGGAACATATACATTGTACTATGGTAATTTTTACTAGGCTCTAATAGTGTGACAACTGCATTTTAAACATATTTGTAAGTTTATTATGATAGCTGCATTGCCGGAACATATAAGGTCTGAGCTAGCTGTGGTCCTGGCTCAATAATAACATCTAGAGGCATGATTGATTCTTTAGGAAACAAATTCTTCCAATGCCATAGATCTGATCCATTTATTATGAAAAGTTATGATAAACACAGAAGGCCTGACATATTCATTGTGAAACGCAAATGCTAAAGTCAACATGTATTTAAGGTTTGCATATTATTTATTTGTATTAAAGTCTACAGATAGGTACTTTGTGGAAATGTCTCAAAGTACCTTTGTAGAGAAAGATTCTGTCTTTTTGTACCGTTGCTAACAAACCCTTTGTGGCTCTTCTTAGCCGTCTGCCAGGATTTTGTAACAAAAAATCATTAAATAATACATCCATCCATACACAGACACATATTTATATATGTATATATATATAAGGATCCGAACACCTTTGAAGTGCTGAAAATGATATTTACTCAAAGATTACAGGCTTCCGCTCCAACCCGTTTTGGCCGTAACCTTGTTCACAGATAAAGTGGCAGTGAGTAACACATTCCCATATAGCGCAAAACATCAACACAAACAAAGGACCATCTCTGTTCACCAGTGCTCACACAGAGTCCAAAGCAGCAGCCATATTGGAGTGTAGTGCACATAATAGAATAGCATTGTTCTCACAAAATTGTCAGCAACCTACAACAATATGATAAGATAATACTACTCAAGACCCAGATGTAATAAAAAATACTAAACAATGGGGTGTTTAGATATTCAGCCATCCCCTAAAAAACACACAGTCAGAAAAAAAGGGCACATGAGATGCATCTGTGACCCACCTTATTTGCAGATAAATGCACATAATAGAGGACATGTTTAACACAGAATTATCAACAGTATACAAGTTTATGGCCATGTGAGAATACATAATTACAAATGTGGTAAAATATGAAAATTTAAAAAATAAAAGTACTTCTGTGAGGCCAACAAAATTATGCCCCAGTGAGCATTTCTCCATGTCTCAAATGCAGTCCTATATAAGACAGACTGTAAAATTATCTCACATGACCATAGTGAAATACCCCACTCTCGCCCAAGCAGGCATATTTCTGGAAGATACTGTTGTAAAGTTGTAGAAATATACAAGCAGATTAGACATGCCTGGCTCACTACTAAAACCCCAACCAGTGTTCTCACTTGTGTGCAACATAAAAAAGAAAAAACAAAATCAAGATCAAGGGATATGTCAATAAAACCAGTAGAAACTACTACAATAAAAACCACTAATTACAAGCAAAGTCTCATACAGCAGACTTAATAGCAAGATAATACGTCTGATTATCTCAACTAATTATTACCCAAGATGCAAGGCCAGTTCTTCACTAGAATTAAGACCTAAGGAGGCAAGAGTCTCAAATTCTATGATTTATCTCGATTCTAGTACTCTCAATCTGTGTTCCTTATCACCCCCTTGGAAATCTAGTTTCACCTGGTCAACCACCACACATTTCAGTACATTTTCATTGCCACCATGTAGCTCATGGAAGTGTCTGGCAACAGGGTCAACTTATGATCATTGTGGTAGATTGCCCTTTTGTGTTCTAGCCCTCTCTTCTTAGCATGGTGAATTGTGCTGCCCACATAAATCTTCTCACATGGGCATAGTAAGAGATAAACACAACATTTGGTATTGCAATTGTAATCACCCCTGATCTGACATTCTCTCTTCCCCTTTCCTATCTTTAGCCTACTAGAGTTCTTACTGTCAGTGCAGACCCTGCATTGCAAACAGCAGTGGAAACCAGAAACGTTGTTGTCTTATCAGACTTGGCATGCTGTAGTACCAAATTATGACTGAAGTCATTACGTAAGGATATGCTCTTCTTGAAAGTAACCTGAAGTGTATTATGTATGAATTTAGTTATCACAGGATCAGTCTGCAGAATATGCCAACTTTGCGCTATTTTTCCTGACAAGATTGGTTAGAATAAGTAGTAATGAACCTTACTGTATCCTGTTCCTCCACTTCCTTCATGTTACCTTGATGTAGCAAACTGTCCCGTGAGACATTGTCCACTTTCTCTCTTGCCTGAGATATAACATCCATACTATATCCTCTCTCTTTAAATCTCTCATACATGATATGACTTTCATGTTCATATTCCTCCAAAGTACTACATATCCATCTAGCGCACAGTAACTCCCCATAAGGAATGCTACATATAAGGCTAGAGGGGTGTGCACTCTGGTCATCAAGTAAGCTGTTCCCTGCCGTCTGTTTCCTGAATAACCGTGTGGTGAGTTGATCTTTCTTAACAACAATCTCCACATCTAAAAATTAAATGCGGGACATACTGAAATGTTCAGTGCACTGTAAATTGTTCTCATTGAGATTGGACACAATTTTGTTTTCTGATATTTCAGCACCTCTCCAGATGACACAAATGTCATCAATATAACAACATCACAGAATTATCTTTTCCTCAAACTCAGTGACTTCAGCGGACACCTGCTCCTCCCACCATCCCATGAACAAGTTTGCGTAGCTGGGGGCAAAACAGGTGCCATCCTTGGAGCTACCTGTAGACCTGATTATCAAAGATGAAAATGTTATTCATTATACAGTATTCAATCATATCCAATATTATCTCTGTGTGTAATAAAAGTGAAATCGATCTGGCCCGCATTAACTGCTTCAAGACCTAAGTCATGCCTAACACAGGTGCCTAGGCTTGTGACATCAAGTGTTAACAGTAGGTAATCAAGTTCCCAATATATGGCCTCAATGACCTTCAAACAATATGTAGTATTTTTGATGTATAATGGTAATGTGCCTACAAAAGACCGGCGATAGTAGTCAATATACTTGGAGGTATTTTCAAGCAAAGAGCCTATTGCAGACAAAATAGGTCTGACAGGTGGGTTGAGTCTATCTTTGTGCAGTTTAGGCAATAAATATAGCACAGGCATTTTAGGATGGTCACATTTCAGAAACAAGTATTTGTTCCACTCCAAAAGGCCCCTCTCCTTCCATTCAAATAACATTATATATCCTATCTGCTTGTTTCACCTCATTGCAATTAGATTTTACATAACAGTTAATATGCCCTAAGTGTCTCATGCCTTCTGGTAGGTACTGCATTTTGTCTAGGATAACAATGTTACCCCCCCTTGTCAGATTGTCGTATCACAATATTGACATCTTTCTTTACACTCTCCAGAGCTGTCAGTTAAGGTCCTGATAGATTCCCTCTCCTTCTATTACGTGGCTTATGTTTGATCTTTTTTAATTCCTTAATCACGTCTCTTTCGAAAACTTCAACAGCATCACAATGTACAGTTGGTAAAAAAAGTGGATTTCGGCTTCAAGGAACTCGGACAAGATCTGTCCACCTCAAGACCTAGAACATCTAAATTAATAAACGGATCTTCATAAGCATCTAAAACATCATGTAAGGTCGCCACAATGTGAAGTAACTCCACATCACCAATACATAAAGTACTAAGTTTAGACCCACCACTTATATTACTTGAATGCATATATTTATTCTGAAACCATTTTTTTAATTACAACTTCCTCAAAAATTTGAATAGATCTAAATGCGCTTGAGTATAGTTGAAGTTACTTGTAGGACAAAAGGAAAGACCTAGAGATAAAAGTTTCTGTTCATCTACTGACCTATGTCTTTCCCACAGATTTACCACATTCATTGTGTTGTCTTCCTGGCCCTTGTCGTCATTCCCATGGTCTTTGACTCTTCTCTTCTGCCTTCTCGCTTTGACCTTTTGTTCCTCTCCCTCTTCCTCTCCCTCTGAAAAGAATGTCCTTTGCTTTGTTCTGTCCTCCCTGGGTTAATAGTAGGAACTGCTTCAAAAAATTAGATCAATTGGCAGCTTTATCTACTTGTAGACTCCTCGTCAGAGTAGTATCAGAGACATCCGATAGGTTACTGCCTGAAGCATCACTCTCATCAGGTTCCTTTCTGGACAGTTCTTTCTCATTCACTGATGGTGTTAATTGTCCATTATACTCATCAGTGTACATATGGTCACATTGGCGGTGAAAGGTTAGTATTCTTCCACCTTGATAATCCTTGACGTCCCAAATGAACTTTGTTTGTTTTTTGTTCATAATTTCTTCCAGTTTCTGAGGTTTCTTCTCCAGATTTTTTATAAACTCTTCATACACATCTTTAGATTCTAGACTTAACAATTCTGAAGCTATCTTCTCAGTTTCCTCCAAAGCGTTTTGCTCTTATCTTTCAAGGCATATTTGATTAAAATCCTCATCACAGTAAGGGAGCATTCTTTAGAGTAAATGGCCCACTCATCCATCTCCGGATCAGGTTTCTCATATGTTGGTACTGTAAAGATCTTGAGCCCCCTAGGTACTCCTTCTACCTTGATGTATCTCTGAAGAGATTCAGCCTCCAACCACTTGGAAAGTTCTCTCTTATGTAACCTTTCTAGTTTATCATGTAGGATTTTGCATTTAATGCCAGCTCTCACAGTATTTGTATCCCTCAAAGCTGTGTTTGTATCTGTAATCTGGGTAAAAAACAACTTGCTTTATTTCTCCTTACAATGAGCCTCCAAAGAGGAAGCCGTTATACTCTTATTAAGTCTTCCTTTGTTAAAAATATAGTTCAGACTTCAAATGTTGGTGCAGAGATATTTCCACCTCTAATATGACCCGCTAGACTCCTACATATATGCTGGTCAGGGAAAAGTGTATGAAACTCACAAGGAAGGAAAGGCCCCGGGTGGGATACTCACCCCGCACTCTGCAGAGGAAACCACTACGTCCTCCAACTTGGCGTTCCTCTCCCCCTTTCTGATGGTCGTAACCCTCACATCCAGGTGCCACTTGCACCCATTCCTTTTACTCTGCTGTTCTTTAATACTTCTTGCAGAGCCATATAGTAGCTGAAACCATTGTGTCCCTGAACTCTTTTCAGAGGTTAAGACACCAACCTTCACCATTCATATCCAGCACAAATCTCCATACACAGCGACATTTCTGTCTCCACATGTTTAATCAATTAAGGGTGAAGCACCATTTAGTGATGGCGCGCAGCCATGTCGTCTTTCCTCCAGGGACCAGGTTGAAGCTGTGTTCTTCTTGTCTTTGATAGCAACTTGCTATGTCTCCGTCCTGTTGACCAGCACACAGTACTGGTCTCAAGCAGGCTGTGCACACAACTGGAACGCGGACAATCAAACCGGGGAAGCATTAACAGTAATGATTCACTATTAAGAATTGCAAACTGGGATGTATAACATTGCTTGTGATTCCAAATGGGGTCGCAAATGACCTTCTCATCAATATTCATGAGGTAGGTCCCAATTTGCAACCCCATTGGGAATGGCCGCACTCACAGGGATGGTGGCCTGCTGGGAACAGCAGACCACCATGTCTGTGACTGCATTTCAAATAAAGCAGTTTTTTTAAAATGCAGCTCATTTTCCATAAAGGAAAATGGGATGCATTTCAAACAAAAAATGAAAAGTTTTTCTTTATTTTTTCAGAGTAGTCAGTGGTCTGTGGGTCCACTATCTGCTCTGAAAAAACATTTTGGTTTCCATTCACAAAGGCAAATGGGTCCCAGAGGGACCCCTTCCTGTTTGCAAACAGGTTACCACCAACTTCTTGAAGTTGATGGTAACTGCGATTGTTTTGCGACTGCATTCACTGTTGCAAAACAATCTTACATCCCCTTGCGACTCCTTATGAGGAAGGGATGCTCTTTTCAAGCCCCTTCCTAATAGCAACTCGCAAACCTAATTTGCGAGTCGATAACATGTTACTGCCTTGCAGAATAGAATTGTTATATGGGGAAAAGGCTTTTATACATCTGGCTCTTAGTCTTTGAAATGGAAGTTGCAAATCTCCAGCGGGACAAGGAAGAGGGCTGTAGCCAAAGAGAGTTCCGCAACGCCATATGCCTCTATGGCAAAGCACCACTTGAAAGGATTTGCTGCTATGGAGAAGAATGTAGTGGGAGAAGCCGCAAAGTCAATTCGACTGGCAATGCACCTCAGGCAGGCAGGCAAGCAAGTTAGTTCCAGTCTCCTCCCGGTCCTGAAATCAAAAATAAAGTCCCCACTTTTGAATTTTGGCTATCTGGTTACTGTCAACACCACTTCCAAGGGTTCAGGATTGAAGGGGCATCACTTGGAGGGTCAGGACTCACTCAGGGTGGTTTCAAATGTGGGTCCATTGTGAAGGAAGCCTTTTGTGTTCTTGAAGCTCAGATCAGGAGGCTATCAAACTAGCCCTTTGAAGTCAATCTCGTGGTCCTGGGTTCAGGTTTCCTGGGTGGCTTCTTCTCCAGGCAAGAGTGCAGAATGGCACAAAGGCAGCAATTCAGGAAGGCAGCTGCAGGTCAGCAGTCCATCGGAGTAGCAGTTCTTTCAGCAGCACAGTAGTCCTTCTTCCTTGCAGAGTATCCACAGGTCCAGAATTGTACTGAAGAGTGGGTGTATGATGTTGTATTTTTGTATCCGGGTATCTTCCTTCTGGAAAGTGGGTGAAGCTTCAAGACAGTGGCTTTGAAATGCATGGAATTTTCTGACTCCCCTGCCCTGGCTCCAGGCTGGCTGTGGGGACCATGTGTAGGTTTTCGGCCATATTGTGAGGGCGGAGCACTCCCTGTTCAGTTGCAAGTGGGGCTATTCTCAGCTTTGCCCCCTCATTCAACCCAGAGATGGCCCATCAAGGGACTCCTAATCCCTCAATTGTGTGATTGTCTGGGAGGAATTCTCAAACTCTAACTGGAGGCTAGACCCAGTCATGCGAATCAAGAGAGGCTACAGGCACAAAAGGGATAAGTGCAGAGAAATGGCATCTTTCTAAAAGAGGCATTTTTACAATTGTAGTCAAAAGCCCAGCTTTACCATTTGATAGGGTTTTTCATTACAATTCCAAAGACACCAATCATGAAGTAGCTACCTGCTCCTAATTGGAAATTACAGCTTATTAAATGTAATAAGGAATTCCCAATGTTATTTTGAAGAAGGGGTAGGCCTCACAGCAGTGAAAAACAAATGTAGGAGTTTTTCAGTACCAGGACATGTAAAACGTGAAGGCACATGCCCAACCTTTTAATTGCACAGCAGCCTGCTCTATGGGCTACTTTGGACCTACATTAAGGGTGACCTATATTTTATAAAGAGGGAGTTTAAGGCTAAACAAGACGGTTTCAATGCCAATTCGACATGACACTTTAACACTCCATTCAGACTACAGTGGCAGGCCTGGGACATGTTTTAAGGTACTACTTTAGTGGGTTGCACAATGCGTGCTGCAAGCCACTGCTAGCATTTAATTTATCAGCCCTAGGTATATGGCGTACCATTCTACTAGGGACTTATTAGAACATTAAACATGCCAAATAAGTATAAACCATTTCTAACATGTTTAAAGGAGAGAGCACAAGTACTTTAGCAGTTGTTAGCAGTGGTAAAGTGCACGAAATCCCAAGGCCAACAAAATGAATTCAGCAAAAAGTGAAGACAAAATATTTAGAAGTGACACTGCAGAGATGGCCAAGTCCAACACGTTTTGACTTAAAATCTCCACAGATAGAAAAAAACGTGGAGGCACCAATGCACACATTCTAACAAGAATAGGGGCATTCATTAACAGTAAACACCAGATCTGCAGGTATTCATGGGAATAAATCAACAGACATACAGAAATCTAGACAGATAACAGACATAAAGGCACCTATGCTCAGAGACCAATAGATATCCAGGCACTCAGCATCTCTGAGCAGGAGCCAAAAACATTCAGGCATCACTGAAATTCGGCTGTCTTAAGGGTATTTGTGCAAAAAAAGCAACAGACGCGCAGGTTCCCTAGAACAATTAAAAGGCAGGCATATACACACACTAACATCACACAAACACAGCCACGGATAATTATCATTCAGCTGGATAAACAGTCATAGAAAACATAAATAAGGCACACAAAGGGTGGGACGAGCAAATGGCCAGAGGGTCAAATGGATTCATGGGTTCAGTAATGGTTCTTGGGGTGATGCGGCCTCATCTGTAGGTCGTCTTGAGAGAAAATCATATTTGAGTTATATGAAAGAGTGGTGTGTCGAACCCCACTTAATTCTTGGACTCTCAAGAGACGTATAAGCTTCCCAAACACATCTACATTTTGACCCAGTCTATTTGAGTGACAAATCAGCCTCTTGCTGGAGCAAGCCTTGGAATCAAAGGCCTCACTGCAAAGAGTAACCCCCATCTTGTGATTCCAGATTGGGCTGGTGCTCTTCCCATCTTGGCAGACGTGTCAGAGGTGGACTCTACCTGGGCCTGACAGAGCACACTCCTGTTTTAGGGCCTCTAACAGCTTACGATTCCTGCAGCTCTGGAGGTCTCCTGGTCGTACGGATGCTGTAGGCAGATGTGCTGAGAGATGTCAGAGGATGGGCACGCTGGCATCACACTAGAGGGTTAGCTACCACCCATGTGGAAAAAGCAATACATTTTTACATGAATTGTGCCACGCTTTTACTGTTACTAATATTTTACCAATAGTAAAAATACTATACAACGTGATGCTTCTGCTACTACTAACAACAACAAAGATTCTTCTTTTTATTATTATAATTATTATTATTATTATTAGTATTGTTGTTATTATTTTTGCTGTTGTTTTGTTGTTAACAATTGCATATTATTATTATTATGAATAATAATGCTTTTTATTTGTAGTAGCAATGCCAGTACTAATAGCAGTGCTAACAATAGTGGTATCAGTAGGTATAATATTAGTATATGCAGTAGCAGCAGCAGCAGCAGAAATAGTAGCATTAGTAGCTGTAGCAGTAGCTATGATAGTTGCCACAGTAGTACACTAGTGAAAAAGCTCTTTAAAGGTTTAGCTGGCACAGAATAAAATGAAAGGAAATATGTTTAATTTTATTGAGAATACAAAGAGAACAATTTACTATGTATTTTAAACATTTAAAAAATGTGGGCAATACTATAATTTATATAAGTGCCAAAATTAAATAATCTACATCATCAGCAATTAAAATAGATAACATATTTAAAGAAAACCAGAGATATATGTCTAATCCACATAACCGTGACCTTGATATCCATATTATCGCTATCTTCATTTTTTTTCTGTTGCCTGGAGCAGAGAAAATCGCTGCATCATTAATAATCCCCCTTCTGTTTCTGTCTCTTTCTCTCTCGCTTCCTCTCTCATCTCCTTCACCCCCCTTTCCCTAAATTGTGTTCATTCGGAAGTAGTCAGAGATATGTAGCTAAGGCAGAATATGTTCTGAATAACGCTTTGATCGAGTATTAAATCAAACCTCACCATTGGTTTACTCTTCTGCGTGTCCTGGTTTGAAAACACTGAAAGAGGAATCCATAGACATAATCCAGGTTAATTATTGGACCAAGAGTGTGACCAGTGAATATCTAGTCAGATCAAATTTAAAAGTTGTTGTGGCAGGGAAAAGGAGACAACATGGCATTGGGAGTGGATCCAATTTAAAATACGTTCATCATTTGGAACGGTGGCTTTCTGAGAGTAAAGCCGTGGTCACAAATCCTTCACCCAGTGGCACATAAAGCGAAGGGGTGCCATGGTGCCATTGTAGTAGCCATATCCCCATCTCTGATTATTCCTGCCTAGAGTCACTATCTGCGCCACGGCTGACTTGGTCAGGGAAAATAATATGTCACCCAAATATACCCAAATGTAAGTCTATAATGGGACAAAACCTTCAAATGCAACCTCTTTTATGTGGTGGACGGAACAGCCACATTCCCCGCATTGACACTGTGGTGCAGTGGATGTGAATGATTCATCCACCACTCTAAACCTGAAACTCATTCTGGTGCAGGAACCAGAAGGTTTTCTTTAAATAAAAGAAAGTTGGAGCATGAGAGAAGTGCATTCTTGCATCTCAAGTTTATTATTTTTATTTGTCTGAGTAACTGTCAGGCACACAAATGAAGAGGTGGGGGCTGCATGACAAGGCATCGGGCTAGGCTCCCACCCTATTTTGCCCGAGTAGCCTTTCTGATCCCCAGCGGAGCGACTGGGGGCTTACCCCCAATCTGTCACCCCCGAGAAAGGCAGATAAGCCCGTACAACACCAAGGATATATTTTTTTAAAGAGGTGTGGACAGCTCACACAAGCATCAGTACATGTTAACACCCCACAACCTACATGGGCACAAGGGTCCTTCTGCCCTTTGCTCTCTCGATTACCCCATATCTGTCCTCCATGAGGGGGAAGAACGTTCACTAGACCACTGTGAATTAATATTTAAAAAAGGGGGCACAGCAGCAGTCTTTCTGCATCCTAGGGTGGAAGATAGGGGTGGTTTTACATTCATCTGCATTCCCCAGTGGGGCAAAAAGCCCACTAAAGATCAGAATAGTAAAAAAAATAATGGGGGGGCAACCTTTGTTGGCATTGGCATTGGCCATGCCCCCACCCGATAACGGCCAGAGCAGTGTTTCTGCCCCCAGGGGGCAGATGGGTGGGGGTTACCCACATTTAATGGGAGAAGTGTGGGAACGCTGGGTGGTAAGAATTAGAATTTTTTAGATCTATGCAGATTCTAGAATTTACCCAGAAATGTGTGGAAAAAAGCATGATTTTGGCCAGTTTGAGATGTGCAGGGCATTCTGAGTAAGAAAGCATAGTGACATCCACGGAAGCCACACTATTCCGCACTACAATGGGTGTCTAGATATCTAAAATGTCTGGGCTTAGTAGATTTCTTTGGATGGCGACCAAGCCTGGATCCCAGTACCGAAGCTACCAAGATCGCCAAAATGGGTCAATTTTCATATCAAAACCTTGATGCTTGTACCTGGTACTTTGATGTCAATCTTATTGTGACCAAGACACACAAATAGGATACTGTTTTTATTCGGGGAAATTGTGAGAACACTAGATGGAACACATTTAGCAGATCCCTGCAGATTCCAGAACATTCCCTTACAGATATGTACTGAAAATCTGTAATTTTAGCCAACATTTGAGGCTTGTAGGGCTTTCATAGTTAGAAAACGTTGTGAACTCAACACAATGTCACATTCTGGACTCTCCTGGCTGTTTTCTAGGTTTCAGAAACTCTATGTGTTCCTAAGAGCTGGGAAGATGGTGATCTTAGCACAACAAACATTTCTAATGCTATTTTTAGACAAACAAAATCTGCTTTCTTGAACAGCACTTGGGGCATATTTATACTCCATTTGCATAATTTTTTTACGCAAATTCGGCGCAAAACTAACTCCATATTTATATTGTGACGTTAGACACGTTTAACGCCAAAATATTGGAGTTTGCACCATTTTTTAGATGCGTGAACCTACCTTGCGTCAATGAGATGCAAGGTAGTCTTTCTCATCTAAAAAATGGTGCTAACCCCATAGCCCCATATTTATCCCCATGTGCTAAACTGACACACTCGTGGGAGGAGGGGCTAAATAATGGTGCAAAGCTTGCTTTGCACCATTACTTAACACCTGGGTCAGAACAGGCGTAGGGGACCTGTGGACCCATTTCCATGGTAGAACACCATGGAATTGTCACAATTTGAGTGCTTCTTACTGCTATAATCAGCCAGTCTCTGGGTACCACTTGGTTTCTTGCTTGTTCTGGATTGACCAAAGTAGAGGCGACCCTTTCCAGTCGCCATGGTTCTGCTGATAATAAAACACCAAGCAGGCCGTAACTTCTAGAGGGAGTCCCAGAGGAAAAAAAACAACGTGGGAAAAACCTCAGGATCAAGGACTCCTGAAAAAAAGAACAAAAGCACAAAAAAGAACTGGAACAAGCTGCAGGTGGAAAAAGAACAGGAGAAATCCAAAATCACAGAATACGGGAGCGAGGAGCACAACCACGAAGGAAGTGTTTGAAACACAAGGAACAGAAGACCAACTATGCTTATATACTGACAAACTGGAAGTGACATGCAGGAAGTATTGAAGACACCATCTTGGATTGGGAAAGACCACATTCAGGTGAATGGAAAAATAGCCATGTTATAGAAAGGTAGTGAGCAAAGCATGCAGGGAAAGGAACACAGACTCTTGGGAAGAAGAAACATTGCTAAGGCAAGGAAAAGAAAAAAGGAAGAAAAAAGAAGAAAAGAGGAAAACAGCAAGAACAGGAAAGCAACTTAGGAGGGTAAAGAGCGAGGGCAGCATCAACAGTGCCTAAAGGGAAAGTTTAGCCAAAAAGCGGACCTCAGCAGAAACGGCCGTCCGAGACGCGGACCGCCAATCTGACCGCAGTCCGTAAGTGAGGCACTGCCGGTCTTCGCGGTGTCACAGAAATGAGTCCACAGGTGCCCTCCTCAAGCCCCAGGAACACCCCCCACCCACAGCAGAGGGACACCGAAGAATGGGGGATCCCATCCCAGGTAAGAAGGTTAAGTATAGGTAAGTATTTTTTTTATTTTTATTAAAGTGCAATCTGGGGCCTCCTGCATGGCACAGGGTGCAATGGCCATGCCCAGGGGACACAGGTCCCCTGTGCTGGCCATTGGGGTGGTGGGCATGACTCCTGTCTTTTCTAAGACGGGAGTCATGTGGTTTGGATGGTTTTGCATCAGAAAATGACGTTAGGCTGGTTAGAGGCATTTTTTTCTGGGCCTCTAACCAGTTTAACTTCACTTTTTTGGTGCAAAACCCCTTTCTCCCATAGCGCCACACCCACCCAGCTAATGTCATTTTTTTTACACTAGCCCACCCTTTGAGCCGGCTTGCGGCACTCCATAAATTTGACGCCTGGCTAGTGCTCTGGAATGATGCAAGCCAGTGCTATACTTTTTGATGCAAAACTGCGTTTGCGCAGTTTTGCGTCAAAAAGTATAAATATGGGCCTTATTTCCAAAAAACACAACAACATTTTGCTATATGTTGCTGATGTTCTTGGAACCATCCAGCCAATCCACACGCCCTGTTTATATTTAGAATCCACAACAGGTAAAGGAAGAAGGACTCAAATGTGGCCTGGATACATTTTGTACAAAACAGTTTTGATGGCTTTTTATCGCAAAGTGCCAGAAACATCGAAAACGGAGCTCAGTGAGGGTGGGGTAGGCCTCAGCGGCCAAGCTGTTTTCTATTGGCTAACATATATATTGTCTCTTATCTTGTCTTGGTTGTGAACAGTAAGTAATGCTGAGCTCCCTTCTTATTTAATGACCATTTAATTATTTAAACAATGAAAGAAATTGATCAAATAGCAGCAAAATCCTGAAAATGCCAACAATTACATACTCTACACAAAATACTGTCTTGCAAGGTAATTGGATTCTGCCTAGGAAATGTAGCAGTATACTTGCCCACTTCAACAAAGGTAAATCCTGTGAAGTTCACTTGCATAACTTTGTACCTCCAGGCACAAGAGCACATGTACAGTATGCGAGTGGATACAAAATGCTAGGCTCAAACAAAGTGGGGCAAGCATATTACTCCTTTAGCAGGTTCAAAATATGAATGACCAGGGCTGAACGAGCTGTTAAGTGACATTGGGTAAACCTCCACTAGGTTGAAAAGGGTGGACTTCATTCAGAGTTTCACGTCTTCAAGTATAATACCCAGTCCTGAATGCAGCGTGGGGTTAGCAGCATACAATTTTCTTATAGGCTTGCAATATTTGCAGCCGAAAAGCACTGCATCCCTGGGTAATGTATCAGACACTGAAGGATTAAAAATTGGATATTTTTTTTCAACAAATCCAGCTGTAAAATATATGGCTTCTGCTGTATAACACTAGAGGAGGGGCTGAGGGGGATGGGGGAAGGAGACGAGGTAAAAAAAGTTTTTTAAAAATCAACTTACATCACTTCCGTCCCTGCTGCCTACTGCTGCCTCGTGCTCCCCAGCAATACTGGGGTCTGTGCAGTTTCTCCAGCCCGGCTCTGTATACAGCCAGGCTGGAGAAACCTAAGTTTGCATATTTATTTGTCCTGCCTCAGACGGCCGGTCAAACACACATGTGCACTTAGGTGCACCCTCCCGTGGCCCAGCCCCGCCCCTCCCTGCACTGCTGTCTGTGCCAGAAGCAGATAAATAAAAAGATCTATTGTTTTATTTGTCTACTTCTGGCACAGCCAGTGGGGCGACGCCTCTTCGCCATAGCTGCATGAGCTACATTTAAAAAAACAGAAAAGCTTGCAAGAGCATATCTCCAAACAGCCTTGGAAAGGACTGGATGTTTTTGCTGCATTTGGCACCTAAAATATTTTCCACAGCTGCATTTTGATCCTTGTCCAGTCCTGGGAGTGACCAGCAGAGGCATAGCTATCCTTAATGCACCAGGTTCAGTGATGCCACAGACCAGAGTTGTCAGGGTAGCAATGTATCCCGGTAATGGCTGCTTCTTACTGAAAGAGCGTAACTTGGCTGTGCTATTATGTTTCATAAAACGTGAAATAAAGGAGTGATTCTTTCTCTCCTTATGCAAATGTGCAAAAAGGCTTTTCATATTATGTAGTGCACTGAAATGTATATGAGTAAAGTGCACATATAAATATGACTTTTCATGTAAACCATATTTAATCATTGTTTTGCAAGAATGCTAATGTTATAGTATTTTTTTTAATGTTATGTTTATAATAATTTTATCTTGGGCATGAGGAACTTGTGAAGATCATTTAAACTGATAGTATTTGTGTTAGCTTCCCAGCGCTAGCCTCCTCCCTGGATCGGAATCACTGGAGCATTACCAATTAACCAAACAGCTGATGTTACAGTGGAGGAAACATAGAGGTTTTAAGTAGTTTCAAAAGGTTGTGAGCGATTTGCAGGCTCTCAGCATCAGTGTCAAGATGTTCCAGAGCTTAGGTCTCAGATTCACGAACGCCTGGCCACCTTGATGAGATTTCTTAACTTTATGAACCAGTGCCAGCTCCAGGTCCCTTCAGCGGAGCGAGCATTTGGATCTCAGATACATAGGCTCCAAGTTGGAGAGGCAGCCTTGCATTCGATACAATGTTCAATTGGCAGCCAGTGAAGAGTATGTAACATGCTGTTGAGGAAGTGAATTTGGGTGGGTGGAAGAGGGTGTGTGCAGCCGCATTTTGTACTGTCTGGAGCCACTTCAGCAGAGACGTTGCACCACCCAGGTACAGAACATTACCATAGTCCAGTCTGGAGACAACCAGCACATGGACTACAGTTCTATGGGTGGGAGCGGGAAGCAGACCAACATTTTCCTCAGCCATTTAAGGATGCTGAACCAGTTAACAGCTTCTTTATTGATATGATGGCTCATAGATAGCTTGTCATTGAGCCATACTCCCAGATTTTTTACCATAATCTGGGCGGGGAATGGTGCCCATTGCCAACGTCAACATTCAGTGAAGCCCTCTTGGATGCTGTTGTAGCTGCAAGGGGAAATCATTTTTGGGACCAGCAGTCCAAAGGCACACAGCCAGGCATCATAGGGAAGTTCTGGCTAACTGTAAGTTTTGCCTCCTCATCTGTAACTGGAAAGTTGCCCAAATGGCTTCCTCGAAATATCAGAGCTATGGCTCTCGTGTGGGCATAGCCACACTAGAACACCAATTCTATCACAAATATAGGAAGTATTGTCACTACTCCAGGATAGTATGGTCCTGACAGAGGCAACCTTTTCAGCCTGCCCCAACACCCCACCAATTACACTGATACCTTTATGGAAAGGTTGGATCTAAAATACTAAACTAATAGCAGTAGCATCAGTGGATGAAGTCTTCATCTTCCATTGCCAGCTTTGCTGCCATAAAGCCCATCTGATTTACCCCCTATGTGCACTATCTTCTAGTGTAGGTGTCCCCTTTTTCCACCAATTGGGCGGCGATAATGACAGATAGCTTGGTCGTGTAGGTAATTCATAAGGGTTATGCCCCACCATTTCTGTCCCTTGCCCTGAACCACCCTCCTTTCTTGAGGACATGCACTCAGGAACATATCTCAATTTTGGATGAAGAAGTCTTTGCTTTGCAGAAAAGACAGTTTACAGAAGTGGTACTTCTGGAGGAATGGGTCATGGGATTTTAGCCCCACTAATTCTTGGCCCCAAAGACGCATGGATGGAAGTTTGAGGCCCATCCTGGATCTCTATCTTCTGAACTTGCAGTTTCTGCAGAACTAGTTAGATGCTGTCCTTGATCCAAGATCTGCTAGCCATGGATGTGGTAAGGTGGTTAGTGTCACTATTTCTCCTGAAAGCCTGCCTCCATGTCTCAATCCTCCCCACCCTCAGACTGTATGCGCCATTCATGGTTGGGACAAAGGACCATTAGTTTAGTGATTTACATTCTGACTGATAATGGATCTACGCATCTTTAAAAATTTGGAGGCAGATGTGAAGGCTTCACTGCAACAGTCAATATTCCGTACTTTAAGGTGGCTGGTAAAAGCAGAGCCCCTGGTGCGTTCAATGAACAGTATCAGTGGATGATGACTCTCCATTGCACAGGCAAACCTTGATAGTGGCCCTGTTGAGCACATTTGGAATGAAGACGTTTAGTCTTGCCCAGAGGATTGTGACTATTCTGGAGATTATTCTGAGATATCTGAATCAGGCGTAAAACCCAGTTCTGCAGACCTGGTGTCTGCTTGGTCTGAAGGCCTTGTGCATATTGTTGGTGCCATACACCTGATGGTAGAGAAGGGCTCTGGGACACAGTGGATTCATCATCAAGGGAGCTTCTCTGTTGATGTAGTTTTTCCCATTCTGTTCATCCAGATCTACCAGGTAGATCAATTACTCTGAATTACTTAGTCAGTTGTCCCTTCAGCCCTCTGCTGACCCAGGTAAGAGGCGGAAGGTACAAGAGGACAAGTACTGATCATCCTAATCTGGGATTGGAGTATCTGGTGTACGTATCTATCACCACTCTGGCAACCCTTCCTCCCATGCAGAGCAGACTGGTTCTCAGTTACATCAATTGAGATTGAGCAGTGTCTTTGTCTTCCTGGTGAAGCTGCAACTATCATCCTAATGTCCAGGAGGCACTCCACAGAATCCACCTAAGTTTGCTGGGCCCTGCAAACATGTCTCAGGCCTGCCATTGCACTGTCTGTGTGTGAAGTTTTAAACTGCCATTTCGACCTGGCAGGTGCACTAACTTGCCAGCCCCAAACCTTTCCTTTTACCATATGTAAGTCACCCCTACGGTAGGCCCAAGACAGTCCCATGGGCAGGGTGCAGCGTATTTAAAAGGTAGGAGATGTACTGGTGTGTTTTACATGTCCTGACAGTGAAATACTGCCAAATTCGTCTTTCACCATTGCATTGACTATCTCTCCCAAATGGTAACATGGTGGTTGCCTTGAAATATCTTTTAAGTGTAATTTGCCATTGGAAACTAATAGAGATATGGAGTTTGGGGTCTGTGAACTCACAATTAAAAAATACATATTTTTGTGAACTTGGTTTTTAAATTGTAAGTTTGAAAATGCCACTTGTATAAAGTGGTCATTTTCTTGCTTAACCATTCTGTGCCTCTGCTTGTTTGTGAAATATACGACTGGGCCTGGATGACAGTTAAGCTGTGTGTGAATTTACTCTAGATAGTCACACAAAGTGAGGTAAGATGTTTCCTGTATATCCTGATTGGTCTTTCTGGGCAGGAGTGGTTGGAGGAGCTGGCACTTGCACCTGAATAGAGCTGTGTCCGTCCTTACACAAAGCAGTCTTCGACCCCCTGGGGTGTGTCTGGGACCAGGGCAGGAAAGGCAGGGTCTCGTGCACTGCAAAGTTTGCCTACTTCAAAGGCAGAAAAGGGTGTACGTACTGGACTTCTGACCCCACAAAGTTAGAATCCTTCTGAACTGAGGACATTCTGCCAGGAAGAAGAGCTGGATGCTGTAGACGGGACTGCCACTCTGCCTGCTGCTTTGCTGTGCTGGGCTGCTGCTTGCTGCTCTGTCCAGGGAGTGAAAGGCATAGACTATGCTTTCTACATCCTGCTTCCAAAGGATATCCAAGGGCTCGGATTGAGCTTCCCTCTTGTTAACCCCTTCTGTGCCACGGACGTAACGGTTATGTCCCGCGGCACAGTGCTCCTGTGCCGAGGACGTAACCATGCGCTCCCTCCGTGGGGTTCACCCCCCCCAAGGCAGGGATGGAAGGGGAAGACCTTCCCCTTCCCCTTCTACCCCCGCTCCCCCACCCGCCGTAATGACGTCAGCGCGCGATCACGCGCTGACCTCATTACCTCGTGCCGGTCCCACTGGAAGCCATTTGCTTCCAGTGCGATTCACGGAGAAACAGGTGAGTTACTCCTCCGGCGGGTGGGGGGTTTGGGCCAAAGAGGCACCGGAGGAAAGGAAAGGCTTTTCCTTTCCCCCGGTGTCTCTTTGAGCATTTCTGCTGTCCGATCGCATTGCGATCGGGCAGCAGAAATGCCCACTAGATGCCAGGGATTTTTTGTTTTTGTATAATTCTAAACTTTGGAATCAAGGAGCGGCCCCTTGGGCAAGGGTCGCTCCCTTTTGGGGGCATCTTGTATTGTGGCCATTTCTGACCCCTTTGGGGGCAGATCGGCCTATTATTTTTAGGACTTGGGGGCAGAATCCACTAGACACCAGGGATTCTTTTTTTTACTATTTTGCAAATGCTTGTATTTGGGAGCGGCCCCTTGGGCAAGGGTCACTCCCTTTTGGGGGCATCTTTATTGTGGCCATTTCTGCCCCCCTTGGGAGCAGATCAGCCTATTATTTTTAGGCCGATATCCACTAGACACCAGGGATTTTTTTTTTTTTACTAGTTTGAAAATGTTTGTATTTGGGAGCAGCCCCTTGGGCAAGGGTCGCTCCCTTTTGGGGGCATGTTTATTGTGCCCATTTTGCCCCCCTTGGGGGCAGATCGGCCTATTATTTTTAGGCTGATCTGCCCCCAAGGGGGGCAGAAGCAAACTTAGACACCAGGGATAGTGTGTGTGTGTGTGCTAGTGGAGGGGGGGCAACCCCTTGGGCAAGGGTCGCCTCCCTTTGGGGGCACGTGTACCAAGGCCATTTCTGCCCCCCTTGGGGACAGATCGGCCTATTATTTTAAGGCTCATACCACTAGAACGCCAGGGATTTTTTAAAATATGTTTATTTATGTGGGGGGGGGGGCGTCCCCTTGGGCAAGGGGGGGCATTGAACTGTTGGCCATTTCTGGCCCCCTTTTGGGCAAATGAGCCTATTTTTTTAGGCCCATCTGCCCCCAGGGGGGGCAGAAGACACTGGGGGCCAGATGTAGGAAAAATCCAAATTGCGACTTGCAATTTGCGAGTCCCTGCGACTCGCAAATTGCAAGTCGCAATTTGGTATGCAGAAAGGTGTCTCAGACACCTTCTGCAACTCGCAATGGGGTCGCAAAGACCCACCTCATTAATATTAATGAGGTGGGTCGCAGTTTGCGAACCCATTGCGAGTATGGTGGCCTGCTGGAGACAGCAGACCACCATGTCCGTGACTGCTTTTTAATAAAGCAGGTTTTTTTTTCAAAGTGCAGCCTGTTTTCCTTAAAGGAAAACAAGCTGCACTTTGATAAAAAACAACGAAACCTTTAGTTTCGGATTTTTTCAGGGCAGGTAGTAGGTATTTTTATATCCAGTCACAAAAGGGAAGGGGTCCCATGGGGACCCCTTCCCGTTTGCGACTGGGTTACCATCCACATCAAGTGGATGGTAACTGCGATTCGCAAAATGCATTTCTGCATAGCAAAGAGGCATTTGCGCCTCGCAAACTGCGATTTTCGTTATTTGCGAGGCGCAATCTCTTTGCTACATCTGGCCCTTAGACACCAGGGATAGTGTGTGTGTTAGTGGGGGGGGGTGGCCCCTTGGGCAAGGGTCGCCCCCCCTTTGGGGGCACGTGTACCAAGGCCATTTCTGCCCCCTTTACGGACAGATCAGAAACCACTAGAACGCCAGGGTTTTTTAAAAATATGTTTATTTATGTGGGGGCGTCCCCTTGGGCAAGGGGCACCCCCCCCCAAGGGGGGCATTGAACTGTTGGCCATTTCTGTCCCCCTTGGGGGATGATGGGCCTATTTCTCTTAGGCCCATCTGCCCCCAAGGGGGTCAAAAGCCACGTAGGCACCAGGGATAGTGTGTGGTTTGTTTTTTGTTTGGGGTGGGCCCTTGGGGACACACTACTAAAGGTATTTTCTGCCCTCCTTGGGGCAGATAGGCCTATTTTTTAGTAGGCCCATATGCCCCTATGGCAGAATCCACTTAGGCACCAATTTCTAAATGCTTGATGGTGGGATGTTTGTCAACTGACCAAGTATTTGCATTTGTGATAATTTTTTCCTCCTTTTTGTTCTAGTTCAAAGCTTTTGCTTTCTCTGCTGTGGCTCCTTGCGGTTTTGGCGGTGGTTGACCTGCGGTTTGCATAGTTGCATGTTTTAGGTAAGTAAAAACTATTTACTCCAAAGGAGTATTGTTGCCATGAATGAATGACATGTTTGTAGGTGGTGCACTAAATGCAGGTTTGTGTGAAATTGTCCTTAGATTTGTGCACAATGATATTTGTGTTGTCTTATTTCTAATTTGCTTTTCTTTCTTTCTTTTTAGTGGGATATCACTGGTGATTGCTGTGTCTGTGCAGAGTAGTTGCTGGTGATTCAAGCTTTTTCAGGCAAGTGAGCGGTATAGTTTTTGAGTTTATAACTCTTACTAATAAAGCTACACTATATTACTTATCTTATACAGTGCTGGTTGTTGGTGGTGCATTTGTCCAGTTAATTTTAGTAGGAAAGATCATGGCTAGCTGCAGGATGACCACTCAGCAGGTGGTTGGTATGCTTTTTGAGTCATTGTCTGATCATGATTATGAGACGGACTCTGCATCTGAGGCAGATGAGGAAGTGAGGGATTCTGGCAGTGAAGTTTCTGCCGGAGAGGAATCTTCTGATGAGGAAGCCACACTCAATGCAAATGAAGGGCCTGTTTCAAAAGAGGACAATGATGTGCCATTAGTGCAGCAACCTGGGGCTGAAAGGTTTCCCGTTAGAAGACCTGAACTCTGGGTTGCCCCAAACATGGAGCAGCCAGAGTTGCCTGCCTTTACTGGTCTCCCGGGGTGTAGAGTCAATACTAAGAACTTTTTGCCTGTCAGTTTCTTTGAGTTATTTGTGGATGATGTGTTTTTGGCAGAGATTGTTGAGCAGACTAATTTGTATGCGGAGCAGTATTTGAGGGACAACGCTGCTAGACTTAGGCCGCACTCTAGAGCTGCCCAGTGGATTCCCACAAATTTGGAGGAGATGAAAAGGTTTTTAGGTTTTACTCTTTTGATGGGGTTGATAAGGAAGCTGTCACTGGCTTCTTATTGGTCTACTAGTCCCTTGATGGCAACAGCTATATTTCCTGCAACAATGAGTCGTAATTGGTATTTGCTTCTTCTTAGGATGCTGCATTTTATTGACAATGCATTAGCCTTGCCACAAGATCACCCTGATTCTGACCATCTTTTTAAGTTTAGGCCTGTCCTTGATTATTTTGTAGATCGGTTTTCAGAGGTCTATGTTCCAGGCAAAGAAATAGCTATGGACGAGTCTTTGGTCCTCTTCAAGGGTCGTTTGGTTTTTAGGCAGTACATTCCTAGCAAGAGGGCACGATGTGGAATTAAATTGTATATGCTGTCTGAAAGTAGTACAGGATATGTGTATAATTTCCGTGTCTACACTGGTAGGGATTCCAGTATTGACCCCCCTGGTTGTCCTCCCACTTTTGGAGTTACCGAGAAAATTGTGTGGGAACTTGAGAGACGACTGTTCAACAAAGGTCACCATTTGTATGGAGATAACTTTTACACTGGAGTGCAGTTGTTCAAGGAATTGTTTAGAGTGGACACTGTTGTTTGTGGCACAATTCATTGTAACCGGAAAGGCTATCCAAGGGAGCTTGTCTGTAAAAAACTTGAGAGGGGACAGTGCAGTGCCTTGCGGAATGATGTGCTGCTAGCTTTGAAGTTATCAGACAGGAGGGATGTCTATATGCTAAGTACCATCCATGATGAGAGTACTTCCCACGTGACTGTTTGGGGCCAGGTTGCTGAAGTGCGCAAACCTGTGTGCATTTTAGATTATAATAAGCACATGGGAGGTGTAGATAGAGTTGATCAGAGGTTGGAACCTTATACTGCTATTCGTAAGTCTTACGTTTGGTATAAGAAGTTAGCAATTCACCTCTTCCACTTAGCAACTCTTAATGCTTTTATTGTGTTTAAGGATAGGTCTCCAGAGTCAAAGATGACATTTGTGAAATTTCAGGAGTCAGTGATAGAGAGCCTTATTGTGGTGGAACAGGCCAGAGTTCCCAGAGAAGCAGTGGTGGAGGATGTGGCTAGATTGAAAGATCGCCACTTTGCTGAGCACATTCCTCCCACACCCAAAAAAGACTTTCCAGCTAAGAAATGTAGAGTATGTTTTCAAAGAGGTATCCGTAGGGAGACTCGAATGTACTGCCCAGATTGTCCTTCAATGCCTGGTCTGTGTGCGGGTGGTTGTTTTAAGAATTACCACACCCAGAAGAATTACTGGGAACAACCATGAGTGTAAACTCATGTCTGTTTTGTATTTTCATGTGTTCAGTTTCATGGTTAGCATTTCTGTCATGTACTTAGTTAGAGCTTTTGTGTTTGTAGTTTTGTAATGATTTCTAATTAGTTAGGGGTTTCTTTGTTTAAAAAAAAAAAAGAAAAGGGATGCCATTGTGTGTGGAGTGGGGCTTGACTGAGGGTGTACATAGTGTACATATTGACTTGCTGTTGGCTACTGCAACACACTGCCAGCCAAACACCAGTCCACACACTGCCATCAGCTGGTGTGATTGTTGTATCAGGCATGTGGGCGTATGTAAGTGATGGGCCCTTGAGTGGCGCTGTCTGTCGATGTGAGTGTTGTAATGTGCTAGGCCCGTGGCTTGCGGTGTGAATGGTCTTGTGCGTGTCATGTATGAAAGGTGTGTGAATGGACTGTAAAGCGGTTGGTGCCTTGTCGTGGCTTTACAGCTCATGAGCTGTGAGTCATTGGTTCAGTTTTTTGCCTTTCGGTTATTAACAGTGCATTTCATTTTTGTGAAATTTCTTGTTAATAAAATTTTATCCACTGAACCATCACTCACCCTCATGCCAAATCCAACCAGTATGTTTGGTAAAAATGACAAAACCTGCTCTGCTGTAATCAGGCGTCGCAGCACACCTGTGACACGCTAGGTGCCTCGGGTGGGACCCCGATGATGAAGCATGCCACCAACTTGGTTGGTGGGTGAGGGGTCTTTTTCACATACCCTAAGTGCGTTTTTTTCACAATTTTAGTGCTTGGCACATCACAGACGTATGTGGACACATCAAAATGATATATTACAAAACTACCTGTGTTTGGGGGGGAGGGGGCACCTATGTTTTTGGTCCTCGGTGCGGCCTTCATCTAGGGAAACCTACCAAACCCAACTAGACACCCCAAGGAGTCCAGGGAGGTGTGGCTTGCGTGGATCCCCCAACATTTTCTTACCCAGACTCCTCTGCAAACCTCATAATTTGCTTAAAAAAACATATTTTCCTGACTTTCGTTTGTACGATCACCGCTCCAGCACAATATTCCTACTCCCCAGCGTTCCCCTCAGTCTCCCAAGTAAAATGACACCTCACTTGTGTGGGTCCCCAAAGCAGAGTCAGGCTAAAGATGTATAAAAGAAGAATATGTCCTTATCAACTCGCTGTGCTATCCCCTCTGTCTCTCCACCTTTTGTGCCTTATTCTGTTGCAGGCACCTCGCCCACCCACACAAGTGAGGTATCATTTTTATCAGGAGACTTGGGGGAATGCTGGGTGGAAGGAAATTTGTGGCTCCTCTCATATTCCAGAACTTTCTGTCACCGAAATGTGAGAAAAATTTGTTTTTTTAGGCAAATTTTGAGGTTTGCAAAGGATTCTGGATAACAGAACCTGGGCAGAGCCCCACAAGTCACCCCATCTTGGATTCCCCTAGGTCTCTAGTTTTCAAAAATGCACAGGTTTGGTAGGTTTCCCTAGGTGCCGGCTGAGCTAGAGGCCAAAATCTACAGGTAGGTACTTTGCAAAAAACACCTCTGTTTTCTGTGAAAAAATGGGATGCGTCCACTTTGTGTTTTGGGGCATTTCCTGTCGCAGGCGCTAGGCCTACCCACACAAGTGAGGTATCATTTTTTTCGGGAGACTTGGGGGAACGCTGGGTGGAAGGAAATTTGTGGCTCCTCTCAGATTCCAGAACTGTCTGTCACCGAAATGTGAGGAAAATGTGTTTTTTAGCCAAATTTTGCAAAGGATTCTGGGTAACAGAACCTGGTCAGAGCCCCACAAGTCACCCCATCTTGGATTCCCCTAGGTCTCTAGTTTTAAAAAATGCACAGGTTTGGTAGGTTTCCCTAGGTGCCGGCTGAGCTAGAGGCCAAAATCTACAGGTAGGCACTTTGCAAAAAACACCTCTGTTTTCTGTGAAAAAATGGGATGTGTCCACGTTGTGTTTTGGGGCATTTCCTGTCGCGGGCGCTAGGCCTACCCACACAAGTGAGGTATCATTTTTATTGGGAGACTTGGGGGAACATAGAATAGCAAAACAAGTGTTATTGCCCCTTGTCTTTCTCTACATTTTTTCCCTCCAAATATAAGAGAGTGTGTAAAAAAGACGTCTATTTGAGAAATGCCCTGTAATTCACATGCTAGTATGGGCACCCCGGAATTCAGAGATGTGCAAATAACCACTGCTCCTCAACACCTTATCTTGTGCCCATTTTGGAAATACAAAGGTTTTCTTGCTAGCTATTTTTTACTCTTTATATTTCAGCAAATGAATTGCTGCATACCCGGTATAGAATGAAAACCCACTGCAGGGTGCAGCTCATTTATTGGCTCTGGGGACCTAGAGTTCTTGATGAACCTACAAGTCCTATATATCCCGCAACCAGAAGAGTCCAACAGACGTAACGGTATATTTCTTTCAAACATCTGACATTGCAGGAAAAAGTTACAGTGTAAAACGTAGAGGAAAATTTCTGTTTTTTTCACCTCAATTTCAATATTTTAATTTTTTCAGTTGTTATTTTCTGTAGGAAACCCTTGTAGGATCTACACAAACTACCCCTTGCTGAATTAAGAATTTTGTCTACTTTTCAGAAATATTTTGGTTTCTGGGATCCAGCATTGGTTTCACGCCCATTTCTGTCACTGACTGGAAGGAGGCTGAAAGCACAAAACATCGTAAAAATGGGGTATGTCCCAGTAAAATGCCAAAATTGGGTTGAAAAATTGGGTTTTCTGATTCAAGTCTGCCTGTTCCTGAAAGCTGGGAAGCTGGTGATTTTAGCACCGCAAACCCTTTGTTGATGCCATTTTCAGGGGAAAAAACACAAGCCTCCTTCTGCAGCCCCTTTTTCCAATTTTTTTAAAAAAAACGAAATTTTCACTGTATTTTGGCTAATTTCCTGGCCTCCTTCTGGGGAACCCAGAAAGTCTGGGTACCTCTAGAATCCCTAGAAAGGACGCAAATTTGGCGTGGTAGCTTATGTGAACAAAAAGTTATGAGGGTCTAAGCGCGAACTGTCCCAAATAGCCATAAAAAGGCTCGCCACAGGAGGGGGAAAAGGCCCTGCAGCGAAGGGGTTAAGAAGTCTCAGGGACAGCAAAGACTTTGTCTGCCAGCACCTGAGCTCTCTTGAGGAGAATCCTGACTTGCCAAGTGGTGCTAAATGCAGTTCCTCGGCCCTTGGGAGTGAGTTCTGGTGTAACCAAGAAGAAACAAGCACATCGACTCGAGAGCGACTTCAGAACCGACTTTGCATCACTGCCTGCACCGGAGCTGTGGTACCTGCTGAGTTCAACAACTGCAGCAAAAGCCGCAAGACCGATGCTGCCGCAGTGCCTCCGAAGTCCCACCACAGCATGAGTCCTGAGTGCTGTGTCACTGATGTCCGTGATTCCCAGCGCCAAGCTGTGGCCCCAATGGTGTGATCGCGATGCCGCAAAGTCGCTGCCACGCCTCTTCATTGACCCAGCTGGATCATAAGGAACCAATGCCCTGCCACCAATGCTGCACCCCCCCCCCTGCAAAAGTAAAGAACCGACGCCTCACCTCACCGGTAGCAGTAAGAAACCGACGCCACACCGGCTCCAGTGATGCCTCATCTCCCCTACTCTGTGCAACGTCTTTTTCCATTATTTCCAAGGTATTGTGCCTGGGGTGCGTGGGACTCTGTGACAAGCCCGCACTCCCTCCTGAGCAGCGTCAGACTGTTGGGAACGACTCCGTCAAGATGTTGTGATAGTCCCAGTTGGAGTTACTGTGTTTCTAAGTGCTTTAGTAAGATTTAATCTTTGGAAATTCATATCTTTGCTTGTTAATGTGGGAGTTTTGTTGTTTTGGCCTTGTTTTACTTAAATAAATATTGGCTATTTTTCTAAACTGGTATGGAGTACTTTTGTAGTGTTTTCACTGTGTTACTGTGTGTGTGTGTGTGTGTACAAATACTTTACTCATTGCCTCTGAGATAAGCCTGACTGCTTGAGCCAAGTTACCAAGGGGGTGAGCATGGGTTATCTTAACTGTGTGACTCCCTTACCCTAGCTAGAAAGAGGGTCCCTAATTGGACATGGTGCAAACCACTGATAACTAGAGACCCTGTTTCTAACAAGGAGGAATCAGGAAAGAACTACCTCAAGTCTCACCTTTCCGAAGTCTTGCAAGTTGCATTATTCCTTTTATAGCAGGGTCATGTGTTGGCTATAGCTAAGGCCTATTGTAAAAAAAAATGAAATAACAACTACAATCTTTGTCTGGATGAACCATTAAAGATACTAAATAAACCTATGCTTAACCCTCTGGTAGCTTGACACAAAGCAGGCAGGTTGCAGCACTCAAACTCAAATAAAGTGAAAACACAACAGAAGAAATGTCCCAAACCAAGTTAGAAAAATAGAGCAAATTTAAAAAAATAAAATGACAAAAATATAAGTTGTAGAACCAGAGGTATGATTTTTTTAAAACATCGAAATAAAACTAGCACCAAAAAGCCTTTACCTTCTGACTTAGAAACATTTTTGGAGGAAAAGTGGTCTTGATGAGTTGTCAGCAGAGCACACTGCAATCTGCATCTGAAGCACGGCTCCATCAGCAGGGGTTGCTGAAGATCGGGGTCCCAGTGCAGTCATCAATGAAGCAGAGAAAGCTTTAAGTAGGTGAAGTTTGTTCCTGGGAGGGCCTCAACATCAATGGGATGCTGCCTGGAGTCAGTCCACATGAGGTCCTCTACGTTTGGAATTAGAAACTTTTCTGGGAGTCATATCTCCTTCGGAGGGGACATAAGGAAGCTGGGGCCAATCTTAAATTTGATGTCCACAGTTGCAGCTTTGACAACGATCCTACTCTTGTCAGTTCACCAGACAGAAATTTGGCAAAATGTTTTAAAACCCTACTAAGTGCAGTTTTGGGCTCAGAAGGGTTAACCTCTAACACCACCCAAGGGTCCAGGACCTGGGGTTAGGGCACACTCCAACAGAGGACAGCAGCAGAGCCAAGGGCAGGTCCAGTTGGTACTGGTCAGCTGCGCAATTACAGGGAGAAGGCCTCTGGAAGCTTGTTGTGTCCCTTCAGCTCAAGCAGGAAGTCAGCCAACTGGCCCATGGAGTCACTTCTAGGGTCCTGGATTTAAGGCAAGCCGGTTCAGTCTTCCTTCAGGTTCTTCAGACAGCAGGGTAGTCCTTCTGATTCTTCAGAGATGTTCTGAGGAGAGGCCTGTGGGGTCCACATTTATGCCCAGTGCCAGTCTGTGGGTGGAGTTTCTCTACTTTAACAGGGTTTGGTACCAGTCTGACTAGAAAAACATTGGGGAGGCAGACCTAGGTGTGAACATCATCTGCCAGTGTCAAGGTAGGCAGCCTTAGAAGCTCAGGAAGATGCATGGCACATCTCACTAGGCCATCCTTTCAAGAGAGGAGTCCCCCACTCCACACCCAGAGCCATTTGTCCACTGTCTGGAAGCAATACACATTGCACCAAAGGGTAGCAATCAGAGGTCATGTGACAGCTGGACGCTGGCAGGAAAGCCTTCTGGTTTTAGGCAGGAAAATGACAACTTTCTGAAAGTGTAATTTCCAAAATAGTAATATGAAATTTGACTTGACCATTAAGTTAGATTTTAGAGATAACAGGGACACTGGCACACATGGGAAGGTACTGGCACTGACATACTAAGCTGATTGGGAACACTGAATTTTTTTTTTTTTTTTTTTTTGGTTGTGTCTTCTTTTATTATTTGAGACATTTGTATCTCCTTTTACAAAAGCTTAGCAAATGTTTACCAATCACTTGCAATTGCTTATAATGTTATGAAAGCCAACAAACATTGTGATTAAGGCGGTGCAGTTACAAGCCACTGTTATCAACCAAGAGTTAATATGTGGACCATGGTGAACTCCTTCATCTTGTATGGGGTACCCGGTAAGTCTACGACTTTTCGATTTCACTTAATGTCACATGTATTTTTTTTTAACTCAATTAAAACAATATTTAAAAAGATAGATATTAGATTATTAATAAAATGAGTCATTGAACGATTTTTCTAGCTATTCCCAAACTTAGCACTTTTTAAAGATAATAGTGTGATACAGTGTAAAACAGGAGAGCCAGCTTTGGCACAATGAAAAATGACTTTGGAACTTTTCATTGCCTGGACACATAAAACATTAAACATACATGTCCTACTTTTTGAATACTCTGCACTTCGACATGTAGGTGTTTAAGGCCTACCTCAGGGTGATTTATAAGTATTAAAATTGAATATTCAGGCCTGGCAAAAGATGTATTTTGCCTTGTCAAGACAGCAGTTTTAAAACTGCACACCCAGGCTGCAACCTCAGGGCTGGAGACATGTTTTACATGCTACTTTAGTGGGTGGCAAAATTAGTGCTGCAGCCCACTATTAACATTTAATTTACATGTCCTGGGTACATGTGGTACCAAATACCAGGGATTTATATTTAAATTAAATGTGTCAATATAGGTGTGAGCTAGTTCCAACATGTTTAGAGAGGAGAGCACCAGCACTTTATCACTGGTTAGCAGGTGTAAAATGCAGAGTCCGATGGCAAGCAAAAACGCGTTCAGCAAAAGTAGGCAAGAAAATCCCGGGGAATAGTGAGCAAAATAAGTTAAGTTCCAATGGTTATCTTGCAGCCTCATCTCTCTTCCTGTGTTTGTCTGATCTTCCTTCCTTGTTAAGACTGCCACTACGATTGTGTTTTCTGAAAGGGTTGTCATATTTGTTTCATCACACTCCATTTATTGCTCCTCAGTGGGATTTGAACCTAGTTTTTACTTTCTTGGGTGCATCCTCTTTTTGTCCACACCAGTTTGAACACTGGAGAGGCAATCCTCATCTGCCAAAATATTATCAGCAAAGTCTATCCTGTTTAAGCTATCCATCCTTTCTAATTGCAATAATAATGCATTAATTTGTTGTATGAAATCTTACACTAGCCATGACACGCATTTTCTGCAACTCATAAAAATGAAATTGCTTACACTTCTGATCCACATACCCCATTAACACAGTTAATGTTTTTTATCAGTGATGCATGTAAGAAGTCTACATTGATTAAAATTTAATTGTAACAATTTTATGGATCTTGCCATCTAAGGACCACTTATCCCTATTTCACTGCAGCCCTTTAATTGTATTTCATTTCAGTGTGTCTCAGTTCAAAACAGGTAGGGAAGCATGAAGCACCCACTTCTGCCTGAGCTGCGCACCCTCCTTCCTCTACAAACTGAGCAGAAGTCACAAATCAAGGACAGAAAAACCTTCAGTGTACACTTTTAGGTCTGGCTTGACACTGCAGATTTCCGCATCTGTTATTACCCTTTTAAAATTTACATACCATGGTCTTTGGCTCTACCCAGAGGCCCATTACTCTCTCAGCTTGTGCTAGTGATTGCTTGGTGTAGCATTACATATCTTCAGGACTTGCATTACAATCACTGAGGGGCTATTTTAAATCACAAAAGTACGCTGAATCAACACACATTCAATTTTTTATCTCATAGACAGACACAGAAAGCAAGGTCTCTTATTTTCTTTGTACTGCTCTAGGGGCCACTTGTACATAGGTTTTTAGTGGTGTCAAATGGTCTGATTAGCAGAAAAGAAGAGTTTGGAGCTGCCAAAAAACATTTTTGGATGTACAAAGCCTATTTTGAGATTAGGTAATCTTTTACCAAATTACGAAATAGGTTTGTGATTCGGTATTGAGAAGGGGTGTCCCTTCCCAATAGCTACTTGCAGTGGGATGTATGAATGTTTTGCAACCAGAAAAACATTTGCAGTTTACCACCAAACCCCAAGTTGGTGGTAACCCATTCGCCTTTGTGAATGTGAGTGGAAACGTTTTCTAAGGCCTGGCAGTGGTCCCACTGACCACTGCCTACTCTTAAAAATGAAAAGAAAACTTAATTTTTGTTTTTGAAACTTACCCTGTTTTCCTTCAAGGAAAACAGGCTGAATTTAAAAAAGAAATTGCTTTATTTAAAAAGCAATCACAGACAACGTGGACTGCTGAACAAATGAGGGCCACCATCACTGTGATTTTAGGCCATTCCGAAAGGGTCGCAAACTGCAACTTACCTAATGAAAATTGATGAGGTAGGTCCATTTGTGACCCACTGGGAATCCCTAAAAGTGTCTGAGACACATTAGTACATCGCTGTTTGTGACTTCCTAATTGTGATTCGCAAAGATTTAGGAATTCACAAACAGAATTCTTGGTACAGGTGATCCTAGGTTTTTAAAATATTAGAGTTGACTCCAAATTCAAGCCACACCTATTGGATTTGCCAGTGCTAATTAAAAATAGCAGACAAGTCTTGTACACAATGACAATGGGTGCCACTGGGATCACGCCACCACCTGAGCACAGTTTATGATTAAGCCTCACAGTTTTCAGTTTTTAATGATTTTTACAGATAAATACAAAGAAAACACAATCTATTTTCCTAGGTGTAGGTTTTCTTTTGGATGATTCTCACTACTGTCAATCATGAATAGTAGGTCAATAGCTATGCAGGTTTACAGGTGGGGGAATTAGAAAAATTAATAAGATTTGCTATTGAAACATATAACTGCAGCAGTACAGCTGTTTAAGCTGTTCTACAATGCAAATGCTTTCAAATTGTATTGTACTGTAAATAGCTAAACCTAGTTGGACAGTTAAACACGAGTAAATACTTGTCAGTTAAACAAATGTGGCAATGTACACAGTGAACGTTCGTTTTTTACACAAGCCATAAAATAAGATATAGATAAATACAGATAAAATGAGCAGACAGAAATGTAAAAAAAATTAATATCATATAACCAGGACCCCTAATTATGATGGACGAACATGGGAGGAGGCAGGGGAAGAGGGAGTAGTTGTGGAACAAGTGAAGAATGCCATAGGCCCTAATACAAGCAAGGCAAGTGGCGTCCTCTGTGGAAAGCTAAAAGCAGGTATGATTACATTCCGTAGCTCACTCACACCTCTGGGCTCTAGTGCCACTGTACCTGAGGCACTGCAGGATACCCCCTGGGAGGGAGTGAAGTTCTCTCTTGGCAGCCCCCTCCGACGCTCTGCGCTGATTAAAACGGGATTCAGTGCTGGATTAAACCCTGTGGAGGCCTTTGGCAGTCGAAATGTCGCCCCCTCGCAAATTATAGCCTAATATGTTTTTAATTTTACCAACCAACAATTTTAATAAACCAAGTTTACTACACAAAACTAAACATTACATGTACATAGTTTACACCGATTTGTTTTACAAACTGACAGCTGAGAGAAGAGCTCTTAAGAGACAAACTGTTATGTGAATTTGATGTCTACGGTTTATGTATTTTAAGTTGTTAATGAGTACATTACATTAATACAGTATTTTCTCTACAGTCTTAAATGTAAAATTTGTGTTTCTTCGAGCTGACTCATTTTTTTCTGTCTTTTGGAAAAAATTGAAGAAAGCTTGATCGTAATGTTCTTTCAAGACCAAAGCAATATTAATTTGATCCGTTGTGTCGCGGGGCCCCTAAAAGGAGTAGGTCACATAGGGCGGTGCCTACTTCGCCTATCTGGTAATCCGGCACTGACGGGATTAGTGAATGACCCCGGTTGTTGTAGTGAAGTGTGTCATTCTGGGCCACGGGACATCAGTTAAACTGGCTCCTTTTGTTTAACAGCGTGCAACACAGGACCAGCTCTGGCATTGTCGGAGTAGGTTTTAGAGGGGTGTAATATCCCAAATAAACCCTCCTGAAGCTACGCCCCTGGGTCAGGGCCTCAATGTTTGTTCTTGCCTACAACTGCAAAATTCCCCTTTATAACTGGAGAACCTTAAAGGTTGTTAAGAATGCAAACATAACATTAGTACATATGTATCTTGTTTACACATTCAAGCTCATAACATGTTCTTAATTTACAGCAGACAGTGGATATGCTTTATCAACAGAACTTCCATAACTTCGATGAGTGGCAGAACAGCAATGCAATGGTGTTAATAATGACAGAACGTTTTCTCTATTGAAATCCAGATTTCAGTGTGTTTATATTTCTGGAGGCGATTTGCAATAGAAACTATATTTTGTCTGTGACATTATTTTGGCTTGTGCTGTGCTTCATAGCACATCCATAAGGAAAAGGTACTAATTGATTCAGTCTACATAAAGATAAACAAAATTGACAATGAGCAACAAATTGCACCACCTCCCAATGATGTGCTGTTCTTTAGTAAAAATACTTTCACAAGACCTTGAGTACTCTGAGTAAATTGCTGACGCAAATAAAGAAGCTATATCAACTGTAAAAGTAGGTATCTTGCTGTCAATAACCATGATTGCCTGTAGCTACTGAAAGATGCCATGTAGCCAGGGCCTGAAAAATGATTACTTCTTCAGGCCAGGGTGGCTCCTCCTCTATGGCCTGGCAGCAGCAGCAGCTGCAAAACTTTTACTACAAAACGATAATAAACTAGGTTTATTGTAATTTTGTAGTAAAAGGGGCAGGGCATTAGGGATGACGAGAACTGAGGGGGTGCGCACAGCACTCCTCCTCAGTGGGCATGTATGTTTGGCCAGCTGTCTCAGGCCGGCCAAACATACATGCTCAGTAGGTTCTCCCCATCCCAGCAACACAGTTGCTGGGCTGGAGAGAGCAAACACAGGCTCCCAGTCTGCCTAGGAGCACCCTGGCTGGCCGCTCCCAGCCAATCTGAACGCTGCTGTTAGTAGCGTCAGTATTGGCTGAAGGACAGGCTGGGAGCCTGTGCCTGCAGTGCAAGAGAGGAGCAGTGCGGAAGCTGCGGCGGAGAGGCAGGTAAGTGATAAAAAAAATTTTTTTCATTAATTCACTGCCCCCGGCACCCCACACCCCACCCTGCCCACACCGACAAAGCCCTACGAATCCCTCCTGCTGCAGGCACTGGATGAGACTTGCTGTGGCGTGCCAAAAGCCTCTAGGGCAGTGGTTCTTAAACATTTTACTTCTGTGGCCTTCCACTAAATCATTACTGGAACCAGGGGAATCCCTCTGAATCAATATTGGACCCCCACTGATTAATTACTGGAAGCTGCAGGACTGGCCTACTCATTTTCAAATATTTGAACTGCAAAACAATACACAAAAAATATAGAAACAAGTATTCATCAACAAATGATGAAATATTTTATTTAATTAAAAAAACAAATCTAAAAAACAAAATCTTCATTTTAATGGGAAGGCTGGACCTTTTCTAAATTCAGTTGAGGTCACTCATTGTCCATACTGTAGTCTGTTCGAATCACTTGCACTGCTCCCACACATCAATCTGAGGGTAATTTTAGACGTTGCTTCTTTATTTATATATACTTTATTAATCTATTAATATTATTTAACTTTCTATATAACTTTCTTTCAGACCACCCCCAGGGATCTCTGGACCACAGGTTGAGGGCTTAATTATGACATTGGCAGTTGGACAACCCGTCCACCAATGCCATGGGGAGGATGCCACCGCCATACCAGTGGTGCCCCCCCCCCCCACCTTATTATAATGTTCCAGCTGGCCAGTCCGGCAGGAACAGTGCTACGGTATATGACTACCGTAGCGCAGAGGGGGCCAACCAGCACCCTTGGAAATGTGCACTGTCTGCAAAGCAGACAAGGCGCATTCCAATGATGCTGGGCAGGGGGCCCCCGGCACTGGCTTTCCATCAACCTTTTCATGGCAAAGTATCCGCTATGAAATGGCTGGCAGAAAGTGGGGCTGTAATCAGCCAGGCAGTGCTGCACTCGTAATTAGGCCCTAAGAACCACTTTCCTAGGAGGCCAATGTGGAGACTGGAAGGCCATAAAGTAGAGCGTTGTCATCATCCACACACAACTGCAAGAGGGTTTGAACAGCAATTCTGGAGTCACTTTCAGGGCAGAACAGTTTCGCTTTCTTTAGTAGAGAGAGCTGGTACCTTGCTGCTTTTGTTTTCTTGGAAATGTATGCCTTGAGGGTGAGGATGGTGTCTCGGGTGACTCCAAGTGACTTGGCATTGCATGAAAGTTAGGGTTCAAAGCTGTCAAGGGTCATGTCATTGAGCCAGGTTCGTGGTAGATGTTGCTTTTTTGTTTTTTTGCAAATACCAGAAATCTTGATGGAGTTAAGTACCAGGAATCTTGATGGAGTTAAGTACCAGGAATCTTGAGGGAGTTAAGCTTCTGGTAGGGGCTGGACATATATGAGCACTGACATTTTGGTATGTGAATCAGATTTTGCAAAACAATCTATGTACTAAAGGTCAGTTTGCATAATAGGAAATTGAAGAGGGGATACAAAATAATATTCATTTGATAGGTTGCAGTTTGTGACCCCCTGTGATTGGCTGCATTCAATCAATCAATCAATCAGTGAATTTATAAAGCGCGCTATGTACCCGACAGGGTTTCGAGGCGCTGAGGGGGGGGGGGGGGAGGGGGGCTGCTAGCGTTCGAAGAGCCATGTCTTGAGGAGTCTCCTGAAGGTGAGGAGGTCCTGGGTCTGGCGTAGTGAGGTGGGGAGAGAGTTCCAGGTCTTGGCGGCGAGGAAGGAGAAGGATCTGCCGCCAGAGGTCTTGCGCTGGATTCGGGGGACGATGGCGAGGGCGAGGTTGGCAGAGCGGAGTTGACATGTGGGGACGTAGAAGTTGAGTCTGGTGTTCAGGTAGGTGGGTCCGGTGTTGTGTAGTGCCTTGTGTGCGTGGGTGAGGAGTTTGAAGGTGATCCTTTTATCCACAGGGAGCCAGTGGAGGTCCTTCAGGTGGGGGGAGATGTGACATCGGCGGGGTATGTCGAGGATCAGGCGGGCTGATGCGTTCTGGATGCGTTGGAGTCGTTTGATGTCTTTCGTTGGGATGCCTGTGTAGAGTGCGTTGCCGTAGTCAAGTCTGCTACTGACGAGGGCTTGAGTCACTGTCTTCCTGGTTCCTGTTGGAATCCACTTGAAGATCCTGCGGAGCATGCGGAGGGTGTTGAAACAAGAAGAGGAGACGGCGTTGATCTGTTTGGACATGGTGAGTGCAGAGTCGAGTACGAAGCCGAGGTTTCGTGCGTGGCTGGCTGGGGTGGGTGGGGGTCCGAGGGCGGTGGGCCACCAGGAGTCGTTCCAGGCCGTGGGGGTGCGTCCGAGGATGAGGACTTCCGTCTTGTCGGAGTTGAGCTTCAGGCGGCTGTTGCTCATCCACTCGGCGATGGATTTTAGTCCCTCGTGGAGGTTGGTTTTGGCGGTGAGCGGATCTTTGGTCAGGGAGAGGACGAGCTGGGTGTCGTCGGCGTAGGAGATGATGCTGAGGTTGTGATGACGGGCCAGTTGTGCGAGGGGGGCCATGTAGACGTTGAACAACGTTGGGCTAAGAGAGGAGCCTTGGGGGACGCCGCAGATGAGGTTGGTGGCTTTGGAGCGGAAGGGTGAGAGTCGGACTCTCTGGGTTCTGTCGGAGAGGAAGGATGAGATCCAGTTGAGGGCTCTGTCTTGGATGCCGGCTTCGTGGAGACGGGTTAGCAGGGTGCGGTGGCAGACTGTGTCGAAAGCGGCTGATAGGTCGAGGAGGATGAGGGCTGAGGTTTCGCCGTTGTCCATTTGTTGTCTGATGTCATCTGTGGCGGCAAGGAGTGCGGTCTCAGTGCTGTGGTTTCATCTGAATCCAGATTGTGAGGGGTCTAGGATGGAGTTGTCTTCTATGAAGTGGGCGAGCTGTGCGTTGACGATCTTCTCGATGACCTTCGCTGGAAAAGGGAGGAGAGAGATCGGTCGGAAGTTCTTGAGATAGTTGGGGTCAGCCTTGGGTTTCTTGAGCCGGGGTTGGATTTCTGCGTGCTTCCAGCTGTCCGGGAAGGTGGCGGTGTTGAAGGAGAGGTTGATGATCTTGCGGAGTTTGGGGGCGATGGTGGCGTCGGCTTTGTTGAATACGTGATGTGGGCACGGGTCCGTGGGAGAGCCTGAGTGGATGGAGTTCATGGTTGTTAGGGTTTCGGCGTCGTCCACTTGGGTCCAGGTGGTGAGGCGGCAGGCGTGGGAGGAGTCGACGGGGGTGGGGTCTGGCGGAGGTGCGGTGTTGAAGCTGTTGTGGATGGCTATGATTTTCTGGTGGAAGAAGGTGGAGAGATCGTCGCAGAGTTTCGGGGAGGGAGGGACGTCGTTGACATTGGTGTTAGGGTTGGAGAGTTCCTTCACGATGCAGAAGAGTTCTTTGCAGTCGTGGGCGTTGTTGTTGAGGCGTTCTGTGAAGTGGGCGCGCTTGACGAGTCGGATCCGTTGGTGGTGTTCACGGTTGGCGTCCTTGAGGGTAGCAAGGTTGTCGGGTGTGCGCTCGAGGATCCATTTCTTCTTGAGTTTCTGGCAGGTGCGTTTGGAGGTGGTCAGTTCGTCTGTGAACCAGGCTGGTTTTTTCTTTTCTTGGTTGGCGGTCGGTTTCTTGAGTGGGGCTAAGGTGTTGGCGCAGTTGAGGATCCATTGATGGAGGTTGATGGCGGCGGTGCTCGGGTCGGTGGGTTCGGGTGGTGGGTATTTGGCGAGTGTGCTGGTTAGTTGGTCTTCGGTGACTTTTCCCCAGCGGCGGTGAGGCGGTAGAGGGATGCGGTGGTGTTCGGTGTTTTTCTTGAAGGTGAAGTGGACGCAGTGATGGTCGGTCCAGTGGAGTTCGGAGGTGTGGCTGAAAGAGATGTGGTTGCTTGAGGTGAAGAGTGGGTCAAGCGTGTGTCCGGCGATGTGGGTGGGGGTGTTGACCAGTTGACGGAGTCCGAGGTTGAGGAGGTTGGTGGTCAGTGATGCGGTGTTGGCGTCGTTGTTGTTTTCCAGGTGGAAGTTTAGATCTCCCAGGAGGATGTAGTCTGGAGAGGCGAGGGCGTGGGTGCTTGCGAGGTCGGAGACGGTGTCGCTGAAGGGGGCTCTTGGTCCTGGAGGGCGGTATATGAGGGTTCCTCTGAGGGTAGTGTTGGGGTCCGTGTGAATCTGGAAGTGGAGGTGTTCGGCTGTCTTGAGGGTGTCGTCCGTGTGGGTGTGGATCTTGAGGGTAGATTTGTGGGCGATGGCTATCCCTCCGCCGATTCCGTTGGTGCGATCTCTTCTGGTGATCTTGTATCCGTCAGGTATGGCGATGGCGATGTCAGGGGCCGAAGAGTCGTTCCACCAGGTTTCGGTCAGGAAGGCCACGTCTGGGGCGGTGGTGTCGAGCAAGTCTCAGAGCTCGATGGCGTGTTTTCGTGCGGAGCGTCCGCATTCACACGGATAACAACCTGCTTGGGTGAGCAGACCACCATCCCTGTGATTGGTTTCCAAAACGTATTTTATTAGGCAGCCTCTGTTCTTTACAGTAACAGGGCTACTTAAATAAAAAATACTTTTTGTTTTGGAAAAACTTCAAGGAGAGCAGGCAGTGGTATCCTGGACATTACCCACTTCCCACGGCTGCCACTCAAATTCACAAAGGGGCCCAAAGAAGGCCCCTCCCCCATTTTGTGAATCAGATTGGGAGTTGGTAACTGCTGAGCGGTTTGTGACAGGAATTGAAATTGCAAATTATTACTCTATACCATACTGACTCACAATTTGGAAAGAACACCTCTTTCATACTGCTTTTGAGTATGGGTCTGTGTCCTATTTTACAATTAGGAATCGCAAAATGGCGTTAGTACATGAGGAAACTGTATTTTGCAATTGCAACCCATTGTGATTATGCACATGATGAATGCTGATGGAGCTAGGGCTTGAATCTACTGTTAACATCCATTGGTTTGATTAAACCACGTATTGTTGGCTTTATAACTTTAAGGGCCCAATTCACAAAGCTTTTTCTGTGAGTTATTGTGTCTTACTCCTGACTTAAGCACGACCTGCTCTTAAATTCACAGGAGTATAGGATCTCTAGTCATGGAAAAAAAGTTTGTATATTGGGCTTTATGTTTGTTTTTTAATGTACTCTTGACATTGAAATATGTTAAGAAATGTAAAAAAAAAAACATGGGGCCTGATTTAGATCTCAGCGGATGGAATACTCCCTCAGAAATGTGACGAATAGCCCATTCGCCATATTAAGATCCCCACAGGATATAAGGGGATTGTAATATGTTGGATGGGAGTATTCCGCTCCCCCAAGATATAAATCAGGCCCGTATCATTCCCTAACTGGTCGCCTTCTGTGATTCCCATGTAGTCAGTCAGTCACACTTTTCCCATACCTCGTTTCGGAATCCTTCCTTCTACGATCTCCCTTTTTTCTGATCATCACGCTGTTCTTGAAATTCACTTTAGTTTGTGATGAAGTCATAACTAGTACCCAGATGGGGACTTGGGGGTGCAAATGATCCTTTGAAAACATTGCCATTTTGTCAACATGTCAATGAAGATGGCTGATGCGGAGACCTCCGCAGCTTTCTTTTTTTGTTGATTAATGTTTCTAAGCTTCCAGGAGGAATTCCACAACATGGAAAATGTCTATAACAGAGTTAGATCTTTCGTCTATAGTTTCTTTTCCCTGACATTTACAATCATTGTTCAATATGTTTATAAACCTGCACTGTTGTTCGTAATCAAAAGAGAGTAGGAATCTGTCTGCATTTTGACACATGTTTTAGACTTGAAGTTCATGGCGTAATTTAAAGTCTGGGACGTCTGAGTACTAACTTACACTGGCAGTTCACCCATACATCCAACCTAGTGACTTCTCAACCCCTTTGAAGATAGGGTAACCACAGGGCTAGCACTGGCAGAGACTCAGCTTGCTCCACCTGCTTAAACCTTTTACCTCACTGTCTTTTCTCCACTGGACCAATCAGTCAGAGTAACAATCACCATTTGCGGAATAGTGATCCCGGGCAGCAAAACAATTAATTGCCCTGATGCACAGGCAGAGAACTGTCAGGATGTAGCACAGGACGTTCTAACCAATGTGTGCTGACTCCATGTGATATACTCATGAGTATGGAGCAAATGAGCATGCATGTCTTCAGGAGGGGTGGAGGATTGAACGGTGCAAATGGTCCGAGCTCTACCTGGACAGATGCCTCGCTTCTTTGAAAGGTGCATTTGTACCTGTGTAAATGAAAGGCCTACATGCCCCATGAGCCCATAGGTCTGTCTTGAGACTTTTTAAAGTGCTGTCCATCTTGATGCACAGATTATAAATTTCTCACCGTCTGTATTATCCTTGTTAGGCAATAGTGGTACATAGTTGCTGCAGCCGGGACTTCTTGGAATCCAGTTATCTGTTCTTCTATGAAGTTAATAAAGATACATGAGAACCAGAGAAGTATTTGCACTTGTGTGTTCCACAAGAAGTCATCCATAGTGATTATGAACTCAATAACACTTTCTGGTTTCTAAAGGAGTCAGCCATAGGAATTACTAACTCTTAGCACTTGTTTGTTTCATAAGAGTTATCCATAGATTTATGAACCCCATTTGAACTACTGCAAACTCCAATGGAGTATATTATCACAGAAGTATTGTTGTATGTGATATAGCAGAAATTTTAGTACTGCCCCTCATGTCACAGTGATCATCTATCCGTAACAGTTTATGCTTTATGTTAACCAAAGTACTAATGGTTTGGTTATAAAGTGGTGCACTTAAAGCCTTATTAGCATGCATTCACTGTAGGTCAGTAGGATAAAACCCATGTGGTATAGTGTTTACATTTCATGTTTGAAGAATCAATTTGTCATTATTTTGTAGTTCATGATGTAAACTAACAGTCTGCATTAAAATTATATTTGATTTCATGGAAAAACTGTTTTAAAAGTAACATGCAAACACAGAGAATGTAGTAATAGACTGTGGTTACATGAAAGGGTTGATATAATCTTGTTGTTTTTAATTTGCTGTAACATGAGAAAATCTACTAGTGTATTAATAATGAATGTAAGGTTTAGAGATGTTAAACGCATAAATGAAAGTGCTGTTTTAACTTGCTTGCATTAGCATAAGTGAGGACTGCAAGGCCCTGCTTTGTGACAGTGGAGAAAATGTTTTCTCATTCTTGCTAACGTGAACTTTCTTTCAGATATTGTTCCCATGAGAAAGCTAGCTCGGAAATAGTTATTTTATGGTTTTATGCATAGTAAGCTTATTAGCTAAATCATGAAGCCCAAACACTCTAGTACTGTGGAATACATATGTATGCAATGCTATAAAATATGCATAGAAGAGTGCAGATGGAAACCGTTCACATGAAAATCCTGAGAAACTTCCCTGATGTTGCAGTCTGAATCGTATGACTGTCTGGATGAATCAGCTTGCCCTATGAACTTTAATATATCATTCCCCAAATGGATTTGCAGCCGATGTTTCAACCTACCCTTCAGGAGCTGAACCCCTTGGACTTTGAGAGAATATTTCTCTCTACCTTTTGCCCCTTTGAAATGCTTTGGTGAGACTTACAAAGATTTTTCTCCTGACCCAAAGAAGACGACTCTTGACTGAGCTTCTGACATGCTGACGCCTTCCATTTTTACCTACTTTTTGTCAACCTTAGTAAGTCCCTGATTTCCCAGATTTCCATTTTCAAAATTCTTTTTGCCCTTTTTGTGCTTTTTGCCTTTGTGTCCACATGTGCTTGTCCAAGCACATGCTAAATGGATTTGCTAATTTGTGGAGTATCCCCTTGTTGAGGTTATTAAAGAATGCAGGCTTAGAACAAGCTAAGTGGCTAACCTAACTACACAGCGCATGTTTCATTCTTTCCAGATTTTTGTATATTTTGTATTGCTCTTATGTGTTGCAGTTATTCAGTGTTTTGTGTTTTTAATGTTAGTTTGTCTGAACTTCTTTAGGAGGTTTAGGCAGCCTATAATAGTTCTGTATCTTTGTAGGCTTGTTTTGAGAATCACTTTTGTTACTCTGAGCATTGATTTGTAATAAAGCCCTTTGAACTTTGTTTAAGCTTGGAGTATAATTTGTGTGGCTAACTCAGTCATGTTGAAATTTGTACTTGACTTTTGCAGTTTTATGGCAGGTGTCTAGCACCCTTTCATGCTGGGTGAAAAGATCCATAGACCTTGTTCGAGCATACATCCTGCGAAGGAGAATATGCTACAGCATATGGTATGTCAGTATCAAAGCTTATTTATACAGGTTTGTACTGGGTTAGAAGCTATATATGCAGTACGAATACATTTGTGTTACAGTTATTTATTTACTGCCTTCAATGAAACCAAATCATAAACAGTAATTTCCTAACTTTTAACACCGCTCTCATCTGGTAATTAAGCTTTTTGTAATCCTTATGGCTATTCATTTACTATATCAAAACGTATTGTATTTCAGCACGGGAGAAAGGCCACGTTTCAAATAGAGAGTGGAAATGCAGAGTAGGTGCACACTTCAAATTAAATCATCAACGTTCAAACTGCAGGAGTAATAAAGCTTTCCTTTGCCTTCTAGATATCAGCACTCTGGTAGTGCAGCTGTGTGACCAGGTGTAAAATGATATCGAGTATTTTGTTTTCTCTTTCTTGTCATGTTGCATTCCCCTTTCCCCCGGCATACTGTATAACTTCAAAATAATTGTGTGCAGTTGGCTGTGTATTGTCAAAGATTGGAAAATGTTCTTCTGTTGGATCCTGGCAAGAAGTAACTGTGTGTGAGGGCCATTTATTGATTGTTTTAAAAAAACGCAGAAATCTTGAGTGTGGCAAAAACCACATTGTGCTCTTTTTGCATTTCCTTCAGGATACAATGGATTCGCTGTTGCAGCGATGCCAATGTAGGCTTAGAGACACCCTCCTATGTAAGTGGGAATCTCTAAGTAGGGTGGGCTCTCCTCCAACAGGGGAATGGAGACCATAGCCTTGGCTGACCTGGCATGCCGGTAAGCTGTCTGGCATGCGCTTAATGACGACCCCAGTTTTCAAAGTGACTGACGTTAAATTGATGAAAAAAATGTTCCAGGGTGCAGTTTCATAGTTATTCTGTACATATACAACTAGAAAATGTTTTCTTTAGGTCAAAGACTAAGAGACCACTTTAGAGTAGAGTGAAAACAAATAATGATTTAAGTTGTGAAGGAAGAAATCCGTCAGCAATAGGTTAGCATGGCAGAGGTAATTCCATTTTGGGAGTCTTCTTTTGCGAGGGAACATCAATGGAGGATTGTATCACTCTCCACCCCACCAAAATCAAATGATTTTCCCTAATCAATCACCTTTATTTTGGGGACCAAGTATTAAGAGGGGGAGAATAACTGTATGATCGTGTATCGTGTATGAATAACGTATCCACTGCCTTGTGTAACAAGCACTGGCAAAGCCAATAGGTATAGACTCTAGGTATTGATTCTAAAAGACTGAGCTATTTGCCAATGTTTTTTTTTTACTCGTATGTATGTGTGCATGCATCAGAAAGCATGCACAAGCATGGATGACAATTTCGGGAAAGGTTTTCTATTAAAGAAAACCTATTGCAAGGTGGCTACTAATGCACTGCACAAGTCGGGATGCATGCAAGCATGTGTGTCATGACGTGTGCAAGAGTCATGACACCGGCAGGCATTCTTAGTTTATCATTCTAACATTGTGGATAGCCATTTTAGAACAGTAAAATAAAATGTAAAAGAAATAATATAAAAAAGAAGAGTGAATAAAGCACAAATAAGAGAGACCCAGCACAGCAGCACTTTGTCACTTTGTAACAGCTGGACCCTTTTTTGGGGGGTAATTTTGTATTGACGAAATGTAACAGTGTTTAAATACAGTGAACATTATATCATAATTCAGCATGAAAAAGACAATTGAAGTTTATCTGCTGAGTCGAAGGAAAGGGTAGAGGGTGGTGGGGGGAGAATATAGACGAAAGGAGGGAGTGGGCGCCTAGGCACCTAAGAAAGACAGAAAGATATGTGATAAATAGAGCTATGTACTTAATAACAATAATATTAATAACAACAACACCCTAATCTGAAGCATACCAGTGTTCTAGAGAGCGCCACCTCTCCATGACAGTCGTTAAGCATGTCCGGGATCCGGTACTTTGAGGGTACTCTGAGCCGGTCATGTGGTTTACCATATCATAGGGCCATGGAGGGAGGGGCGGTGAAAGGTCTTATGATAGCTAATCGTGACTGGGAGGTCATGGTAGTGGGCTACTAGCAGTGTCTCTGAGTCACCTATCCCGATGTTCGCATGGAACCCGCAGGTCTAGAAGAAGGGGATGCGGGTAAAGCCAGATTGGTGCCTGAGGGGGTGCATAGGATATCAACTGGGCTAACAGAAAGGACAATGACAGACAATCGTACATAATAGCAGAGGCCGGAGTATTTGGGTGCAGTATGCAGTAGATCCAAGGGGTATCGAGTAATGTATAACATAGGGGAGTACAGCTTTTAGAGGCAGAAAGGAGGAAGGTAGAGTTTTCTGCTCTTCCTCTGTAGTCCATTTCCTTCGTGTTCTGCCCTTCCTCTGGTGTCCATTTTCCTTCGTTTTCTGCGCTTCCTCTGTAGTCCATTTCCTTCGTGTTCTGCTCTTCTTCTGTAGTCAACTTTTCTTCGTGTTTTTGCTCTTTTTCTGTAGTCCATTTCCTTGGTGTTCTGCCCTTCCTCTGGTGTCCATTTTCCTTCGTGTTTTTGCTCTTCTTCTGTAGTCCATTTCCTTTGTGTTCTGCTCTTCTTCTGTAGTCCATTTTCCTTCGTGTTTTTGCTCTTCTTCTGTAGTCCATTTCCTTCGTGTTCTGCTCTTCCTCTGTTGTCCATTTTTCCTCTTCCATCTCCGCTCTCTCCCTCATCCATTTTTCCTCTTCCATCTCCGCTCTCTCCCTTGTCCCTTTTTCCTCTTCCTTCTCCTCTCTCTCCCTCGTCCATTTTTCCTCTTCCATCTCCGCTCTCTCCCTCGTCCATTTTTCCTCTTCCTTCTCCGCTATCTCCCTCGTCCATTTTTCCTCTTCCATCTCCGCTCTCTCCCTCGTCCATTTTTCCTCTTCCATCTCCGCTCTCTCCCTCGTCCATTTTTCCTCTTCCTTCTCCCTCGTCCATTTTCCCTCTTCCTTCTCCGCTCTCTCCCTCGTCCATTCTTCTTCGCTTTTCCTCTGCTCTCCTCCTGCCCTTGCTCCTCGTTTTTCGCCTCCTTCTCCTGTGGTTTTTCCTCTTTTTTCACACTTTCCCTTCTTTCTCTTCTTTCCCTTCTATCTGACTCCCCCGCCCTCTGCTTTCCCGCAGCCACCACCTGTGCGGCCCCGCCCCCCCTGCTCCCATTCGTCGCCCGCCCCCAGCTGACCCCTCCTCCCTCTTATGGTGGCCGCTGCGCGGCCGCGCGCAGCGAGCGCGCCGCTGGCGCGCCAAAGGCAAGCCCGTCTGCGCCCGTCCGCGCCCAGCGCCACGACCCCTGGCCCCCAGCACTCCCAAACCCCGCAGCGCCGCTACGACCCCGCCTCCCTCCACGCACTCAACCCGGGACGTTCTACAACCTGCTTCCAAGCCAACCCGAAACACACTCATGGACCCTTCGCATGTCTTACCTGCAAGCATACCTTCCACCGCGACTGCACCCCACCCGCCAGCCCACGCGCCAATAACCACCTCAAATGCATCCTCATCAACGCACGCACCGTCCACAAGCACGCCATTGAACTATGGGATCTCCTAGACTCTACCGCATCGGACATCGCCTTCATCACTGAGACCTGGATGAATGCCTCCTCGGCCCCCGACATCGCCATAACCATCCCCGACAGCTACAAGATCGCCAGGAGAGACCGCACCAACCAAGTCGGAGGAGGAATCGCCATCATATTCAAGAACTCCATCAACGTCACCACCTCCACCGAAGACACCCCCCTCGCCGCCGATCACATGCACTTCCAGATCCACACCGACCCCAGGACCACCCTCAGAGGAACTCTCATCTACAGACCCCCTGGACCACACGCCCTCTTCAGCGAATCCATCACAGACTTCATCTCCCCGCACGCCCTAGCCTCACTGGACTACATCCTCCTCGGAGACCTCAACTTCCACCTGGAGCAGAACAACGACACCAACACCACCACCCTGCTCGACAACCTCGCCAACCTCGGTCTCAAGCAACTGGTGAACACCCCCACCCACATCTTCTCCGCCAGCAACCACGTATCCTTCAGCCACTTCTCCGTAATACACTGGACTGACCACAGATGTGTCCACTTCACCTTCAGACGCAAGACTCTCCACCTTCGCACACAACCCATCTCACGCAGACATTGAAACAAAATCTCCACTGAACAGCTACTCTCCACTCTCAGCCACAACCAACCTACCATCACCACCGACGCCAACAACGCAGCCCTCAGCCTCACACAATTGATCACCAACTGCGCTGACAACCTCGCACCCCTCAGACGCCCCCCAAGACAGACCAACACCAGGAAACCTCAATGGTTCACAGACGCCCTCAAGGAATCCAAAAAAACCTGCCGTACCCTCGAGAAAACCTGGCGCAAAGACCACACCGTAGAAAACATGTCTGCCCTCAAAATCGCCACCCGCGAACACCATCAGCTGATCCGCGCCACCAAAAGAACATCCTTCAAAGACAGACTGGACAAGAACACTCACAACAGCAAAGACCTCTTCAACATCGTCAAAGAGCTCTCCAATCCCAACGCCAGCTCCAACTCCATCACGCCCTCACAAGAACTCTGCAACTCCCTCGCTACCTTCTTCCATCGAAAGATCACCGACCTACACGACAGCTTCGGTCCACAGACCCAGCCAACCACCACAGAACACACAGCCCCAGCCATCACCCTCAACGCCTGGACACACATCAGCGCGGAAGAGACCAAAGCTACCATGAACACCATCCACTCCAGTGCCCCCTCGGACCTTTGCCCCCATTTCATCTTCAACAAAGCCGACGACATCATCGCCCCCCATCTCCAGACCACCATCAACAGCTCGTTTGCTTCTGCCACCTTCCCCGAGAGCTGGAAACGTGGAAGTCAACGCTCTCCTGAAGAAACCTACGGCGGACCCCAGCGACCTGAAGAACTTCCGCCCCATCTCGCTCCTCCCCTTCCCGACCAAAGTCATCGAGAAGACCGTCAACAAGCAACTGACCAAATTCCTCGAAGACAACCACCTGCTCGACCCCTCCCAGTCCGGATTCCGAGCCAACCACAGCACGGAAAACGCCCTCATCGCAGTCACTGATGACATCAGAACTCTGCTGGACAACGGAGAAACAGCCGCCCTCATCCTCCTCGACCTCTCGGCTGCCTTCGACACTGTCTGCCACCACACCCTAATATCCCGCCTCCGCTCCACCGGCATCTAAGGACAGGCCCTGGACTGGATCGCCTCTTTTCTCTCTAACCGCTCCCAAAGCGTCTACCTCCCGCCGTTTCGCTTGGATCCCACCGAGATCATCTGCGGCGTCCCACAGGCCTCCTCGCTCAGCCCGACTCTCTTCAATGTCTACATGAGCCCCCTCGCCGACATTGCACGCAAACACAACATCAACATCATCTCCTACGCCGACGACACCCAACTGATACTTTCCCTCACCAAGGACCCTACCATCGCCAAGACCAACCTGCAGGACGGAATGAAAGACGTCGCAGAATGGATGAAACTCAGCCGCCTGAAGCTGAACTCAGACAAAACGGAAGTCCTCATCCTAGGAAACACTCCGTCCGCCTGGGACAATTCTTGGTGGCCCACGGCCCTGGGCACCGCACCAACTCCCTCAGACCACGCACGCAACCTCAGATTCATCCTGGACCCGCTTTTCACCATGACCAAACAAGTCAACGCCGTCTCGTCTTCCTGCTTCCTCACTCTCCGCATGCTCCGAAAGATCTTCTGCTGGATCCCCGCTGACACCAGAAAAACTGTGACCCACGCCCTCGTCACAAGCCGCCTGGACTACGGAAACACCCTATACGCAGGAACCACCGCAAAACTCTAGAAACGTCTTCAGCGAATACAAAACGCCTCTGCATGCCTCATCCTCGATATACCCCGCCACAGCCACATCTCCACCCACCTGAGACACCTGCACTGGCTACCCGTCAACAAAAGGATCACCTTCAGGCTCCTCAACCACGCACACAAAGCTCTCCACAACAAGGGACCCGAATACCTCAACGGTCGCCTCAGTTTCTACACGCCCACCCGTCAACTTCGCTCCACCAGCCTCGCACTCGCTGCCGTCCCTCGCATCCGCCACACCACGGCAGGTGGGAAATCCTTCTCCTACCTGGTGGCCAAGACATGGAACTCCCTCCCCGCCACCCTCAGGACCACCCAGGACCACCTCGCCTTCCGGAGGCAGCTCAAGACCTGACTCTTCGAGCAGCAGTAACCCCAAACCCACTAGCGCCTTGAGACCCTCACGGGTGAGTAGCGCGCTTTATAAATATTTTTGATATTGATAGTACCATAAAAGTGGCTGAGATAGGTCATAGTAATAGGGGAGGAGAAGTGACAGGCCATGGAAATTGAATTGTTGAGGCAGAGATGGAGGGTCAAGAGAGAGAAGGAGGGGAAGAAGAGTAAGGAATGAAGAGTAGAAAGTAAAGTATGATGGAAAAAGGGCCGGGGTTGGAAGGAAAGGAAGTTGGGGAGGGGAGCTGAGGAAAACTGAGGAGAACTGAGGGCACCCAATGCCCTGCATGCAGCGCATTGGACGAAAACAGATGGGGTGGGGGGAATATGGGGAGGGGCGAGATGAAGGGGGTTTAGGTGGGTAGAGTTGGTCGGTGTGCTGGACCACAGAAGAGGAAGGTGAGAGAGGGGGAGGAGGGGAATGCCTGGGCATTTTGTTTTAGTGATAGTGATGGGCGTGGAGGTGAACAGGTAGTGAACTCTCTATAAGGCATCAGTGAGAAAGGGTGCCAATGACTGTTTAAACAGGGCGACTTGATCTTGCATATTATATATGGTAAGTTCATAGGCTGCAATCCGGACCATTGCCACCATCCATTGTTCCAAGGTGGGGGAGGCAGTAGATTTCCAGTAGTGGAGGACGCATATCTTGGCCATCGCTAGGCCGGTGTGTAATAGTCGGTGTTGCAGGCGGGACAGGTCAGGGAGGTTCTCCATATCGTGAAGAAGTATGAGAGGAGGGGAGAGCAGTGTCTGCAGTGTCATAGTGGCTTCAAGAGTAGTGCCCACCGCATCCCATAGGGGTCAGACCGAGGGACAGTTGCAGAGGATATGAGTCAGATCACACCGGGTCTCCGGGCATCACCAGCACTCTGTATGTGGGAGAAGACCCACTCTGCGTAGTTTAGTAGGGGTCCAGTACCAGTCATGGATTATTTTAAAAAGGCAGAACTTCAGTCGGGTTCCCCGGGTGCCTCCATCCAGGGCCATCGTTATCTCTGTCCAGTTCTCTACTTCGAATTCTGTTTCGAGGCGTACTTGGCATTTTAGGCATAGTGCTTCAAGGAGGGGCTGTGAATAAAGATGTTGCGTAATAACATCATATATTCCTGCCATCACTCCCTTGGAGTGGCCCCAAGATTTAAGGTAAGATACAACAGAGGAAATCTGGAGGGTCCATGGAGAAGCCCGCATACTACGTTGGAAGCAGTGCTGAAGTTGTAGATACTGCCACACTTGGGCGGTCATTATAAACATGGCGGGAAAGACCGCCGACCGCCGTTGCGACGGTGAACAGAATCCTGCCGGCGGCAGCGAATGGAAACCTGCCATATAATGAACAAAAAACCCAACCCTGCCAAACATTCCCACACCACTACTCCCCGCCAGGACCCTGTCGGCGGGAATCCCGGCCCATCCCACCCCGCCACCACCAAGCACACCCACATCCTGCCCTCGAAATAATGATGCACAAATCACCTCAACCGACAGTGGAGGCCGGACGACCGTTGGCAGCTGCGACCGCCATGGGCGGCAAGTGGGCCCAACAGCAACCAGTGCACACATTGGATAGGCTTAGCACCCACACACCTGACACACATCCAGAACACCATAAAACACCCCCAGACACACCCCACAATCCCTTGCAAGGAAACCAGGACCAAAAGAGGGAGAGCACCAGAGCCAGACAGAGAACGCCAGCAGACAGGACACGCATAGCGACCCACACAGGAGCACCCAAACACCATCCCCAGTCCCGACGCCATCCACCACCCTCAACATGCCCCCCCTAAAAATCCACGCTTCACCGAAAGGGAGCTAAGGACCATAGTGGACGAGATCCTAAAAGTGGAGCCACAAATATTCGGTTCCGAGGTGCAGCACACACCCATCGCCAAGAAAATGGAGCTGTGGCAGACCATTATCAACAGGGTGAATGCAGTGGGACACCATCCATGCACCAGGGACGACATCTGCAAGAGATGGAATGACCTGCAGGGGAAGGTCCAGGCCATGGCATCCAGGCACCACATCGTAGTGCAGAAGACTGGGGGAGTACCGCCACCAACACCACCCGAATACACCGACTGGGAGGAGAAGGTACTCGCCATCCTGCACCCAGAGGGACTCACTGGAGGAATGGACTCGGGTAAGTCGTCTACATTTATCCCATATACACCACACCTGTATTGCATGCACCCCCCACCCCACCCACACCCACATAGACCCACACCCATTCAAGCCATTACCCACCACATCCACCACCCTGCATCACCCACAACTCACTACAAGGCCCACATCACTCCTGCTGTGCACAGCCACCCACCCCTGCACGTACCCACAATGGAATAATAACCCCCACCACAATGTAACCCCATACTGCCACTAAATGCAATGTCCACCTCACAAAGGCACCCCTGAAGGCCACTGAAAGGCACACCAGCACTAAATTGCACAGTACAGCCCACCTCAAACCCTCCTGCATATGTAACAAACATTTCCATGTCCCCCAACAGGCACCACTACCCATGCAACTCTAATGGAGGGGACAAGGAGTGCCACAGCATTCCAGGGAGACAGAGGCACATCACAGGACACTGGTGAAGGATCACTGATGAGCAGACAGGCCCCTCACACAGCCCTGGTATGTAACTTTGCCCTTTCCTCCCTTGTGTCGTAGGTTATGGTACTTACCGTCGTCGTCGGCGGTCTCGGTCATGTAGATATATGGCAAGGAGCAAGGCTGGCATGATCTGCAGCTCTCTGTCCATGGCTGCAGCTGCTCGTTTTGTTGACCTCCGGTGAGTGTTTCCTTCTATTTGTTTCTTTTCCGTCTGGCTTTGTGTGGCGGTGGTTCCCGCCCCGGAACTGGTGGCGGAATGGTGGTTCATTATTTGATGGGTGGGTTGGGCCTTTTCCGACAGCCTGTGGGCGGTCTCTGCCGTCGTCAGCGGGACTCCTTTCCTGGTGGTGGGTGGTGCAGGGGATGCGTGAGTTTCGTTTGGTTCATTATTTGGCAGTCTGGACCGGGCGGTTTCTACCGCCGGCGGTGCGGAACCGACCGCCATGTTCATAATGAGGGCCTTGGTTGGGATGGGGGTCGTATTCCTCTCTTAGACGCTCAAACTGTTTAAGTGCACCATTCTCAATTATGTGGTCCAGTGTTTCAATGTCGGCTGTGCTCCAGTTCGTCCACTGGAGGGTATGCCCTCCAATCTGTAGGCCTTCATGTCCCCAAAGGGGAGCTCGAGAATGGAAAAGAGGATTGATGTCCAAGAGGCGATGTGCCCTGCACCAGGCTGTGTGCATCGTTTTCAACATCGGGATGATAGGGTGTGAGTGGTCCGAGGTACAGGTATTATACAGACCGCTAAGTCCACACTGATGTGAGAGTAGCAATCGTTCCATTATGACCTATTGCGATGGGTTAGGTGTCCCGGGGAGCATATACACTAACTGGGATAGGTGGAGAGCGAGGGCATAGTGTTCTACCAAAGGGAGCCCCATGCCACTGCAAGAGCAGTGTGCCATGAGTTTCACAGATGATAGACAGAAGTGGGAAGTACCCCACACAAAGGCCCTGATCACTGCATCTATTGGTCTCAGAGTCAATAGCGGCACTTGAATGGAAAGCGTGCCTAACACAAGTGAAGCGCGGTAATGTGACCATCCGTACCGCCTGTACCCTACCCCACATATAGAGTCCCTAGTGGGACCACTTCTCAAAGTCCATCTTCACGTGGGCAATGAGTGGGTCCAGGTTATAATCCACCATATGCTCCAATCCTCGGGTGACAAGGATCCCTAGATACTTAAGGTGGAGCGGCATCCAGCGGAAATGAAAGCAATGTATCACAGCCCTGATGGTGATGAGGGAGAGGGGTAGCGCTTCACATTTCTCCCAGTTCACCTGGTATCCTGATAGGGTTGTAAAGCCATCAATGATCTCCATTAAGGACGGGAGGGAACGGTCCAGGTCTGTCAGGGTAAGTAGGATGTAATCTGCATATAAATAGAGTTTGGAGATCTCTCCTCTTATAGGTGTTCCAGTGAGTAGTGGGAGTTGACAAATGGTGGTCGCTAATGGTTCCATGGGCAGTAGGAATAGTAGCGGTGAGAGAGGGCAGCCTTGTCTCGTCCCTCTGCGTGTGGGGAAAGGGTCTGATAGAAAGGCTCCCCAATTGCCCCGTGCTGAGGGGCAATCATACAGTAGGCGTACTTTAGAAATAAACTGGTCGCCCAGGCCAAATTTTCACGAAGTTGTAAACAAGTAGCCCCATTCAATGCGGTCGAACCCTTTTTCAGCATCTAGGGATAAGGCTAAAGCTTCTTCTGGCATGTGTCTAGCTTCCCACAGTGCATTGGGGAGAGTGTGGAGGTGGTTTCTGGAGTGCGTCCTGGACAAACCCTACCTATGTATGTATTAAGGACGGAAGGACTTTGGGGGTGATTCTGACTGTGGCGGGCGGCCGAGGCCGCCCGCCACAGTCCCGCCGACAAATGACCGCACCGCGGTCAAAAGACCGCGGCGGCCATTCTTACATTTCCGCTGGGCCGGCGGGCGCTCTCCAAAAGAGCGCCCGCCGGCCCAACGGAAATGCCCCTGCAACGAGGATGCCGGCTCCGAATGGAGCCGGCGGAGTTGCAGGGGTGCGACGGGTGCAGTGGCACCCGTCGCGTATTTCAGTGTCTGCTTTGCAGACACTGAAATACTTTGCGGGGCCCTCTTACGGGGGCCCCTGCAGTGCCCATGCCATTGGCATGGGCACTGCAGGGGCCGCCAGGGGCCCCGTGGCACCCCCTACCGCCATCCTGTTCCTGGCGGGAGACCCGCCAGGAACAGGATGGCGGTAGGGGGTGTCAGAATCCCCATGGCGGTGGAGCGCGCTCCGCCGCCATGGAGGATTCTCCCGAGCAGCGGAAAGTCGGCGGGAGACCGCCGACTTTCCGTTTCTGACCGCGGCTGAACCGCCGCGGTCAGAATGCTCGAGGGAGCACCGCCAGCCTGTTGGCGGTGCTCCCGTGGTCGGTGACCCTGGCGGTCACCGGCCGCCAGGGTCAGAATGACCCCCTTTGTGTAGTCGGGCTGCTCAGACGCTGATTGGATTTTGATATCTCCATTTAAGAGAGAGTTGGGTCGATAGTTGCCACAGTGGAGGGGGTCTTGTCCAGATTTAGGTATAACCGCGAACACTGACTGGTTCGAGATTGCGCCCAGTGAGCCTTCCTGGTCGGCCTCCCGAAAGGCCTCATACAGGGAGTTAATCACCTCCTCACCGGCCCCCTTATAAAATTCAGTGGGGAAACCCTCCTCTCCCGGTGATTTATGATATGGGGGGTTGGAGATGGCCTGTACTAGTTCAACCTTACTGATCTCCCCTTCTAGCCGGGCTTGGCCCTTGGCTGAGAGGTGGGGGAGATGAGTTTTCTCTAAGAAGGCCTTCACCCTAGTAGGGCTAGCAACCTCTTCTTGAGTATACAGACATTGATAAAAGTCCATAAACTCATTGACAATGTCCTATGGTCCTGTAAAGAGCTCCCCTGTGGGAGACGAAATAGAAAGAATGGGCTGTGCCGGTAGAAGCCGACCAGCATTTTCCCCTGTTCCTAGTGTCGTCCTTGCAGGCACTGCAGGGCATATTCTCCTGGGAGGTGTACATTTCATTAAGAGCCATTCTGGCCTCTTCTAAACACTGATGGGCTGGCACAGAGGGTTGTGCTATGCACTGTTGGGTGAGGTGTGTGATGTTGTGCTCTAGTTCTGTCTAGCGAGCTAACCGTTGCCTGTTGGCCTGTGCGGCATCACACATCATTTGCCCGTGAAGGGTTACCTTTGCTGCTGCCCACAGGACCCTTTGGAAGGAGACTCTACCTTTATTGTTCTTCCTGTAGGTGGAGACATGGGCCCTTAGTTGTGTTTTGCCCTGGGGGGTACGGTATCGATGCACAGAAAAGCGCCAGGGTTTGCGGCCAGGGGAGACAAGACCTGTATTGACTGATAACCGGATTGGGGAGTGATCCGATAGACCGCACTCCTATATACAGGAGCCCTGGATCTGGACCACCGTGTTATGCGTCACAAGGAAGTAGTCCAAGCGGGACTGAGTTCCATGTGCCGATGACAAGAATGTGTAATCCCTAATGGACAGGTGCATTAGCCTCCAGTGGTCCACAAGTCCATGGTCTCAGGACACATCAGTGAGAATGTCTATAGGTCCGGTCCTGCCAAACACTGTGTCTCGGGCAAGTTCCAATCACCCCCTATAATGTAGCACGTAGCCCCAATCTCACTTAGGAGTCAATTGATGTGGAGAAAGAACAATCGTTTGGGGCCTGTGGGTGCATATTTCGAGCCGACGCATATTGAGGAGTCCCCTATTTTTAGTTTTGCAAATAAATATCTCCCCACCGGGACCGACTACGCTTTAATCAGTGTAACGGGTAGTGTCTTACGAATCAGAATCACCACTCCACATTTCCTTGGTGTCCCACTTCCCTGCGGCTTTGGTGTAGTACAGCAGCTAAATATCTCCTTCCACACTCAGTCCCGGCGCAACTTACTGGATTCTATCGCATTAAGATGTGTCTCCTGGAGGAGAGCCACATCCACTCTTTTTGACTGTAGGTAAGATAATACCTTCTTTTGTTTCACATAATGAGTTAAGCCATTAACATTCCTGAATAGGATCTGGAGTGGGCGGGCAGAGGATGGAGCCATTCTACTCATGACTGCAACAGATGTGTGTGGTTGACTGGAGGGTAGGGAAGGTTGACCGTGATGGGCGGCTGTGGTACGAGTGTCAGATGGGGTGGAGGGGGAGAAGGGCGTGCAGCCTGTAGCGGTGGGGAAGGGAATATGGGGGAGAGGCAATATGTCTAGCGTCTGGGTCTAAAGGGCGATAGCACACTCGGGTCTCAGGCAGTCAGGAGGGGGGGAGTTGGGTACCTACTTGGGGTGGTTATAGAAAAGTAGGGTGGAATAGGGTAGAGAGGATGAAACATAAGAGGGATTAGGGATAGAGGTGAGAAATAGAGGGATAGAGGAGACTGGATAGGGAATAAGATAAGAAGGAGAGAGGGATGAAGAATGAGGAAAATAGGAGGGGGGAGGTGAAGTAGGCGACCAGGGAGATAGACACGGGGCTACCTAATTTGGGCAGGATCAAAGTAATGAGGGCTCGGGTCTGTGGACTGCGGGTTCAAACCTGTGGGGCCGGCGCACTCGGAGGGGCCCCGGCCGGGGGTAGGGCGCTCACAGCGAGCCGCTATCAGTCCATTAGCTCGCCGGAGGAGTGGAGGGGGAGGGCCAGAGCGCGTAAGTCTCTGACTACTATTTCCCCCCCATCCCCCCAGGGCATGGGGGGGGAGCATGTTGACACCAAGGCAGATAAGAGCATCACTTAATAACTAGTACATGATGGGTGGGGAATGATATTGCATGTAGAACCACAATAGGCAGTACTGGTGAGAATGAGCAGCCATGGTAACAGTGGTCCACCAACTCTAGTAACCATTAAAGCAATATAGCAGTATATAACACATATAACACTAAACGTAAGTCATGAGGCATAGCAGATAAGAGTCCAGCATTTGCCCATAATGGAGCATCTTATCCAGTAACTATGCAATGCCATTTACATTTACTTCCCACTTGTCGCATTGTACATTCTACAGATTACAGTACCCCGTCATATTTTTAACACAAACCTTGTGCGCCAATCGGGAAGCAGGTAAGAAAGAAAGAGAGAAAGATAGAAAAAAGTGGGAGAGAAGGAGGGAGGACAAGAAGAGCTGGAGCCATAGAAGAAAGGACTGCACAATGGCTATCTAGGTGTGAATCAAGTCAATACAACTCAGTGCTACTCAATAAAGCCCGCTAGTGTGCCACATCCATAATCTGAGTGTAGGTAAGTGCCACTGTTGGCATAGTTACCCCCCACTTTTTGCCTAGTGTTGACGCCAACTATGATTGAAAGTGTGCTGGGACCCTGTTAACCAGTCCCCAGCACCAGTGTTCTTTCCCTAAAACTGTACCTTTGTTTCCACAATTGGCACAGCCCTGGCACACAGTTAAGTCCCTTGTAAAAGGTACCCATGGTACCAGGGAAGGTCTCTAAGGGCTACAGCATGTATTATGCCACCCTGGGGGACCCCTCACTCAGCCCATGCACACTGCCTGTCAGCTTGTGTATGCTGGTGGGGAGAAAAAGGCAAAGTCGACATGACATCCCCTCAGGGTGACATGCCCACAACCTACTGCCTGTGGCATAGGTAAGTCACCCCTCTAGCAGGCCTTACAGTCCTATGGCAGGGTGCACTATACCACAGGTGAGGGCACAGTTGCATGAGCAATATGCCCCTACAGTGTCTAAGTCCATTCTTAGACATTGTAAGTGCAGTGTAGCCATATTGAGTATATGGTCTGGGAGTTTATCATTACGAACTCCACAGCACCATAATGGCTTCACTGAATACTGGGAATTTGGTATCAAACTTCTCAGCACAATAAACCCACATGGATGCCAGTGTGGAATTTATTGAAAAATGCACACAAAGGGCATCTTAGAGATGGCCCCTGTATGTTAGCACAACTGCTAGTGTAGGGCTGACCGGTCTGTGCCAGCCTGCCATTTTCAGACAAGTTTCTCCCCACATGGGGTGAGTGCCTATGTGCACTCTGTGGTCAGAAACAAAGCCTGTCCTGGGTGGAGATGCTGCACATCTCCCCCTGCAGGAACTGTAACACCTAGCAGTGAGCCTCAAAGGCTCAAGCCTTGGGTTACCGTGCCCCAGGGCACTCCAGCTAGTGGAGATGCCCACCCCCGGACAAAGCCCCACTTTTGGCGGCAAGTCCGACAGGAAAATTAGGGAAAATGGAGGAGTGACCACCCCAGCCAGGATCACCTCTAAGGTGTCCAGAGGGGAGGTGACCACCTCCCTGCAGAATCCTCCACCTTGGCATGTAGGACAGGGACCAATAGGAATGTGCTCCCCTCCCCAAAGGGAGTGGACTCAAGGAGGTTGTAGCCACCCTCAGATACATTAGCCATTGGCTACTACCCTCTGACCCTAATGTGCCCCTAAATCTAGGATTTAAGGGCCTCCCTCAAACCCAGCACACCAGATTCCTGGTGACCTACAAGAAGAAGAAGGACTGCTAAGGTGAAACCCACAGCAGAGAAGAAGGAAGACGACAACTGCTTTGGCCCCAGCCCTATTGGCCTGTCTCCTGGTTCAAAAACCTGCAAAAAGACCAGTGATGCATCCAGCAGGGCCCAGCGACCTCTGCCAACTCCAGAGGACTGCCCTGCACCCAAAAGGACCAAAAACTCCTGAGGACAGCGCTCTGTCTGAAGAAACCTACAACCAAGGACTCCCACCTCACTCCGGATGCATGAGTCTTGACCCCTGTGTACCCAGCGCCCACGGCCCGTGTCCAGGTTGTCCACCTAGCAAGAGAGGGTCCCCAGGTGATTGTGAGCAAGTGCCCACGCTGGGTTGACCTCTCAACCACTCCACGACGACGCCTGCAGAGGGAATCCCGAGGACCCCCTGACCGCGAGCTCCAGGCAAAGATATCCAACGCTTAGAGAACACACTGCACCCGCAGCCATCAGGCCTTGGAGAAACCGACCCCTGGTACCTCATTGTTCAGCAGGCGGCCCTCCTCCCTGTCTGACCAGTGGTGTTCCTGAGACAACCCCCCGGACCCCACCTGCAGCATCTGAGTGACCCCCGGGGTCTCCTCATAGACCAGCATTGGAAGCCCGACATCCTGTTTGTACCCTGCACCCATACGCCCCTGTGCCGCTGAGGGTGTGTGTGTGGGTGCCAACTTGTGGCCCCTCCAGTGCCCCTCTAATCCCCCCCTGTATGCCCTTTGAGTTGTGGGTACTTACCTGCTGGCTGACCGGATTCCGTGTACCCCCTATCTCCATAGGAGCCCACGTTGAGTTTGCTCAACTTTGACCTCTGCACCCGGCCGGCCCAGTGTTGCTGGTGGTGGGTGTTGGAGGTTAACTTGAACCCCACCTGGTGGACTTCCTAAAGCCCGCAGACTGAGACTGTAAGTGTTGAACTTACCTGTAAACAGATCTAACGTCTCTAAACCCCCAGGAACTGTTGAAAAATGTGGGTCCACTTTTAAAATAGCTTTTTGTCATTTTAAAAAGAACTGTATAGATTGTCGATTCCATTCAAAGTCCTGATTATATATATGCAAAGTACCTTTTATTTTATGTACTTACCTGCAAACTGAATCTTGTGGTTCTAGAAATAAATTAACAAAACATATTTTTCTATATAAAATCATATTGGTCTGGAGTTAAATCATTGAGTGTGTGTTTCTTCTATTGCTTGTGTGTGTACAACAAATGCTTAACACTACCCTCTGATATGCCTAACTGCTTAACTACATTACCACAAATAGAGCATTAGTATTATCTATTGTATCCTCTGTCAAGCCTCTGGCGAACCCTTGGACTCTAGGATCTATTTCTCACTTTGATGTAGTATATACTGAGCCGGGCCGTAGTCCCCACGTTTCTATCTCGTCTCTTTGATCATTTATTTCCAATATGGCTGCCGCAGTTTCAGGTGGTGACGTTTAGAGGTTTCAAAGGGGAGCCTGACTTGCCTCTTTCTGATGTTTGGGTATGGTGCGCCACTGCCTGTAACACATGGTCCCTATCACTGTGGGCTCTTGCTGACCTCCCTGAGTCCTACCGTGGAGGCGGCAAGTCTATAGCCCAGGGGCAATCCTCCTGGGCTATGTTTGGCTCTGCAGTAGGGGAAGAAAGGGAGGAGAGATTAGCTCCCCAAGCCTCCACGGTTGTAGGGTCCTTCCCAGGATGTACACTGACGGAGTTTGCAATCCAGGCCTGTGCTACACAGTGCTTCCACCCTGACGGAGACCAAGATCTGCAATGTTGGTGGAGGGGGGCAGTGGCTTAACAGCTACTTCACGCCCTGGGGCTGTTCCGGTCACCTCTCTTGTGGCATCAAGTTGTCAGGATTACTGGAAGGGGAGGTTATTGCTGCTGGTCTTGGATCTTCAGGTCTGGTAGAGACCCCACCTATGTACTCTGTTGCTTGTGGTGCCGTTTATATTCCACAGGAGGTCCCTTTGCCCACGTTGAATGCTGTCTAGGTTAGTAGATGTGAAAGCGGGGGTGCCCTTCTCCTGGAGCACTCTCTTTTTTATTCTGTGCCACCTCCCCAGTAATCTGGGCTCAGGCCGTCCTATTGAAGGCAATGATTGGGATGGATGGTAGTGTCTACACAGGTCTGCCTGCTAGTCAGGATCTGCTTCGGGCTACCAAGTAGCACTGGGCCCTTGGTGGGGCTGGCAGGAGAAGAGTGCAGAGGGGTGCATGCTTGATGGCCAAATGTGAGAGCACTTTAATCCCTTCTGCTATGCTATGTAGGTTTGCTAATGCAGCTTATAGCTCCACCCAGGGCAAGGACCCCTGCCTTTTGTGTTCTTCAGAGCGGGCCAGGAGAAGGGGAGGCAACCCAGCAAGGGGCACCCACAGCGCTAGATGTTGTGGTGCCGTTGGGAGGAGGGGGGCCACTGGTTCCTCAGTGTGCCTCTCACTCACCTTCTGATGAGGGTGTGCTCTATTGTCCTGCAGTTGTCATGTATAGGCCCCTCCCGTTCCCCTACTCTCTTTAGTGGAGGTGGGGGTCTCCCCTGTGAAGCTTGTGGGGGAGGAGGGTAATTATTGTAGGCAAGGGATCAGCAGGGGAGAAGTCTCTGTGGTGTCCTCCACGGCAGCGCTGGTGAGACGGGGGCACTGTCTCCGTGCTGCTTCCCCCTTCCACCGACCGCATGGGTTCCGCTGCACTCGGCCGGGTTCTCCCCACTACGTCGTGGGTGAAAACGGGCCTCCTCACTGGAGCATCTGGAGGTTCAGGGCAGTCGGGCCCCCTCTGGGGCTTCTGTTTGTGCAGTGGCAGACTGGGCTGCCGGTATGAGAGGCGCGACTCCACCGTGCACCCTCCGTCTTCCTCCGACCGCGCTCAATCAACCCTTTAGGCCGCTGCTCCTTCCCACCGTTTAGGCCTCTCCAACGCTGCCATGTGCTGCGACAGGTGGCCACAATGGGGGGGGGGGGGGATCCTCCTCTCACGACCCCAGCCGGGACACATCGCCTGTAGGGTCCCTTGGTGCACCATTTGAGGTCATGCACAGCGACCCTGTCGCCCCCACCTCTGTCTGGGGCCCCTTCTCGTACGGAGCTCCAGAGTCAGGTGCCCATCCTCAATTGTGGCCAGACCATGCCCCCTGCTGGATCCTTTTAAATAAGAAAATAAATAAATCAAGAGGGAGGGGTAATTAAATGAGTGCAGAGAGGGCTACGAAAACAAGCAGGGAGAGAGAGCGATGTGATACATGCATGCTGAAAATGTACTGAGCATTAACATTTAAGAAAAAAAGAGTCCTATTAAATTAAGAACATGGTGGAAGGATACAACTCATCCACTTAGAACACAATGAGACCAAAATGCTCATGGCCGGGACAAACAGGAGAATATGGAGGGAAGCCATCAAATCAAGACCAAATAACAGAGGTAAACAACAAAGCCATCCAAGGGTCTGAGCAAAAGCCCACCCAAGTATACTTAATGTATTGGAAACAATAGGTCTGCCTGCCGGCAGGGACCTAAAATATGAATTGTATGCCATTGTATACTTCCATAACCTTCTGAAAAAAAAATAGTTTGGCCTTCTTTGTCTAAGGGGTACTTTATCCTACATGTAATATTGCAATATCGAGTTAAACCAAAGAGAAAAGGGTAAAACCTGGAGAACATATGCAGAAGTAATTAGGCCAAACATCAGCGCCACGGCTATCATTTTATATGTTGCATAGTTAGTTATTCATCCACTCTTTGTGCAGAAAGCAACGTATTAATATTATTTTGAGCATACTATGACACCAGTGCCGTTATTGGCAGGGGCGATGACTGCCATGTGGCGGAGGGCTGAAATTATATTATGAATGTTTAAATAAGCAAGTGGGATACTAAAACATGCACGGTTTTGTTAGAGTAAATTTAATATTTCATCTAATTTGAATACATTAAATATGATATCTATATATTCTTTAAAAGATGATAGTAAACATAGAAATGGTCAAATAGACGTGAAAGCAAGGCAGCAAGGAGAGATTGGCAGAGGGAGACAGTGGGATGAGAAAGTAAACCATATAGAGCTGAGTTGAATGGCAAAGATAGCAGACTGGTAGTTTTTCTTTTATATTTTCTTATTGAGAACAAGTTATGCTGCTCTAAAAAAACCCTTAAAGAAGCATAAAGTGTTTGTGATCTCATAAACCTATGATAGTCAATGTATGGCCCTCCTGACCTTTCGCTGCGGCCCCATATTCAAAACGGGCAAGCATTTTATCTGGCTAAATCAGTGCAAGTATTTTTGTTTTAAAAATGCTAGCTTTCAAACATGAATTTAGAATCATTCATGCTCCCCCCACACCCTGGCAACAATGCCAAAAGGGAACTAAGAGGCAAGTCAAATGTTATGTGCACCCTTTGGGTGGCCTGGGTTGCTATTATACATGGAAAACATTATAGTCTATTAAATCAAACACAGGTGAAGGTTTTGTACAGCACACATCCTGCAGTCATGCATTTCCAAGTTGTCTTATATGTGGAAATGAAGAAAAAGGGGGGAGGACTGAGATAAAACAATTGAGTAGGATCACACCGTTTGGTGAAGTCGGAAGCCAAGACTGATCCGGGATTTTCTGGTTTCACATTGTGAAATTCAGCCTCTAGATGTACACATAGGTGTCAATTTACTGAAATGCCAAGGGTAGCGGAAGTGATATCACACGCCCTTTGACCTCCACTTTCACTCACACACACATACTTATACATACACACAAATATACACTAACATTCATTCTCTCTCACATATACACACTCTCACCCACAGACCCGCACACAATTTACATTTAAACGCAGTTTTTACTTACCTCAGCTCCCATGGACGCGCATATTGCAGCAAATTGTACTCCATTTTTGTTACACTAATAATGAAAAATATGTTATCATTCACTATTAGTGTAATAAAAGATTTGCAGAACACAAAACGAGTGGAGCTCCGACTAGCATCCACAAGGATAAGCTGCCACTGTGTTCCTGACACTTAATTTTCCACCTCTGAAGCCAGGGGTCGTAACGGCAATGCCAGTGCTACCAAAGGCAAGCCAGGGGTTGCAGTTGCAACCCCTAGCGACCCCTAAATGACGTACATGGATGTCATTGCTAATGTTCACATAGTCTTGTGTGTGTGTGTGCATATATGTACTTGTAAATGTGTGTATATAGGCACACATTTACAAGATTTACAACCCTAGTGTGTGTGCGCACACACATATTTACAAGCCTACGCTAAAAAAAGGACATGCCAGATATAGAAGTCAATCAATCAATCAATCAAAGAGATTTATAGAGCGCGCTACTCACCCGTGAGGGTCTCAAGGCGCTGGGGGGAGGGGGAAAGGGCTGGGAGGATCACAGTTCGAAAAGCCAGGTCTTGAGGCTCTTCCTGAAAAGAAGTAGGTTTTGGGTCTTGCGGAGGTGGGTTGGGAGGGAGTTCCAGGCTTTGGGTGCTAGGCAAGAGAAGGATCTGCCCCCGGTGGTGGTGTGTTTGATGCGGGGGACAGAGGCGAGGGAGAGGTCGGCTGAGCGGAGGTGGCGTGTGGGCGTTTGGAAGGTGACTCTTTCGTTGAGGTAGGCAGGGCCTGTGTTGTGGAGTGATTTGTGTGCGAGGATGAGGATCTTAAGGGTGATCCTTTTGTCTATGGGGAGCCAGTGGAGGGATTTGAGGTGTGGTGAGATGTGTTTGTGTCGGGGGAGGTCGAGGATGAGTCGTGCTGCTGAGTTCTGGATGCGCTGTAGTTTGCGCTTGAGTTTTAGTGTGGTGCCAGCGTAGAGGGCGTTTCCGTAGTCAAGTCTGCTGCTGATGAGTGCGTGAGTGACAGTCTTTCTGGTCTCTGTGGGGATCCACTTGAAAGTTTTTTTCAGTATGCGGAGTGTGTTGAAGCAGGAGAAGGTGAGAGCGTTGATTTGTTGGGTCATCGAGAGGGAGGAGTCCAGGATGATGCCGAGGTTGCGTGCGTGGTTGGCGGGGTGGGTGCGGGGCCTAGCGTGGTGGGCCACCACGAGGGGTCCCAAGTGTTTTTGTGTGGGCCAAAGAGGATTATTTCGGTTTTGCTTAAGTTGAGTTTCAGGTGGTTGGCTGTCATCCATGTGGCGGTGTCGAGGAGTGCGTTGTGTAGGTTGGATTTGGCAGTGTTGGGGTTGCGGGTGAGGGAGAGGATGAGTTGAGTGTCATCAGCGTATGAGAGGATGGTGATTCCGTGGGGTTTGATGATGTTGGCTAGTGGGGTCATGTATATGTTAAATAGTGTGGGGCTGAGGGAGGAGCCTTGGGGGACTCCGCATGTGATTTTGGTGGCGGGCAATTGGAAGGGGGGGAGTCGGACTTTTTGGGTTCTGTTGGTGAGGAAGGAGGTGAGCCAATCCAGGGCTTTGTGTCTTATCCCTGCGTCGTGAAGGCGTGTGCTGAGTGTGTGGTGGCAGACAGTGTCAAAGGCTGCAGAGAGGTCCAGGAGTATGAGTGCTACGGTTTCACCCATGTCGACTCTGGATCTGATTTCGTCGGTGCATGCTAAGAGAGCGGTTTCTGTGCTGTGGTTCTTGCGGAACCCAGTTTGGGAAGGGTCGAGTGTGTTGTTTGTCTCGAGGAAGTGGGATAGGCGGGAGTTGACTATTTTTTCTGTAATCTTGGCTGAGAAAGGGAGGGAGATGGGGCGGTAGTTGGTGAGGTCGTCTGGGTTGGCTTTGTTTTTTTTTAGGAGCGCAATGACTTCTGCGTGTTTCCAAAGGTCTGGGAAGGTGGCGGTTTCGAAGGAGCTGTTGATTGTGGCTCGGAGTATGGGGGCGATGGCGGGGCTGGCTCTGATGTATATACGGTGGGGGCATAGGTCAGAGGGGGAGCCAGAGTGAATGGAGTTCATAGTGGTTTCAGTTTCTTCGTCGGTGGTGGGGGCCCAGGTGGTGAGTAGGTTGTGGGGTATGTGTGGTGGGTTTGTGTGTGGGGGGTGAGTGGTGTGAGAGGGGGACGTTTGTGGTGCGAAGCTGTTGTGTATGTCTAGTATTTTGCGGTGGAAGTGATCTGAGAGGGAGTCGCAGAGGGTTTGTGTGTGCGTGGGGTCTAGGTTGCTGGCCTTGGGTTTGGAGAGCTCTTTGATGATGGTAAAGAGTTCCTTGCTGCTATGGGAGTTGTTGTCAATGCGTTCCTTGTAGTTTGCTCTTTTGGCGGTGCGTATGAGTTGGTGGTGGGTGCGTGTGGTGGTTTTGAGGGTGGTGAAGTTGGTGGTGGTGGGTTCTTGTCTCCAGATTTTCTCTGCTTTGCGGCATTTGCGTTTGGATTCGTGGAGTTCAGTGGTGAACCATGGTGCGTTCTCGATATTGCGGGTAGTGATGTTTTTTCTGAGGGGGGGCGAGATTGTCGGCACAGGAGGTGATCCATTCGTTGAGGTTGTGAGCGGCGGTGTTGGGGTTGGTTATGTTTGGGGGGGAGTTTGCGTCAGTTGGTAGATTAGGTGCTCCGTGGGGATCTTGTCCCACATGCGGTAGGGGGTGGTGTGATGGTGGTGGTGTTTGGGAGGCTTGTTGTTGGAGAAGTGGACGCATTGGTGATCCGTCCATTGGAGTTTGGTGGTGTGGGTGTAGGTGACGTGTTGGCTTGATGTGAAAATGGTGTTGAGTGTGTGTCCAGCTGAGTGGGTGGGGGCTGTGACCAGTTGTTTGAGTCCTAGGTTTGAAAGGTTGTCTAGGAGGGAAGAGGAGTTGTGATTGTGAGGGTTTTCTAGGTGGAAGTTGAAGTCGCCGAGGAGTATGTAGTCTGTGGAGGTGAGGGCGTGTGTGCTGATGGTGTCTGCGATGGTGTCGCAAAATGGGGGGCGCAGTCCCGGGGGTCTGTATATGAGTGTGCCTCTGAGGGTGGTGGTGTTGTTGACGTGGATGAGGAAGTGCATGTGTTCTGCGTTGTTGAGGGTGTCGAGGGTGTTGGTGGTGACCTTGATGGTGTCTCTGTGGAGGATTGCGATGCCGCCTCCTGGTTTGTTCGGTTAGGAGTAAAGCTAAAGGCTTTAGTCCTACTTCTATATCTGAACTGTCCTGGTTTTTGCTTCTCAAAATTTGGTTACCCTAGCTTTACTTCCCTTACACCCAGTCGCAGCTCGAAGCGCACAGAACGGGCAGCATGGCGTGGGGGGTGGGGGAAGGGGGTTAAAAATAAAATGTAAAAAAACTAAATAAAAAACACTTACCTTGTTCGCCACCGCACTGCTCCTTCTGCTCCTCTGTCCTCGAGTGCAGGCACAGACTCCCAGCCTGCCCTGCGGCCAATCCTGACGCTGCTCAAAGCAGCATCTGGATTGCCTGGCAGCGCCCAGCCAGGGCATTCCCAGGCAGACTGGGAGCCTATGCAGGCTCTCTCCAGCCCGGCAACAGTGTTACTGGGCTGGAGAGAGCCTACTGCGCATGTGCGTTTGGCCGGCCCGAGATGACAGGCCAAACATACATGCGCAGTGAAGGGGAGTGCTGCGCACTTCCCCTCACTGCTCGTCACCCCCGTGGCCCGGCCCCTTTTCAAGGAAACGACAATAAACTCAGTTCATTATCATTTCCTTGTAAAGGTTTTGCAGCTGCTGCTGCTGGCGGAAGCGGGAGACAACACTTCTCCGCCCTAATGGAGGAGCCGACCTTTCTTACACCCACCTTTCACAATCCACGCTGCCACACTGCGGCCCCTGGACACACCACAGACAAATCTTTTTGGGCATAGTAAAAATGTTTGCGAGTACCCATGGCTTAAACTAATACACAACTCGCTGTCCACCTCAGGCCTGAAACGTAAACCTCTCCACGGCTGATGACGGGCGGAGCAGTTCTCTACTTCACTTGCGGCATCAAAGCCCACATACCTCAATTTGAAAAGTGCGCATTACATTTATGACTGAGTGTGCACGGCTGTAAAGCACGAGTGGATAGTACACCACTTTTTGCTTAGCCCAACACTAAAAAGTGTGCATTTCCTTATTCAATGGATGACTGAAATTGTGCAGATCACTATATAAGGTCTAACACCTGCCTGCTTGAGCTATGTCTGAAACAGGACGTAATGCAGGCCCCTACCACCCCCGCAACGCAGGGGTGCCCCAACACTTAAGGAGGACCCCATTGAGCCCAGGGCTGTGAAATATGGAGGCTCGGGGGCCCTCATTACATTCTGATGGGGGGCGGCATTATTTTGCGTTAGACCACAGGCATGAAAATGGCACCGGTTCCTGCCTGATTCACTGCCAAAAGATGGACAGATCCCTGATTGACTAATTCCTGAAAAGTGCAGAGCACCCTGATTGGCTTATTTCTGAAACGTGTACAGCTCTCTGATCGATCACAGAGTAAACAGGACAAAGCTTTCTCTTTGACTCAGTGCTGTAAAGTGCACATCTCACGTTAGCCTAATGCACTTTAGTCATTAGGATTAGATAATTGTTTTTCCTAGAACGTCAGGATGTTGTGCCGACAACAAGAAATGATACTGGTTCCCAATTTCAAGGTCCACATTTCCAGACTATACATCTTAGCTTCCTCCCATTGGGCGAAGGCCTGCACCCGAAGGGAGCTCGAGGAGCCGGAGCGGAAACCCCTCTGAGGCCCTCGAGTAAAAGTGCGCCGGAATGGGGCGTGCAAACAAAGGCGGGGACCGGAATGGTCTCCCCTCCTCTCAAATCACCCCCTGCCCCCTCCCCAGCCCTGCCGAGACCCTGGCAGAGGGCGGAAGTGGAAACAGGACAGTAAAACTGGTTGGCCCAATGGGGGCCGAAGCATCATTTGAATTGCCCCCCACCGTGCCCCAAGGGCATAGGTGGGAGCTTAAAAGGAGGCTGCCCGGCACAGAACCCCTCTTCGTTATCAGGATGGCAGGGCAGCAACGCAAGGAGGCGACCTAGACATTCAGGAGCCTAGCTCCGGGAGCAGAACGAGAGATGACACCATTTCCCCTCAGCCTGTGGGGGCTGGTGGAGAGGACTTGCCAACACTAATTGAGCACGCCCTAGCACCAAAGACTGCAAGATGCTATTGGGCATGCGCGAGAACAGTGCAAGAGGTCACAGGTTTAAGGTCCTTTGAGAACTATGACGAGGCGCAAAAAGCAGTGGAGAAATTCATACAATGGGCTTTCTTGCAGAAAAAATACAAGTCTTGGGCGCAGGCACATTTGACCGCAGTGGCGCACTTTAGTAAGTTGACAACAGGTAGAGATTCCTCAAACTCTCATTTCATGAGGGCAGCAATGAAAGGGTGGCGCAGGCTAGAAGGGCCCACTAGGGATCTGCGGCGCTCGATTGATTTCAATACACTGAAGCAGCTGGTGGGGGTGCTAAATAACCTATGCCAGAGCAATTTCGAAAGCACGCTACTCAAAGCGGCTTTCACCCTGGCATTCTTTGGGGCATTTAGGATAAACAAGCTAGTGGCCCTCTCCAAAGCAGGGCACACAAATGCATGCATACAAAGACAGGACGTTCAGATAGGCCAAGAGAGCATGCAAATATTACTAAGGAGATCCAAAACCGAACAGCTGGGAAAAGGGGCAAAATTGGAGCTCAGATGCCTGGACGACCGTGAAGTATGCCCAGTGTGCAGTGTGCAGATGTTCTTAGAACTGAGACCGGAGGGGCACGGAGTGCTCCTCAAACACGAGAATTGAGAATGCTTGAGCGCATTCCAATTGCTCAAAAGGGCACTGACCAGGGCGGGGCTCACAGCAAGTGAATTTGGCACACACTTGTTCCGGATAGGGGCAGCAACATCAGCAGCACAACATGGCATGTCGGCAGCAGGCATAAAAGCAATTGGGAGGTGGAGCTCCAACGCCTATAAAGGCTACATCAGGCAGCAATATACAGACAAGCAGGAATAGCAGCCCCCCCTTTGCCCCCCGTCCCTATCACCTCCCCCCCAATATGGAGCACAAAAAAGGCTGGGGGTATAGCAGCAAGAACCTCACTGCACCCCTTCCACATACAGGTGAGAAACACAGAACGGCAAAGGTGATCGGACAGTCCTTTGTACACAGAGCCCAAGATTGGTGGGAGTCAAGAGGTGCTACGAGGGAGCAATGCCCACAGCAGACAAACAGAATGGTTTGGTTTCCCGGGCATGAAATGGGAACACCTCCAGGCCAAGCTAGGGAAACTGCTAGCCACTCGGCACATGGGGCTTGACATGGTAATAATACACCTGGGGGGCACTGACCTAGCCCAACTTTGTAGGAGAGGCTTACTAGAAAGCATTAGGGGAAACCTCACGCCGGCCGCAAGGCATCTGGACAACGCCTTGCTGATATTGTCAGAGATCATTCCCAGACAAAAGTGGAGGGGGGCAATTTCAGCAGGAGCATTAGACAAGTCAAGAAAGAAACTAAACGCGTCAGTGAAAATGTTTGCGTCCAAAACAGCCGGGAAAGCATCAGACATGGGCTAATCAACCTGCAGAGACCAGAATACTTTGGAGAAGATGGGGTACACCTGTACCCCCTAGGGACAGAGGTGTTTTGGAATAACTTATGGGCCGCTTTGAGGCTTGCAGGCTGCGAATACGATGGACCGAAACGGGGGAGCCGCCTTTTGAGCGTTAACCCAAGTGTGGTGTGGTGGAAAAGGAGAGATAAAGAACAACGAATGCCACACCCAGCACAGCGGGGTGGCAGGGCTACTTACCTTGGGATGCCTCACATCAGGGTAAGGCAGTCAGGGGAGGCACCCAAAAACACTGCACTTGCAGCCCGGGTCTACCGGAGAACTGTACACAAGGACTAAACAAGGTAGCAAGTTAAGCCTAAAAGGAAATGAGTACCCTCCTACATAAAAAGAAATAACGCCAAGGTGCAAGATACACAAAGGACAAAACGCAAGTGTGATTTGTGGCGAATTGATTGATGGACATTTGACAGGCAGATATCAACAATTTATGGGGTTGTTAATATGCAAAGTTATTTATGACCCAAATGTATCAATTTTAAGCATAAACCCATGGGCCTTCAACCACATGGATACACATGTATACACACACACACACACAAATATATATACACACACATTTACAATACTACATATATAAAATTAGCTATGGCTTGACTTCCCACCCTGCACCCCCAAACCGCCCTAACCCACCTCTATCTGCTCCCCACTCCGTCTCTCTGTTGGGAGCAGACAGGGGACTGTGTTGCCTGACAGTAACAGATAAAATACTTAAATTATTTCATACTTTGTAGGCCTCTTTAACTTATGCTTCCCTAGATGATCTGACCTTTGTCCCAAAAACCGGGACATTTATTTAATAATCTGACCTTAGTTCCAAAAACCGGAACATTTATTTAAAATTAAGAAAAGCGTCGGGACACCCAGTGCTCTAAACACTAGGACTGTCCAGAGAAATCCGGGACGTCTGGTTACCCTATGTATAGGGAGTTTTCCTTTGGTTTCTGTTCTGCTGCAGGTTTCTGTGCAATAGAGAAAAGGGGTACTGACAGTACGACGAGTCCCAGGAACGTAACTGCTAACAGTGCAGCGGATGCAGTGGCACCTGTGCCCTGGATGAAGGGGCTTTTGCCAGAGTCCTATTTATCCTGATTGCATTAAGGATATATAGTGCACTGCCATGTCACTGTTAACGTGTTAGCTGCCATAGTGGGTTTGTTAAGAGACAGTTGGCTATGTTCAAATCCCAGTACTGTTTTTGAGAAAAGATGCTTTCAGTTCAGTCTGTTGTTAAATTCCTCGTACTGTTTTGTTTGGCTTCAGGTATTTTGTCAGAACGGCACAAAGTTGCCTCCTCCAGGTTTCATACACTGCTCCATCCTCCAGGCGGTTGCCCAAAGCTTCCACCAATATTCCGCAGATTTAGTTGTGATTTATAAAAACAATAATTCAAATACCCCCTTTTCACCTTATGTTTCCATTTCATTTCAAGAAATGCTTTGCCAAATTTAGCTGTTACGTGGGTTAATATATCCACCCCAGGAATCAGTGTTTGTGCTCATGATCAGTGATTTGAATATTCCCCTCAGCCTTTCATCTTACTCAGGTAGAGGAAATGAATGCCATCGAGTTGGAAACATGTTTAATTTTTTCCTTTCTTTCTTCCTCTCTCACCACCACCTCCATGCCTCCTTTCTTTTTTCCATCCTTGCATACTTTAGTCCTCATGCATTCCCCATCCTTCTTCCCTTTGCACTTTTCTTCTTTCTTTCTCCATTATTTCCCTGCATACTTCGTTTCTTCTTCCTTCCTCCATACCTTAATTTCTTCTTTCCTGATCCTCACTCCTTCCTTCTGCTTTTCTCCCTCCTTTAACTTCTTCTCTCTATTCATCACATTTTAACTTCCATTTTCCCTATCAATTGATTTGCCCTTTTTACATTCATGTCTTATTCCCTCCTTCTTTCATCAATTTCTTAGATCTTCATTTGCTTACTCCAGAAATCCCATTCTTTCTAGCATTCATTCCTTTCTGCTGTAGTGTATTTCATCTTTAATCTGTTCTTTTCTTCCTTGTAAACATCATAGGTTGAGAACATTCTCTGGAGTTTTCAGAGATGCCTCAAGTTCTCAAATGACATTTCCTAAAGTCATATTTTGGGATGCACATACATTCTCTAATTTGAGTTGCCTTTTGAGGAGTTGTTATGTTGTCCTATCCACAGTCACAGGTGATGCTTTTGATGTTTTCCTCTAAATCTCAGAGACATAGGTCCAAGACCAGGATCTTAGGATAGGTAAAGTTTTAATTCACCTTCCTTGCGTTTTCTCAGCTTGTATCTATTGTTAATCCTGACTAAATATTCGATGTCCTGGATTGTTAAAAGGGCATAATTTCAGTTTACATGAAGGCCTCTTCTTAGGAGGGGCAGGTGACATCTTCGGAGGCTAGATAGGAGCTTCCGTCATGCTCCGCGGCTGAGGCATCGGTTGACACAGAGAAAAGTTACTTCTCTGACGTCAAAACCTTCCAAAAATAGGAAAGTACTTCATCGGAAACCTAATCGATACTTCTGAACCTAAAATCCGTGATCCACTTGCTCTGCAACTCCTTTAGAAACGATATAGAGGAGAGTAGAGCCAAATGCCGTGGAATTTGACGACGCTCCCTTAAAAAGCTGGATGGAACGGAGATGGGGAATCGAGCCAAAAGTTACTTCCATGACAGCAGTCTTCAAAAAACTAGAAAATACTTCATCGGAAACCTAATGGATGTTACTGGTCTTAAAATCCGTAACCCATTCACTCTGCATATCCTTTAGAAGCGATGTAAGTGAACCAGCGCAGTGGAATTTGGCGACTCTCCCTTAAAAGCCGAATGAAACGAAGACGAGGAATCGAGCCAAAAGTTACTCCAACGACTGCAAAGTCCTAAAAAAACTAGAAAATACTTCATCTAAAACATAACTTATACTACTGAACCTGTAGTCCGCAATCCATTTGCTCTGCATCTCCATTAGAAGCGAGTAGAGCCAAACGCAGTGTAATTTGACGACGCTCCCTTAAAACTGGATGGAACGGAGGTGGGGAATCGAGCCAAAAGTTACTTCCATCACAGCAAAGTCTTCAAGGAGCTAGAAAGTACTTCATCGGAAACCTAATGGATGTTACTGGTCTTGAAGTCCGCGATACACTCGCTCTGCATTTCCTTTGGAAGCGTTGTAGGTGAGCCAGCGTCGTGGAGTTTGGCGAGTCTCCCTTAGAGGCAGAGTGGGGCGGAGATGAGGAATCGAGCTGGGGGTTGCTCCGGCGTCAGCAAGGTCTTCAGGAGGCTGGAAAATACTTCATCGGAAACGTAATGGATGCTACTGGACCTATGATCCGCAATCCATTCACTCTGCATCTCCATTAGAAGTGAGTAAAGCTAAATGCCGTGGAATTTGACGATGCTCCCTTAAAACTGGAGGGAACGGAGATGGGGAATCGAGCCGAAGGTTACTTCTATGACAGCAAAGTCTTCAAGGAGCTAGAAAGTACTTCATCTGAAACCTAATGGATGTTACTGGTCTTGAAGTCCGCGAAACACTCGCTCTGCATTTCCTTTGGAAGCGTTGTAGGTGAGCCAGCGTCGTGGAGTTTGGCGAGTCTCCCTTAGAGGCCGAGTGGGGCGGAGATGAGGAATCGAGCCGGGGGTTGCTCCGGCGACAGCAAGGTCTTAAGGAGGCTGGAAAATACTTCATCGGAAACTTAATGGATGCTACTGGACCTATGATCTGCAATCCATTCACTCTGCATCTCCATTAGAAGCGAGTAAAGCTAAACGCCGTGGAATTTGACGATGCTCCCTTAAAACTGGAGGGAACGGAGATGGGGAATCGAGCCGAAGGTTACTTTCATGACAGCAAAGTCTTCAAAAAGCTAGAAAATACTTCATCGGAAACGTAATGGATGTTACTGGTCTTAAAGTCCGCAATTCACTCGCTATGCATCTCCTTTAGAAGCGTTGTAAGTGAACCAACGTCGTGGAATTTGACGAATCTCCCTTAAAAGCCGAATGAAACGGAGATGAGGAATCGAGCCAAAAGTTACTTCTCCGACAACAAAGCCTTCAAAAAACTAGAAGGTACTTCATTGGAAACCTAACGGATGTTATTGGACATATAATCCACGTTCCACTTGCTCTACAATTCTTTGAGAAATGAGATAAAGTAAAAGCGGAGCTAAACGCCGTGGAGTTTGGCGATTCTCTCTTTTAGACGAATAGAACGAAACTGGGGAATTGAATCAAAAGTTAATTCTTCAACAACAAAATACATCTACTGCATAATAATGGATATATAATCAACGATTCATTTGCTTTGCAACTACTTAAAAAATGATGTAGGTGAGAACAGAGCCAAATGCAGTGGAATTTGATAACTTTCCCTTAAAACAGAGTGGAACGGAGACAGGGAAACAAACCAAAAGTAACTTTTCCTGACATCAAAATTTTCCAAAGAAACAAAGTCACAGTTCCTCAAAATTCGATCGTTGAACATCAAAGGGTAATGTAATACCTAAAGACAAGAATAAATCTGATATATATGTCAAAGTAGTAGTGCTCCAATAAGAGGTTGACTAAATAAGAATAAGGTAAACGACACATTTATACAAGGAGGTGGAACTTGAAACATGTTATCTTTCCTTCATTTAAAAAAAAGGGAATTATAATTGACTTTGCAATAAAGATTCTATAATGATAGATAAAAACTTTAATAATCATTGTAAACAAAATCTTAGAAGATAATTGAAGTCTCCTATGTCGGATCCTAAAGTTATAAGATAATTGTCATTTAGCGCAGCCTTGTAATCTATACCAGTTATCACTCAAACAAACACACAATGGCTGACCCTACTGAATCACCTTCAACAGCTATGGATACTATCTTAAAAGAACTACTAGCCATAAAATCTTCCATTACTTCTTTGGAAAATACAGTGTCTACTAATACTACGGAAGTTCAAGGCTTGAGAAACGAAGTGGTCAAGTTTCAATCTCGTATGCAATCAATGGACAATCGATTGACAGATATTGAAATCCGTATAGATAAGACACCTGATAATAGCCAAGATATTTGGTATCTTCAGCAAAAAATGACCGATTTAGAGGACCGGAGTAGAAGGAATAATTTTAGAATTGTAGGTCTTTCAGAGCAAACAGAGAAAGACAATATCCTAGCCTTTTTGACTAATTTTCTCCCAACCCTGACGAATATTACTTTTACAGTATCATTAGAATTTCAGAGAGCTTATCGTATTCGCACACGTGGAATAATCCAATCCACAAGACCTAGACATATTTTAGCTTGCTGTTTACGCCATCAACAAGCCCGTCAGATTATCATGGCTGCCAAAAAACATGGTCCATATGAATATGAAACATCTCAGGTAATAATCACAGCAGATTACTCAGCACCCACAAATCTCAAAAGGAAACAATTCTTAAATCTACGCAACAGATTAAAGAAAAGAGATATAAAATATGGTCTTTTGGATCCAGCTATTATGATTGTGACTTTTCAAGGGAAAACCAAATACTCAGAACCCCATGAATTGGAATCCTTTTTGAATGACTTAGATGACAAAGATTCCGAGATGGAGCATAAGACTTCTTCACCCTCAACAACTAAAGAATTCTCATCTCCCACCACTCCGGAGGACATAGATCAAGGAGAACGGGAGACTGTTCAACGACAATGGACACATGGTGGTAAATTTAAAGCATCGAAAAAATATCAACCGAGAGATAAATCTAGATCTCCTTTAAAAACTTGAATAGAGCGGAAATATTATTACTTTATCTCCTTTCTATTCAATTTACTTCTCATTACAAGATCATATTTATTTATGATGTAGGATATTTCATATTGTATATTTGAAATGGCTTTATTCTCTCCCTTCTCTGTTCTCCTCTTCATGACTCTTTAGCTTATATCCCCAGATAAAAGTTTAGGTGTTAAGTGTACAAAATTGTCTTAACACCTGTGTTGGACAATTTATTTTATATTTGACAATTTTAACAAGTAATACATTCCTTTCATTAAATTAATATAAAAGTCACACTGATTTAAAAATTCATCTATAATATAATTACTTATTGACCTATTTGAAACTTTTTAATTTATAGTATATTTCTTCTTTCTCTAATTCTCTTCTTTATAATTTCTCTTCTTATTCATCTTTTTATACTCCTTCTCCTTCTCTCTCAACAAAAACCAGATATAGCTTTAATACAAGAAACACATCTTAATGAATCAAAAAGTGAAAAATTGAAAAGAGACTGGGTTGGTCAAGTTATACATGCTAGCATAACACAAAATAATTCTAATAACAATGACACACCTATTCGGAAACGTGGAGTAGCTATTCTTTTTCATAAAAATTTACCATATAAAATTATTCAAACATGGTTAGATGATGAAGGCAGATATGCATTTGTTAAAATTTGTATTAGAAATTATTTTCTGATTATAGGCACGATATATGCACCCAATGATTCCAAAACGATATTCATTTCAAAGATTAGTAGATTTTTATCTTCCTTTGGGTCTACAAAACTACTGATTGAGGGAGATTGGAATGTTACTATGGATCCATTTATTGATAAATCTGGCAAACCAGATACTCATCATTCAAGTGATAGATATACCTTAAAAGATCTTATGGATGATTTTGCATTACAAGAACCATGCGTCTTTTAGACCCAGATGATAGAGATTATACCTTTACATCTTGTGCACACTCAATTCATTCCAGAATAGATTATTTTTTAACCTCACCCGCAATGATACAATCAATAACATCTGCAGGAATTGTTCATTGTAGCCTCTCAGATCATGACTTAATAAATGTACATATTAATATTGGATTAATACAATCTCCCAGAGCTAATTGGAGATGTAATACTTCTATGTAAAAGACACCTCAAGCTAAATTGAATCTCTGCCAACATGTTGACCAATTCCTTGTAGAGAATAGAGATTCAGTTACAGATGCTAGTATATTATGGGGAGCAGGCAAAGCAGTCATTAGAGGAATGACTATGAGAGATTCATATCTTCTAAAAAAAAATTGAATAATGAGAGGAATTCATTAGAAAAAGAGGTTATATCACTTTCAAAAGATTATAACAAATCTGAATCACCTGAGATTCTAAAAAATCTGTTATCAGTTAAATTCAGACTTAATACTCTATATACCTCTCAAGCTGAAAAATGTTTATTCCTAATTCGACAACGTCACTATGAAAGAGGGGAGAAAGCGGGACGTCTTTTAGCCTATCAATTACGCCAACAGGAATCTTCCAGAGCGATACCTATTATTAAAAATTCTTCAAATTACTTATTTACCTTACCAACAGACATTATTACACAATTGCAAACTTATTATGAAACACTTTATACATCATTGAGCTGCGAAGATACAAAGGAGGAAGATGATTTTTTCATCAACCTAAAGATCCCAAGACTAACTCAAGAACAAAAATTAAGACTAGAAGGACCTATATCAACAGAAGAGATAGCAAAAGCTATTGATTGTTTAGCTACAAACAAAGCCCCTGGAGAAGACGGCTTTCCCATTGAATGTTATAAAATCACAAAAGCCCAAATTATTCCAGTGTTACAATCCTTCTTTAATGAAGCTTTAAAAAAGGGTCTCTTTCCCCCAGAATTTCTACGAGCACGTATTACAGTAATTCTCAAACCGGATAAAGATCCACTGGAATGTTCCAGTTATAGACCTATTTCTTTAACAAATTCTGATATTAAAATTTTGACTAAAATACTTGCGATAAGATTAAATTCAGTCATCACAGCACTTATTCATCCCTCTCAAGTAGGTTTTGTTACATCTTGATCCTCCTCAAATCATCTTCGAACAATTCTACATTTATTATGGCAACAACGTAATAAAATAGAAGAAAATATCGTATTATCCTTACATGCTGAAAAGGCATTTGACAGACTAGAATGGGGATATTTATTTCGAACTATGAATAGAATGGGTATTGGTACTGATTTCATTACATTAACTAAGGGAACGTATCATCTTCCTACAGCCGCGATCACATGTAATGGTTTTACATCTCCTTATTTTAACATTTTACGAGGTACCCGACAAGGATGTCCACTATCCCCTTTGTTATTTCTTATTGCATTAGAACCCTTAGCCATTGCAATTAGGCAAAATACTAACATACAAGGTATTGCTACTTCAACCGGCGAGGTTAAAGCTTTTTATTATGGAGACGATATTTTACTTACATTATCTAACCTGAATTCCTCAGTTAAAAACCTGATTAATCTATTAAATCAATTCTCGACATTTTCTGGCTATAAGATTAATTGGTCTAAATGTGAAGTTTTACCAGTGAACAACAATACTACTGCATCCGTATTAAACGATTTCTCTTTTAAATGGAAATCATCACATTTAAAATATCTTGGGATTCTACTTAACACAGGGTTAAAGAATATTATGATGGATAACTTGAACCCCCTAATAGATAGACTTAAAAGAGACTGCACTAGATGGTCTCAATTGAATCTATAGCTATGGGGAAGAATACAGATTATTAAAATGAATACAATTCCAAAATGTAATTACGTCTTTGGTATGTTATCACTTCCTATTACTTCTAAATTTTTCAAAAAATACTGCATCATTGATAACTCGCTTTATTTGGGGAGGAAAAAACCCTTGTATGAGTGGTTCAAAATTGCATTCATCTTCTTTAAAAGGAGGCCTTAGACTTCCACACTTAGAAAACTACTGGATAGCACAACAACTATCACACACAACTTATATGATATCCATGAACAAAAACACACCCATATGGGTGAAATTGGAACAATTCCTACTGAAAACCACTACCCCCATGGCTATCTATTACACTAAGGGGGTCATTCTGACCCCGGCCGGCGGCGGTAGCCGCCGGCCTGGCTGGGACTGCCAGAAGACCGCCCCGCGGTCAAAAGACCGCAGCGGTCATTCTGGGTTTCCCACTGGGCTGGCGGGCGACCGCCAAAAGGCCGCCCGCCAGCCCAGTGAGAAACACCCTTCCACGAGGAAGCCGGCTCCGAATGGAGCCGGCGGAGTGGAAGGTGTGCGACGGGTGCAGTAGCACCCTTCGCGAATTTCAGTGTCTGCTAAGCAGACACTGAAATTCAAAGTGGGGCCCTCTAACGGGGGCCCCTGCAGTGCCCATGCCATTGGCCAGGGGCCCCACGACACCCCTCACCGCCATCCTGTTCCTGGCGGTCGAAACCGCCAGGAACAGGATGGCGGTGAGGGGGTCGGAATCCCCCATGGCGGCGCAGCAAGCTGCGCCGCCATGGGGGATTCCTCAGGGCAGCGGAAAACCGGCGGGACACCGCCGGTTTTCCGGTTCTGACCGCGGCCATACCGCCGCGGTCAGAATGCCCTCAGGAGCACCGCCAGCCTGTTGGCGGTGCTCCTGCCGTCCCCGGCCCCGGCGGTCAAGAACCACCGGGGTCGGAATGACCCCCTAAATGTCCAAAATTCTCACAACTCTCCAACCCAATCATTTACTCCTCCCAAGTGGCTTGGCAAAAAGCACATAAAATTATAAACTATAATATTCATATACATTTAAATGCTCCAATATGGAATAACTCAGCAATTACGTACAAAGGTAAAGAACTTAATTGGTTTGTCTGGAAAAGTCATAAAATTAATAATCTAACAGACATATACACACTGAATAATTCCTTGAAACCATTCTCACAACTACAAGATACGTATAAACTTCCGCAATCACAATTTAATAATTATGTAGTATTGATGTAAATTCTTAATCCTATAACAAACCCGAATACAGATTCTATGATACACTCATCCATTGCTTGTTATATCTACATGTGGAAAAACTTCAAAGGCATGGTATCTGTCTTTTATTCATTATTAATTGATAAATCTTTTTCAGATGATACATCTAAAAATTTAAAATGATGGTGGTCTACAAGACTCAATATTACTTACTCAGAAAAAGAATGGTCTAAAGTACTGGAAAATTACAATCAGGGCCTTCGTGATACAAGGTTGAAATTTAACTACTTTAAAATTCTACATGGATGGCACTGGTCACCTTCTAAATTATGCTCTGCCAAACCTAGTAATAACTCTGACTGCTGGAGATGCTACCAACCCAACTGCGATATCGTACATATTTTATGGGAATGTACTGAAATACAACAATTTTGGTTACAAATATTACAATATCTGAGAAAAAATGTCCCCAATATTACATCTCAGTCATCTCGCTTATTTTTACTACATGATACTCATGGCCTAGGTAAGCTCTCTTTACAGGTGTTTAGATGGCTGTCTACAGCGATCAGCATAGCAAAAATTAACATATTACGTTTCTGGAAATCAAATGCTTTGCCAACTGTCCAAACTTGGTTAAAAGACATGTTTGATATGGCACAATTCGAAAGAATGGTATATAAACTAAATGATAACCTACAGCAGTTCGAACACATATGGAATACTTTTTTAAATAATTGAATTCTTCTGCCCCCTTTTCATTTTATACAAAGATCAATGGGAAATATTGTTTTTCTTAAATACACTTTCTTCAATCCCGATATATATTTACAATTGTTCAATCAATTATCGTTCCCTGTTTCTCTCTTTGTTTTGATGTGTTATAGGATTGTGTAAAGCAAAGACGATTTGCTTAAATATTTTGTAATAATATATTTGTGTTCATTGATACTTTGATTAGTTTCATACAGAACATATCTAATATAGAATTGTTATGAAAGGTACTTACCTGTTTTCCTTTTTTGTTTTTAATTAGTACACTGGATTCTCTTCTTTCTTCTTCTTTTTTTTTATTCTTTTCAATATATTTACTGTATAATTTATATTGTTAGTGAACATTTTGTATTTATTTTGTATCTATAAAAATGTAATAAAGAATTGAAATACAAAAAAAAAAACAGAACATGAAGGAGAGGGAATGACGGTGCGAGGCACAGGGGAGGCAGGTTAAGCGAGGGGGGGAAGTGGTCTTCGGCAGGAGTACCCCTGGGGACCACAAGGGATAAACAGGAACCCCCCGGCCCCTCCGCCTTCAAAACAATAAAATAAAAAGCTGCAAACACGGAGAAGAACACCTCCCCTAGCAGGGGGGATGCTAGGTCTCCCTGCTAGGCTGCTGGAGCACAGTGGGGAGTCGCAGAAGCAGCCGGTGTAGCCACAGGTGCGGCTTGTGGCCTCCAGGTGTCTCTGACTACTCAGAAGGAGGTTCTTAAGTACTGGGAGCCATCTCCTGCCAGCAATGTGGCATTCTCCCCGAGACCTTCAGAGTATGGGCTGTTTGTCACAAAAAACTCTTAGATCAGTGCGGAGTATAAAACAATACGTGCCCTGTACCCCCCCAGATCAGATGGTAAACCATGAGTTAAGCACGAATACAAGTGGGCCTCAACAGATGGTCACCAATGGCTCTAGATCTTGCCTGGTCCTGGTTCCTAGTTCGATCGACTCAGCTCAGTCAAACCCCTGTGATAATGCTGCATTAGAAAGAGGGACCATCGGGACAGCGGATGAGGAGCAAGGGATGCAAGACAATCCTGATAACTTATGTAATCAGCTAAAACTAAGAACAAGCCGAGTATTGGATAACGGCGATCTCCAGGAAGGTGACATCGGCCTTAAGCAGCTATACCCGCTATACCCGCTATTCGGCGGCGGGGCTGGCAGGGGAACAAAGGGAACAAAAGAGATCTTTACAGGACCCCAGCCCTACAGCCATACTTCAGTCCCCGTAGAAGATAACCTCTCTCCTTCCGCTCAGCATGGCTCAGATATACGTACCATTAGGGAGGCACACTCCGCTAGCCCCTCCATGAGCTCTGAGAGCCACGTGGAAACCAGGACTAGTCAGCAGGGGCAGGAGAGACAACAGGCAGACTCACAGTGCAGGAGGAGCAGGAGGAGCATGTTGAAGGAGGAGGCTGTACTCATTCGGAACCCCTGCTTCTTTAAATATTAAACAAACTTAAGTACTTCAAAATTACACAAACAGAAGCAAATCACAAAACAGAGGCACAGCTAAACTTGATAAATGCTAACATCCAGCAACTTTTTTTTTTTTTTTAAATATTTTATTGGTTTTACTTTTCAGATACATGTTGTAGGCTTTGCTCAAATATACAACAGGATCCCATTTATCTGAGTAGGATACATTCAAACAACTAAACCCCCCTACTTATGCACACTTCAGATCCACTTGTGATATTCAATATTATTACCTGCTGCAATGGCTGGGTTCCTGAGCGTGTAGTGTGACGCTGGGGAGCCCCACATGCGCTTACTAGGATGATCTATCTTCTGCTGAGTCTACCCTTTGTGTTGGATAGTGGTTACTTTATGTGGGTTCAGTTATAGGAAGCGGTGTCGATGCTTGTGTATTTACACTATGTGTTGTCTAGTGTACTTGAGCTAGTGAGCGAGCAAGCAGCTAACGCGAGGGGTGTTGAGCTTACTCATTGTCAGTGAATTACACGTCGGGGAGCAGCGCTGTCGAGGGATGTGTAGGCAGGTCTCTACTAAGTGCGTTTATACAATGGAATGCCCACTTCATGGGGGCTTATCGTCATTTTTAGCCTCGAGATTGGTCACCAATGTTTCCCAAGCGTCGCACCCTGTATGTTGTTGTCCATCCCGTGCCAGTTTCTTTAGCACCTGATATTCTGTGCGGGCCCAACGCAGTGTGAGGGTATGCCAGGATTTCTGATCGGGTGCTTTGGGCGCTTTCCAATGCATTGCTATCAGTCTTTTATACATCACGCAAGCTAGGTCTACAAATTTATGTAAATGCCTATCTTTTTTTGCTCTTGTCCTCACCCCAGTAGGCAGGACTTAGGGTCCACTGCCAACACAAGTCCTGTCAGTTCCGAGATCTCTAGTACCACCTCTTTCCATACTTTTTGTATTCGAGGGCATTCCCAGACCATATGGTAGAAGTGTGCCAATGGCGATTTACATCTAGGGAATGCCGGCTCCGTTCCGGGGAACATTCGCTTTATCCTGGCTGGGGACAAATACGTTTGATGCGTGAAATTGAACTGGGTGTAGCGAAATCTGGGGTTCCTCAACACACTTCGAGCATGATACAGAGCTCTCGGCCAGTCTTCTTGTGAGATCGGGTGAGGGAGGACAGTGTTCCACCTCTCCCTAGCCCTTTCCATGTGCGGCTCGAAGGGCTTGTTAAGGATCTTGTATAGGCTCGATATTACTTTTGTTTGGGCATCATGTTGTAGTATGTGGTGAATTATGGGAGAGGTCTCTGGTTCTAGGGCTCCTGCCCCCCTCGTGTTTTTGATTGCATGACATATGGCATGATATGCCAAGAATTGTCTGGGGTTCACTTCCGTGAGGGCCTGTATGGCTTCAAATGACATTAACTTACCGTCCTCAAAGCAGTCGCCCACTGACTGTATGCCCGCCTCTGTCCACACAGACGGTGGGTACGTTGCGGCCGCGGTCCATCCCGGGAGGCGATCCAGTGGGATATGCAGGGAGTAGGGGAGCGTCTTGTGCCCCTTCTGGACATATTTCCCCCAGCATGCATGTGCCACTGCCAGCAATGGGTTAACAGATTTGCTTTTGGGGTGTTTGGTTGACAGCCATGTTAACAGTGGAGTCCCTTTTAACCGGGTCTCCAGCCATATGGACTCTGTCAACGCTGGTCTGTGAATCCAGTTCTGTAACCACTGCAGCTGTGAAGCTGCATAATAAAGTTCAAAATTGGGAGCTCCCAAACCGCCCGCGTCCACTGGGCGTTGCAGTGTAGTTAGTGCCACACGCGCTCTGCCCCCGCCCCATATGAGTTGTAGCAGCGTTGCATTCAGATTACTGAAAAAACTCTTGGGGATGTTAATGGGCAAGGCCGCAAAGTAATATAACAGCCTCGGCAGTATCAGCATATTCGCGACCGCCACCCTTCCTGGAGGCGATAGCGGTAATTTATTCCAGAATCATAGCGAGCCCTTTATGGAGGCCAGTGCTCTCCTCTGAGGTCATCTGTATTGTGGTATATATTTATCCCGAGGTATTTGAACATTTCGAAACACCATTTCAGACGCCCCGGCAGAGCAGTCTCCTGCCTCGCCGGTGACCACCTGACCAGCGGGAACGCGCACGACTTTTCCCAGTTTACCACTAGGCCCGATATACCTCCAAACTCAGCCAGTAATGACATTACTAAGGGTATCACCTCATTACTTTTCCGGATGTATATTAAAGCATCATCAGCATATAGAGAGATTGCATGATGGATCCCGGTCCTGACTATTCCCCAACTATTTCCCATTGAGCGTACTCTTGCCGCTAATGGTTCCATTGCTATAGCAAACAATAATGGGGAGAGGGGGCAGCCCTGTCTCGTGCCCCTGGAGACTGGGAAACTGTCAGATATAACTCCGCCCGTTTTCACTCTGGCTTGTGGGTTGGAGTAAAGTGTCCAGACCCAGCGTGCGTAATTGGGGCCTATTCCCATTCGCCGCATTGTGGCTAGGAGGAAATCCCGCTCTAGCGTGTCAAATGCTTTTTCAATATCCAATGATAACACCATTTCGTCGTGTGCATCCAGGGGGGTATCTCCCATTATGCTCAATAATCTGCGGATATTTAAGAAGGTGAAACCGTTTTGATCGTCATGTATTAGGGTGTGTATGATGGGAGCTAGTCTATTTGCCAGTATTTTACCCAGTATTTTACAGTCTAAGTTTAAGAGCAAGAGTGGTCTGTAAGATTTGACATCCGTGGGGTCCCGTCCCTGTTTGGGGAGAACCACTATCATGGCTTCTCTCTGGGATGGGGGCAGTTGTTCATTAGCCCAGGCCTCTTCAAACACCTTCAACCGTTGGGGCTTCAAGCGAGACGAGTAGGTAGTGTAATACTCTATCGGGAGTCCATCTATGCCAGGTGCTTTGTTCCTGGGTATCTGCGCTAGGGCTAAGTCTATTTCTCCCGCTGTCACAGGAGCTTCGAGGGAATCCCTGTCTGCTTGAAATAGTTGCGGTAGGAGAGAGCCCCCGAGGTAGGACTCGAGTTGCGGAGACGTGCACGAGGTGCGTTTGGTGTATAAATTAGTGTAGTATTCTCTAAACGTTTCATTTATTTCGACTTGCGTAGTGACCGTAGTGTGTGTGCCAACCCGTATGGCCCCGATAGGGGGTTGCTGTCTGTCCTCCCGTAGCAGCCACGCCAGCAATCTTCCCGACCTATCGCCTTCTGTTTGCAGACGCATTAAATGGTAGTTATAATCGTGACGTTGGAGTCTACTGTCTACTTTGCTATATTTTGAGCGCGCTCCTTTTAGCACTGTGTAGGAGATTTCCTTACACACTACTGCTATTTCTGCTGTCCTGAGCTCCTTTTCTAGTTTACCAATTTCCGCATGCAAGGTGCGTCTTACTCCCCATGTGGCGGACATGCATTGCCCTCGTACCACTGCTTTGTGGGCGTCCCACTCTACCGCCCGTGAGTTTGCGGTTGAGTCATTTGTTTCCCAGTACTGACTCAATGTGGTTTTCAGTGTTTCTACAAATGCCTGGTCTTGAAGAGCGTCCACCTGAAGGCGCCACGTGGGGATCGCCTGTCGTCTCCTACCCCAGTCCAGTGTTACTCTCAATGGTGAGTGATCTGACAATGTCCTCGCTAAGTATTCTGACCCATTGACCAGAGCTCCTATGTCCTGGGTACCCCATATTATATCTATTCTAGTGTGTGTTTTGTGTGGGGCTGAGTAGAATGAGTATTCCCTCTGTTGCGGATGTCTCATGCGCCATATATCATATAATCTCATATCACCTGCCCATGTCTGCAATGGATTTATGGTGTTTCTCTTTGCTATCGAACTCACTTGAGCGTTGGATCTGTCTAATGTTGCAGTTGGTGTGCTGTTAAAATCTCCGCCCCAGATGGCCGGAGCCGACGGGTTTGTCAGTAGTGTCAGTGTGAGAGTGCCCAGGAAGCCTGCGATCCCGCTGTTTGGGGCATATGTACCAATTACAGTCAGCTGTCTGCCATCCAGCTGGCCTTCCACCACAACAAATCTGCCCCCTTGATCTATTCGGTGTGCCGTTTGGAGGAATGGGACACCGCCTGCAATCCAAATCAATACTCCTCTCGCGAAGGCCGAGTATGTTGTGCCCATCAACTGTCCTCCCCACTTCGCGCGCAGCTCCCTCAAGTCTGACTCCAGCAAGTGTGTCTCTTGTAGAATAGCAATGTGTGCTCCCAGTAGCCTAAGGCGTGCACACACTCTAGATCTTTTACTCGGTGCTCCCATGCCCCTCACATTCCATGTCACAATATCATATTGGTTTATATTACATTTCACGTGAGGTGCCATGTGGATTTATGAGATATGCCTATTCGTGGGTTCCTGCCATTTAACTTGGCCTTCCAATCAAGCGCCCTTTTCGCAGTGCTATTTATTAAGGTTACCGTTTTCAGCAGTGTACCCTGTATTTTAAATGGATCTGTCGTGTGCCTTGTTACTGATTTACTACTTCCTCCCTCCCCAACTGGAACCCCAACCCTACTAACAACTTGTGTGAAACTACTTAACCCGTAACTGTGTGAAAAAACCTGTATCCGACTGGATATCCATGATGGTGTTATCTTGACGGCCAGATGTGGCTCTTTTGCGGGGCTCACATCTTTCCGCAGACTTAATCTGCTAATACAATTGGGCGCCCCCCGACCCCTGAAGCGTGCCCCAACAGTTAGATGTGAGTTTGTGCAAAAGATACTTGTTGTTGGGGGTGCACATTCTTCGGCAACCACCGCCGCCCTGAAGCCTCCGGTACCATCTGGTCCCGACCACTATGAGTGCTAGTGGAAAGGTGAAGCAGTTGTGTGTGGTTAAAGTTCGTCTGCAGTTCTGGGGGTAACAATCGGTCCTTTCCACTCTCCTGTTATTGTAGAGTCGGAGCTGGCCGTGTCGGAGTCCAAGTTGACCTCGGGGGTAGTCCTGGATACCGCAAAGTTACTTTGCGTCAGCAGGGGCGTCTCTTTCAACACTTTTGCTCTTTCTTCTGCTACCTGTTGATCATTAGGTTGTCCCCTGGCGCGCCTCCTGGAACGCTTCCTTGATGCAGAGGCCAACCACTCCTCATCTCCTTCCGCACCCTCTGGGGGGCGCACAAGGCCCTTGGCATGCAGCCATGTCCAGGCGTCCTCAGGGGAGGTGAATATGTGGGTGCGATCTTCCGATACCACTCGTAATTTAGCAGGGAACAACAAAGCATATTTACTATTATGTTCACGCAGACGCTGCTTGATTTTAACAAAAGAGTTACGTTGACTTTGCACCTCCTTTGTGAAGTCTGGGTATGCATTAATGATTGAGTCCTCATAATTATATGGGCCTTTATTGCGGAACTGTTGCAAAATTGCGTCGCGATCCCTGTAATTTAAAAATCTGGCAATCAGTGGTCTGGGTGGCTGACCTGGGGCCGGAGGTCTGCCCGGGATTCTGTGCACCCTTTACACGGAGAAGAACTTGGATGGAGCCCCATTTAGTACTTCCTTGATTAGCCATTGTTCCAAGAATATTTCCGAGTTTGGTTGCTGCATATTTTCAGGGAATCCCAGAAAGCGAACGTTATTACGGCGCGATCTGCCTTCCGCCTCTTCCGACCTCTTCCGGAGCACCTTGACCTCCGCATCCAGGTGACTGAATTTGTTTTTGATTATCCTGGGCCATGGGAGCTAGTTCGGACATCCCCTCTTCTGCCGTTTTCACTCTTTCCGACAATTTAAGGTGATCCACTCGAAGTAAATTCAGGTCTTGGGAGACTGCATCTATTCTGTTTTCCAGAGAGGATTTAGGGCCAGATGTAGGTAGAATACATTTTGCGAGGTGCAAATTGCGAGTCCCAGCGACTCGCAATTTGAACCTCGCAAAATGTTATGCAGAAAGGTGTCTCAGACACCTTCTGCGACTCGCTATGGGGTCGTAAAGACCCACCTCATAAATATTTATGAGGTGGGTCGCAGTTCGCGACCCCATATCGAGTTGAGGCACTCACGGGGATGGTGGCCTGCTGGAGACAGCAGACCTCCATGTCCGTGACTGCTTTGCAATAAAGCAGTTGTTTTTTTTCTCTTTGCAGCCCGTTTTCCTTAAAGGAAAACGAGCTGTAAATAGAAAAAATACCGAAACCTTTTAGTTTCGGTTTTTTTCAGAGTAGGCAGTGGTCCATATGACCACTGCCTGCTCTGAAAAAATATTAATGTGAGCATTCACAAAGGGGAAGGGGTCCCATAGGGACCCCTTCCCGTTTGCGAATGAGTTACCATCCACTTCAAGTGGATGGTAACTGCGGGTTGATTTGCGAGTCTGAAACACATTTTGCGAGTCGGTACTGACTCGCAATATGTGTTTCAGCATCGCGTGAGGGCATTAGCGCCTCGCAAACTGCGTTTTTTGCAGTTTACGAGGCGCTAATGCCTTCCTATATCTGGCCCTTAGTCTCCATAATCGCCTGCAATATTTTCTCAAATTGTGCGGAGTGTGTCATGAGTGTGCTTTCTAATGTTTGTAGAGTCGGGTTTGTCTGCTGGTCGCTGGGCGCCGCACCATGGGTGTTCCGATCTTGGTTCTTGGTTGATTTAAGCCTGCCAGCCATTATGCCTGCCTGAGAGGTGCCTTGTGGGGTGCAGCGAAGTACGACTTAGCTTTGTCCTCTCAGCAAGTTGCGCTTTTGCCATTCGTCCACATCACAGTGATTACTCCCCTGCACTCCGGGTTCCACGTTGGCTAGTGGAGCTTAAACAGGGCTTATTCTTAACTTTTAACTGACCAGTTCCTGCGCCTGTTTGTTCACGGGCTAATGCGGGGGCTGTCAGCCCTACGGGCGGACCCGGCGTTGAGTTGCCCTGGAATCGTATAGCGTGCCCTTTGTAGAATCGGGATCATGTGCGTGCTGCGCTAATATACCAATCGCCCTGAAGACAACGGTGAAGACGGGCCGCAGATGCTCGGCGGGGGAGGGGGGAGCGACAAGAAGCAGAGAGAGGGAAGCAAAGCAAGTCAAGAGGGGAGTGGGGATCTGACCCCCAGACGGGCTTACATCCACCCCTGCATCTGCTGGCCGAAGTCCAAGGATGGAAAACAGCCGGTAGCGTCCGCCCCTTAGTAAGACGATCCAGCAGCCCAGGCCCGCTCCTGCACCCAGCGTCCTGCTGGGGTGGGGCTAGTGAGACCACTGTGATGGGCTCCGTTAGAAATGCGCTGCAGGCGCGGGGTATGCTCTTGGGTGTGGTGTGGTGTGCCGCCATCTGAGTTCCCGGGTGATAGCGCCTCGAAGGAGGTGATCGGGGGGAGCCCCAGCCACTCCCCCTCACCTGCAGCAGGGAGCCGAGCCCCCCAGACGAGCCCCCCCCACCTCAGCGCTACGCGGCTGCCGGCTCTGTACACAGCGATCCCCGCTTCAGGCCGAGGGCTGCAACCCGCGTCGTTCTTCAATCAGGCGTCCCAGCCTGATCAGGTGCAGATCCTCCTCCTTCCCTGTGGGCCCGGCGACCGAGCCAGCTCCCAGCAAGGCGCTTCTTGTTCCGCCGCAGTGCCCCAGCCCGGGGTCACCGCCGCCTCAATTTTCAGGCACCGCATCGCTCGGCGCACGCACCAACTGCTGCTCCGGTCCCGCAGTCAGCCCAGGGGAGCTCCGACCGGGGGGTGAGAGAAAGGGCTCACCCGGCTCCCGACCCGCCGGCAGCCCCGATCGCTCACCAGTGTGAGCAGTTGCACGGCGGCTCAGCTCACGAGCCCCACAGGGGGACGCGAGCGGGTCCGCCGGTCACTATCTGCCTCACGCGGGCGCGCCATTCCAGGCGCCTCGTGTGCCGTCTCTCGGCCACGAGGCAGGCCCCGTCCCTTCTGCACCAACTCTGCCGGATCACGGCTCCTCCGGACCGCGCTGGCCTATCGGGGGCAGATCACACCCTCCGTAGCGCCGATGGGGTTCCGGTGGGCGCCCTTCAGGATGTTTATGGCAAGTCCGGGACGGAGCTCGCAAACTAAGCGTCCTTCCCGGCCACCATTTTGGCTCCTCCCCCAACATCCAGCAACTTAACTCCTGTGTCATGGAGGTAGAATCCATTCATTCTCGCACACATCCGTACACACATTCACACTGACACGCAGTGACATACATTCACATTTCCATTTGTACATGCATTCTCACACATGCATACACCCACGCAAACAACACTACACACACAGTCGCATTCACGCAGACACTCACACATTCATGCACACAACCACACACACACACACACAACCCACTCACCCCCCCTTCCCTGTCGTAAGCCCAACTTACCTGCATCCAGGGGGTCTTCCGGCAGGGAACGGGATGGGGCGCTGCTACCGCCAGCAGCGCCCGCCAGCAGAAAACCGCCAGGCCGTATCATGTGTCGTGATATGGCTGGCGGCGGTCTACTGGAGTGGCGGTGCTGGTGGTAGCAGTGCCACCTTACCACCATCCGCCAGTATGTCCACAGCCGGATTTCCACACTTCTTGTGGCGGAAGTTCGTCTGTGGTCATAATCTGGCGGACAGATGGTAACTGTGGTGACAGTCTTTTGGCGGCCGTCGCCGCAGCAGTAGGTGGCTTACACCGCCATTGTCATAATGTGGGCCACAATGAGATTGTTATCTCTGGCCCGGCGGCTGCTACTGCCATGGCGGTAGGAATGGTAAATTGGCGGGTTGGCTGCAGCCAACCCACCAATGTCATAATGTGGCGGTGTGTACTGCCAACCTGTTGGTGGTAGTACCGCCACATTATCACCTACCGCCGGGGTCATAATGACCCCCTATGTCTCTTATACCCCTTCTAATAGCAATGCAATATGGCAAAAAATGGCACAAGACAGATTTGCTGTATTATGTCACAAAGAAATATTTTATTACACACAGTCCTAAGCTTGGGCTGCCCCCTCCTATGCTTAAAAAGTCTTCCTGTTTTATTAAATTCCTTTTTGAAGATGTCCGATCGGTAGAAAGCTGGCTATCTATGTCCTGTTCTAATGTAAGCAAGCACTATTCAGATAGTCTGGGGTCGAAGCTTATTGGCTGACAGGAGTTAAAAAAAAGAACCCTAAAAGCCCTCTTTTGTTGTAGTGTGGGTGAAAAGTTAGACGTATTAGAGGACAGTGTTAAGCATTTATTGCACACACAGAGCCAGTAAACGAGACACACACTTAACAAAGAAATCCAACACCAATTTATATAAATAACACTTATTTTTAAATTAATTTAGATAGCAAGATTATTAGAATCAGGTAATGCCTCTTCGAGATATGAACTTTTATATGTTTCAAAAGTGCAATTTCTGGAGCGGTAATGCCTTCCTATGGGGAATAACATGTATTGCATTCGGGCACTTGTCAGCGACTTACAGGACTGTAATTCAGGGCTTAAGGTGAATATGGCGCAAGGTCCAAAGCCACACCAACAGGTCACCTCGGGAGGCTCTGGGATGTCCGGGTGTAGAGGTGTGTTATGGCGATAGGTGTTCCATTCACTTCAATGGAGATCAGTCTGGTTAGAAAGAAGCCGCAAGCAGGGGCTGGGGGGGCCATTCCAGGGGAACCCACAGGGGGGCTTAACTCTTTAGGTGCTCGCGCACGTAGGGACATCATTAGTCCACTTCTCCTCAGGCTCGGGGTCTTGGTTGAGGTGCTGTCTTTTGGTGTTGGGTTTGTGTGCTGGAGTCACTTGCGGTTGGAGGGGGCCTGCAGAAAGAGACTGCAGGTGGCGACTGGAAGTGCAGTCTGGCCAGACCCAAGCATGACCTCAGTTACTGTCGGTCTCAGGACTCTGTGGGCACCGTCAACTCCCTTGGACTGTGGGGGTGGGTACAGAAGCACATTGAGGTGGCGGCAGATGGGGATTCACTCTTTGTCTTGGATCCTGCAATGCCCTCGATGTGCAGGATGTTTTTCTTCAGTGTTGGTGTCCGGACTGGACACAACAAGCCTTGGCTGCTGCGAGGGGTCCAGTACCCCGGGTGTTTGTGCTGTGCGTCTCTGGTTGGTCCTGCCATCCCCACACTTGGAGAGAAGATGGATCTGACATGTAGGAGCATGATTACCTCTTTTTGGACAGCTGCTGCATCGGCAGTCCCGGTAAGCGGCAGAACGATGAACCAGACCTTGCTTCTTCGGTGCATGTGACTGCAGAAGAGTAGCTCATCTACTTCAAGGGAGATTCTCTGGCGATTGGCGAAGCACTGGCAGTGCTCTGGGTTTCTTGGAGTCTGCACAGTGGGAGGATTAGTCTGTTTCTTCCAGGATTGTCGGGGCAGCGGACAGGCTTGCAGGGTTGGCGCCAAGTCAGTCGTTGCTCCTTTGTTCCCGGGTCGGCACTCTTCTTTGTCCAGTCCTTCATCTTGTCCATTGAAATCTGAAATCCTGGTATCTAGGGCATGGACGTCATTTAGGGTGACCTTTGCTATCCCTGACTTATGTCCCCTGGCCTCAGAAATGGCAAAATCAGTGCCAGAAACACAGTGGCAGCTTGTCCTTGTGGACGACGGTGGGGGCTCCACTCTATTTTATCTCAGCATTTTTACTACACCAATAGTGAATAATGTTTCAGTATTTGCTGTTAGTGTAATACAAAAATGGAGTACAACTAGCTAGAATATAGCCTTCCCTGGCAGCTGAGGTAAGTGATAAAAAGGTGCTTTTAAATGTATGTTGTGTGTGTGCTTGCAGGTGCATGTGTGTTTGTATGAGAGAGAGTATGTGTGTAAGTGTAAATGTTTGAATGTGTAAGAAGGCGTGTGAGTGTGAACTTGAAGGTCAAAGGGAGTGTGATGCCACTTCTGCTACCCCTAGCCTTTTGGTTAATTGACATTCATCATCAGTGGGTCCCCTAAATACTCAATTTGGGGACATTAAGGGGAATGAAGGGTAGTAGCCAATGGGCTACTTACACCCGGGGTCACTACACCCACTAAATGACCACTTCCTTTGCGTAGTGGGCATCATCCTGTACCAGAATTTCGAATTCCACCACACACAAGATGGTGGAATTCCTAACTTCGTGTTTACTTCAGGCTAGTCACCCTAGAGCATAGCTAATTTTCCTGCCTGTCCTGGTTCCAAATGGGCCTCAGGGCAGAGGTTTGCCTCTGCGACCTGGGGGAACCTGAGGGTCTCATACCAAAGGCAGCAGGGACTTTGAAGTCTCTGGCCTTGCATATTTACTAGCCGTCATGTTTGTGGATGTGATAACACCTCCTGCCAGAGCAGGCATTGTTTCCGACCTCAGAGAGCAAAGGCCCAGGGGTGGCACATTCGGCGATATGAGTCAGCCAGCACAGCAGAGGACTAGTAGATTTCAGGGGCACCTCTAAGGTGCCCTCTGGGTGCTTGTCATGATAAATCGAATACCTTCATCAGTATGGAGTTATTAAGACGAGGTGTGTGATACCAAACACCGCTATTTCACATGCAGCCACCATGTAGATGGCTCACTTGTGCTGACCAGTGTCCAGTACATGCTTTAAGATGGCTTCCTGATCACTTACAATGTCTAAGAATAAAACTAGACATCACAGGGGCACATCTGCTTATGCAGATATGTCCTCACACATATTATAAAGCACCCTACCTTAGGTCTTTTAAGGCCTGCCACAGGGGTGACTTACATGTAATGTATGCAATGACTCTGGCATGGCACACTGTGTGTGCCATGTCGTGTCTTCACTCAGGGCTTGCAATCTGACATGCAGTCTGCAACTACAGGTTGTGAACAATTTGTGTATGTGTCCCTTAGGGATTCTATATAAGTGCTTTATTGTACTTATTATTTTTAATTATATGTTTAACATCTGTTTGTTGGTCTATGGGCCTTTGATTTCATTAGGTCTATGTTTCAAATGCACGTTAGCTGTTTGTAAAACTCTCCGTATCGATGCACCCAATTTTTGAGGTCATTATTTATTTTTCAGATATTCTTTGCTTATTACATCAAAATTACATTTAAGACAGGAGTCATGTGGTATGGTAGGTTTTGCGTCAAGAAATGACGCTAGGCAGGTTAGAGTAATTTTTATTGACTCTAACCAGCCTAACGTCATTTTTCTGGGTGCAAAACCCCCTTCTCCCATACCGCCACCCCCACCCTCACCCGGATAATGTCAATGTTTTTGACACTAGCCCACCCTTTGCGCCGGATTGCGTCATTCCATTAATATGACGCCCGGCTGGTGTCCTGGAATGGTGCAATCTAGCGCTATACTTTTTGATGCAAAACTGCATTAACACAGTTTTGCGTCAAAAAGTATAAATCAGGGCCTATGTGGGTTTTTTTTTGTTTACGGTTGAACACAGAGAAAACGTACTACACAAAGCTCTTAAAAAGGGAGACTGAAGACAAAAAAGGTCTTTAGCCTTCCACTGACTGGGAGGGTGGAGGAGTGCACTAAGCAGGGGCATCTTAAGAATTGTGGGGGCCCTGGGCCAAACGTTTTTTAGGGCCTTCTGTTTGGATCAGTTTCGAATTTATGATCCAATTTCAGCTCTTTCATGCTCCGTTTGGCCAGGTCACTGTCATGCACACTCATCCAAATTCTAAATGTGCCTAAATCTAATATTCTGTATTCAGTGTTTTCAGTAATGTAACACAGCAGCAGCTCACTAATCGTACTGCAAATAATATCTGTGACACCCTCCCATTTCTCATAGGTGAGGCCGTTTTGATCTAAAAAACATTTTTATGAATGTTGCACGAAACATAAATAGAGCATTTCTGTATAATGTCTGTAATACACACTCACGCCTAACCCACAATTAAAATACATTAAAGGGAAAAGGGTATGTGAAACAATCTGTTTAAGAATTATTCAAGGTCATCAGGGCAAGACTCTTTGCAGAACAGAGCTGGCTCTATCAGGAGAGCCCCCTGAAAGGCTAGGGCCCAGGGCCAGAGCCCACTTTGCCCGTGCCTTAAAAAGTATCTAAGGAAGGGAGTTAAAGGGCCAGTCCTCTACGATGTTTGAGATGTATTACACCTACCTTTAACACATTTGTAGAAATGATAGTCCTATATTAGCGGTGAGACAGCACATACATAGGTATCAGACTGGAGTCATAAAGGCCCGATTCTGTTTTTTCCATGTCCCGAGTCACATGTGCCAAGCAGGTGAGTGAAGTCCAAAATGTGTGCATATGGGAATGCATCCTTTCGAGAATGAAGGATGCGCGGACTTATACAAGCGTTATATCATCTGACTACTGGCAGCGTTAACTGATCTTAAATATTCAGTGTATGCACAGCTCGCAGCGTTGATGAATTTGTGGGACTAAGTTGCACTTGCAGGCTGAATTGAGGTATTGAAAAAAGAACCCCAAAGTTTCAGCAGGATGCCCCATTAATATATGTAAACACCACCCTGGGTGTCCTTCTGATAAACCCAGGGCGCGTGTTGTAAACAGGGGCACATTCAGCAATACTCTGGAGTTTCATGGTTTACCGATGAGCAGGGGTGTAACTTCTATTGGTGCAGCAGGTACAGTGCCATCGAGACCTAAGGGGCCCGTCGAATCCTAATATTTGATGTATTTCAAAGTACAAACAGAGGCTGGGGGGACCACGTCGTTCCTTGTCCTAGGAACCATGACACTGACGATGAGGTCCTAGCCTTGGTACACCTCCCCAAGGTGATCTTTACACGCTGAAGGGTACCTGTGCTCTGAGTGCACGTGGTCACCTTGCACACACCGACCTTTGTTTTCATATTGTATCGTTGCCACTGTACATGGTGATAAGGCGACCTCCAACATTGTTCAAGGCTGTTCTCACCAGGCAGCTCTTGCTGTCACAAGAACAAGCCTATCTAATACCTCCAGGCAGTACCAGCTACGATTCGAGAGAAAGACATCAGACTGTTTATGTAATACCAGAAAAAAAATGTTGATGGCTCGAGTTAGTTGAGTTTCACTCTTACGGACAAATGTACAGATAATTTGAAATGTTGGAGATAATTTAATTGGGAAATAATTCTGAAATGCACGAAGAATTTGAATGTGCTCATTTAGATTGGCTGTAGTGTATTGCAACTTGTATATAGCTCTTGCCGCTTCTATGTAGAGTGCTGTTAAGTTTGCCCACATCAGTATCACACTACACCATGTCAGGCGTGTGTTGGAAGGGTGTTGTCTCAGTTTTGATTCTATGTGGGAAGTGTTTCCTTGTCATGCCTGAAGACCACGAGATGCAGTTATCATGTCATAGAGTGCAGCGCTTAGGAGTGTGAGAGATAGATGTTCAGCTTATAGTTAGCAGTATGCTGCCAGCTTTGATTGGCTCTGTAGGTCCCTCTGTGGTATTCTTTAAGTTCAAAGTCTACTATGTGGGTTACAGCACAGTCTGAGTTTTTATTATCCTGGGCGGGTATAGGTTGGAGGGGAGAAGGTCAGAGATCTGCCAGGATGGTTGCAGTTGTCCTGTCAAATGACAGTATAAATATGCCAAAAAGCGGTCATAGCCTATGGTTAGTCAGGACCTGCAGTCAAGGACTATGGTATAGTTCTCCAGGAGCGAGTGGTATGCAGCAGATCTCTTCAGTCATCCCATGCCTGTCCAATTGGTGAAAGAGGTTACCTTCCATGGACTGGTAAGGATACTAGAGGACAGACATTTCATGGAGCTGCTCTGTCTTATTTCAGAGTAAAAAGGCCATGTGATATAAGTTATATTGTTTGCAGTTAACGTGCAATGCAGAAGAGGGGTTTCAAAGTGCATTGGACACTAAAAATAGATAAGTTAAGCAGTTACAAATTAATCAATGAGGAAACAACATCATCCAGAAAATACAATTCATCACACTATTTAGTTGTATTAGTATTTGTTGTTAAATATCCCTTGAAGAAGGAGAAGGACAAAGCCTCCAAACTATTTGTGGGAAGAGTAGCCACCATTTAAACTAAAAAGCCTTGAAGTCCTTCCCCATATAAGAAATTCCACAGAGGGAAAGCGCTCATCGAGCTCAGCATAGTTTCCAGTCCATTCTAGATGCATTACATTAAAGTTGTTCCAATATTCATTTTGAAAGGATAATGTATCCAATCATGTGCCATCATATAAGGAGACTAAGATGCCTTTGATTTAAATCCTGTCAGGCTTTATTCTTCATCACAACTCCATTAAAAACAGACAGCATCAGCCCAGCCAATGCATTCTGTCTCCTTATGGGACTTCATCAGGGAAAATATCATGGGAGGTCTCCTGTCCAGAGTGTCTTCCATCAATATAATCACAGCCCGTTATGTCAGACGCAGTAGAGCGATTCATGGCAGGACTGATCATCAGGAACTTTGGTACATTTATGCGATAACGGTCTGTGATTATATTGATGGAAGACACGTTGGATAGGAGACCTCCAATAATATTTTTCCTGATGAAATCTCGCAGAAAGCAGAAACAGCTTGCTTGGGCTACGGCTGTCTGTTTGTAATGGAGCTTAAGTTTCAAAAAGTCTTTAATCTACAGCATCTTCGTCTCATTGGAGGGCACAAGAGTGGATATGTTATCTTTTAAAGAGGAATATTGGAAAAGTCTTAATTTAATACATCTAGAATGGACTAGAAACGATATTGAGCTTGATGAGTGCTTCCCGTTTGTGGGATTTCTTATATGTGAAGACGAGCATTGTGTGGCATTTCGACCCTAGGGTTTAAGCACCCAGGGGCCCATTTATAGTCCCAAGAGCCACCTTGCGCCACATTAGCGTAATTATTTTTTACGTTAATGTGGCCCAACGAGGCCGAAATCCCCCCATCATATTTACAGAGTGGCACAATGCATGCATTGCGCCACTCTGTAACCCTTTGTGCCGCTTAATGCCTGTGCCAGACATAATGTATGCAAAGGTGGGCATTCCCCCTTTATTGGGGGTGACAAAATGGCGCAAGGAAATCTATGAGATTTCTCTGCGTCATTTTGTACGGCACTTTTAATGCTTGCTCAGAGCAGGCGTTAAAAGGAGGCTTCCATTATTTGTAATGGGCCCCAAGTACTCTGCAGGATTAGCACCAATATTTTGGCGCTACTCCTGCAGGGTACATCAATAGCGTCATGAAAAATGACGCTACTGCCCCCTACCCTGCTCCATGGTGCGCCGTATTTTAAATACGGCACATACATGGTGGCGGTAGGGGGGTGCTAAGGAGTGCAAAGAAAGTGACGCTGCATTCGGTACAGCGCCACTTTCCATAGATCTGCTCCCTAGTGTATATAAATCAAAACAGTCAAAACAGTACACCTGTGCTGTGGGGATTTGACCATTTCTGCTAGAAAACGTTGAGGTTTGAGTCCTTCCTCATATGTTTACTCATTTTTTATGTTATGTAAGCCTCATACACATTTAGGCATACATGTTCCTGCCAAGATGTAAACCATGCTCATTGCTCGGAGAAACTACACTTTTTCACAGAGGTGTTCTTCTTTATCCTATCTCAAAATTTGATTCCCTGGAGGTTAGGATGGAAAACCCATTCACACAATTTAAAGTTTAAACAGCTTTGAAAAAGCACTTTTGAATGTAAAAAGAAAGACTAGTACAGGGGCACAATTTTATGTGAGATAATCAGTGCAGTGGCTTAAGAAAGATGATGCTGCCCAATGGGGTTCCAGGAGTGGTGTCACAAATCAATAGGATTGGGCATCAAAAGAGAGCCTCCCTTTCCCCAGTCAGATAGTACCAAAGGTCCAGTTTCTGACAGTGTAAGAGCAGCCTACAATATATTTAACGTAACGCAACAAACCTCTGTAAACGGAAAGTTAATTATTTGAAGAATGCTCTACATTGTAATTTATATCCAGTTCTTGAAAAAATACAATTGCCTTTCATACTTCATCCACTATTCCCTCCAGCCATATGGCCCCTCTGTGGTCAGCAAGTACTTATCAGTACTAGATGAAGCATAGATATAACTCCATCCTGGTGGGAAAGGCGGCTGATCTCATGCAAATGCTATCAGGTTGATAATCTACCAAACACGGGGGGGTTGGACTTTATGTTCAGCAGAAGGATTAAAAAACAGAAGGAAATTCTATTGGTCAAACAAAAAATCTATCTTCAGCCCATTACACACTAATAACTACTAACAAGCAGATATACAAAACATTTTGGTGGAATGGGAAAACGATGGAACCCTCCTGCATTGAAGGGGCTCGCTTTTCGCACCTGCTGCTTCCTTCAGTGTTAATTAGATCTATGAAGTGACCGAGTATAATGCCCTCCTGTGCACGGACCTATGTAATACGTTCCGAGAGTCAGAATGCCTGCATTGTTTTTGAAGAGACGGACAAGGGCGTTACAATGTGACCCCCTTACCCTTCCACGCTCAGAAACATCACGAGCACTCCTGATTCAATCTGAACTACAAGGTGACTTTGAAAAGGGTGTATTCCCTACGCACTTTTTCCAGTCTCTCTCTCGGCAGCAGCAAGTCACATGAGGAGGCTACTGAAGGCAAGCTGATTTGATCTCCAGAGATATAAACATGTTTTTTCCCAAACGACTGGACATTTTTCGGGTAGAAAAACTGATAATAAACAGTATTAATGAGGAAGTTCACTTTATATTACTTTCTCTCCTCAACATGTTTCTCAAGCTAGGCCTACAGATATAGGAGACGGAAGCAGGGGTGCGGTTGTGGTACAGCATCTCCAAAAACTTGCAGGAGCTCAGAAGGTGAATGAGCAATAAAGATGCCTTTACATGTTGTCACAGGAGTCAAATTTTAGGCTAATCTTGCTGGCAAATTGCTTCTTACTGTTTTAGCATGCAGATGTCTGAAAAGTAATTACATTTTGTAATGTGAACTATTTGACAATCTTGCTAAGTGCGAAAGAAAAGGTTGTAAGATGTACTTTTTTCTAATATCCAACAAAACGTGAACTGTACAAATACTTCAAAATTTATCAGCAGTTAGCAAAGCACAAATGAGGTACTTGTTTAATTCTGATGTGTGATGGAAACAAATATTTTAATAGGATCAAAACCACTCAAGACACTCCAGTTAGTGATGTGTCAATGATAAATATTCACTGAAACCTGATTTCCACAAATTATCATTTCTGATTGAATTATCAATAAACCTACATCTATGCAATTTTAGTGGTCATTTCAATGGAAAATGATCAGTATCTAAATGACAGTGCACTACCACACAATGTTTTTGCAATGTATTGGGACAGCTTACTCCAAAATGCACCACTGGCTACGTCCAACACACTCAGCCCTCTCCCACTGAACTGGTGAGGCTCATTCGCGTTGTTTGTGTGATGCTTGAATTTTTAACAATCCCTACACCTGCAGTGACGTGATAAGGATGGTAGAATCCCGAATCTCAAAATAGTACCATCTCCACTGCCTAACGACACCCAAAAGCACCCAGTGATAGTGACTATTTGGTAATCAAAATTCATTTTTTTCCAAATTTGGAATCATGTGCCTTAACATTTCCTTAAAATATTTAAGTACCACAAAGATCCTATAAGCAGAAAAGCTGTTGCCTTTGACCTTCGTTAAATCTGTTATATTGTACGCCCGGGTCGTTGAAAGAGAAAAGGGACATTAAAAGCCAATCATACTTGCCATAAAGAAGCATTGTCTGCAAACAGAAAGCGTGATCGAGCTGTCATGTGATCTTTTTCGGAAAAGAGGCAAAGTTCATTTTTTGTTCTCAAAGGCAGTTAACAGACTTATCAAAAGCTACAACAATTTGGCCTCTACCTTCTGAGCAAATGCAATCTTGTCACTTCATTCAGATGTTGTGAATGTCACTTAATAGGTAAAATAGCATGTTCTTCGGCTGAAACAAATGATTTAAATGCAAAAAGGGCAATTCAACTTGCTTTGACACATTTCTGTCTGGAATATTACTTAATGAAATATTTGTATGACTTTCGGGTGCACATGTTTCTCTATCTCGTGGAAGGATACATATTGGTAGCCAAGAACGAACTGTGACTGCCACCATCAAAAGTGGACTCCAGTTTATGGTGCCGGGAAGTGGAAGTTCATACAAATTCAGTGGTTACTTTAAGTTAAGTTTATTAATCATGACATAGTTACTTAAAACCTTACATGATATGGTTAAAACAAAGATGTAAGAAAGTGCCCTTTTTGGCATGGTTACCCCCCAACGTTTTGCCTGATATTGATGCTGACTTGACTGAGAGTGTGCTGGGATCCTGTTAACCAGGCCCCAGCACCAGTGTTCTTTCCTAAAAACTGTACCTTTGTTTCCACAACTGGCACACCCCTGGCACACAGTTAAGTCCCTTGTAAAAGGTACCCAAGGTACAAAGGGCCATGTGGCCAGGGAAGGTCCTCAAGGGCTGCAGCATGTGTTTTGCCAATCTCTGGACCCCTCACCAAGCACATGCACACTGCCATTACAGCTTGTGTGTGCACATGGGGAGAAAAAGACAAAGTCGACATGGCATCCTTCTCAGGGTGCCATGCCGACAAACCACTGCCTCTGGCATAGGTAAGTCACCCCTCTAGTAGGCCTTACAGGCCTAAGGCAGGGTGCACTATACCACAGATGAGGGCATAGCTGATGAATAATATGCCCCTACAGTGTCTAAGTCCATTCTAAGACATTGTAAGTGCAGTGTGGCCATATAAAGTAAATGGGCTGGGAGTTTGTCATTACGAACTCCACAACTCCATGATGGCTCCACCGAAGTCTGGAAGTTTGGTATCAAACTTCTCAGCACAATAGACTCACACTGATGCCAGTGTTGGAGTTATTGAAAAATTAACCCAGAGGGCATCCTAGAGATGCCCCCTGTATTTTAGCCAAACTTTTTGTCCAGGACTGACCAGTCTGCGTTAGCCTGCCACTTCCAGATGAGTTTCCGACCACATGGGGTGAGAGTCTCTGTGGCCAAAAACAAACCCTGCCCTGGGTGGAGGTGCTTCACACCTTTCCCCTGCAGGAACTGTAACACCTGGCGATGAGCCTCAAAGGCTCATGCCTCTTGTTACAGAGCTAGTGGAGATGCCCACCCATTGGACAAAGCCCCACTTTTAGTGGCAAGCCTGGTGGGAAAATTAGGGAAAACAAGGAGGAGTGACCACTTCAGATGGGACCACCCCTAAGGTGTCCAGAGTTGAAGTGACCCCTTCCTTTCAAAACCCTCTATCTTGATTTGGAGGACAGGGACCAATCGGGTTAGGTATGTGCCACCTTCCCCAAAGGGAGTGGACACCGGAAGGGTGTAGTCACCCTCAGGGACAGTAGTCATTGGCTTCTGCCCTCTGACCCATGTAACACCCCTAAATTCAGGATTTAAGGGCTCCCCTGAACATAGCTCGTCAGATTCCTGGTGACCTCAAGAAGAAGAAAGAAGAAAAGAAAAAGGACTGTTAAGTTGACCCCCGGCAGGGAAGACTGAAGACACCAACTGACTTGGCCCCAGCCCAACAGGCCTGGCTCCAGCTTCTGAAGCCCTGCAGACAAAAGGCGATGCATCCTGCAGAACTAGCTACCTCTTAAAAGCCTCAAGAGGACTGCCTGCATCCCAGAGGACCAAGATCTCCAGTGGTCAGTGGCCCTGTCTAGAAGAAAACACCAGCAAAGGACTCCAGAACCGCCCAGGATCCGCGAGTCTGCCTACTCTGCACATGACGCCCACAGCCCATGTCCAGGTGTCCCAACTGACTAGAGCTGGTCCCTAGGCAATTCTGACATAGTGTCCACCCTGGGTTGACCCCTTCTGTCCAACACGACGGCGCCTGCAGCCTAAATCCAGAAGATCCCCTCTGACTGCGACAGAACCGGACGAAGACTCCTGATGCCAAAACGTACTCCTGCACCCTCAGCCCTCTGGCCTTGGGTAATTCAATCTTCAATGCAGCAACGTCCAGCAGGCAGCCCTCCTCCTTGTCCAGCCTTTGGTTTTCCGGAACCGAACCCCTGGACTTCGCCTGCAGCATCTTTGTGGCCCCAGGGATCCCCCTACAGGAAAGCTTTGGGAGCCCCTTGCTGTGTTTGCACCCTGCGAAGGCCGCCCCTTCGCCGCTGAGGGTATGTGTTTGGTGTTGACCTGTGGCCCCACTGATGCTCCTCTAAATACCCCAGGTCTGCTCTCTGAAGACTCGATTACTTATCAGTCAGCAGGCCTGATTCCGAGTTCCCCCAGTCTCCGTGGGAGCACATGTTAAATCAACCTCAACTTTGACCTCTGCACCCCACCGGCCCCGTGTTGCTGGTGGTGGGTGTTTGGGGTTAACATGAACCCCCACCCTGTTGACAACTTAATCCCCGGAGACTGAAACTGTAAGTCTTGTACTTACCTTGAAACTGTGCTAACTTTTCTTCCCCCAGAACTGTTTCTGAAAATTGCAGTCAACTTTTATGCTATTTTCTTGAAAACCATTTACCTTGCCAAATTGAAACAAAGTGGTATTGATACTCATGTTGGATACTTACTTGCAAATGTACTTACCTACAACTTGAAGCTTGTGGTTCTAGAAATAAAGTAACAAAACATATTTTTGCATATAAAAACAATTGACCTGGAGTTAGTCATTGAGCGTGTTCTTCGTTTATTGCCTCTGTGTGTACAACAAATGCTTTGCACTACCCTCTGATAAGCCGAACTCCTCGACCACACTACCACAAAAGAGCATTAGTATTATCTACTTTAGCCTCTATTAAGCCTCTAGGGAACCCCTGGACTCTGTGCACACTATATCTCATTTTGATACAGTAAATATAGAGCCAGCTTCCTATAAAAGAGATCAGAGATAAAACCAGCAAAGAGATGTTAGTTAAAAGTGACTACAAATTTCTGGAAATGCAGTGTCCTCGCGGCTTTACATGGCCAGTGCTAAGGGCTAAAGCTGAATACAAAAGATAAAACATGTTTTTTACAAATAAAATGTGTGCCTATCTTTCTACTAAATGTATTATCCTCAAACATGGCCGGCACTAAAGATCATAGTACTTCACCATGGAGCTAGCTTAGCAATAAAAAGAGGCCCTAAGGGAGAACATTTTGGCGAGTGTTGCAAACTATAGGAGCTTAGATAGAGCTCTGGAACAGTGTCCTAAGTACAAATTCAGTGGTTCTCCATATTTTCAGTCACCGGCGTGCTTTCCAAGGTCACTAAAACAATTTTCCGCGTGAAGAATTAAGATTGCATTCTTACTCCTCGCTATTTTGACCCTGCCAGCAATGAGCAATGGACAAGTAATGACTCACACTGCCCAGCCAAGTATCCTTTAATGCTGGAGGTCAGCAATGAGTGTTTCTATGCCCGTCCTTCTCCCCCACAGAGCTTATTATGGTCCAGAGCAAGAGGGATAAAAACACACAAGGGTGAAAGAAGGAACAAGGGAAAGATGGCAAAAGCGTGACAAAGGGAGAAAGCAGGAACCTACAAGAGTGAGAGCAGAGGAAAGAGAGTGTTTTATAGAGTATTTAACATGAATGAGGTGGAATCAAGACTACAGAGCTTTGGCATTGGCACACCGACATTCAATGGCGCCAGCCATGGGCCTTGCAGCAAACAACTTGGGACCTAGCACTTTTTCTTTATCAAACTAAGCACTGCTACCCCTCTACCCCCAGTGCCAATGTTTGGGGCACCTCGCACTTAAGGCTTCATAACTTTTTCCACAAAAGTTGTATGTAGAAATGCATAAGTAGTGTTTTGTGCTGGTTATTTTTCCTAGCTACTGTTGTTTCATCTTTAGAATGTGTTGATTGTAAGTTCTATGTTTTGTTATGGGTTGATCGAGTATTGCTGTTTATCTGGAATTCTGACTCCTCAACAGTTGCCCTTGACCTATTGTACAGCCAGTTGCAGTGTTTGTGTGCTCATAACAAAGAGCTTTCTTCTGTATGAAATTTGTACTATCTTTATTGCAACGGTATCTGGGACATATTTGCCTTCCTTTTCTCCCCACATGTTGGGGATTCTAGCGGTACAAAGGGCTCCTAGATTCCCCTGGAAGAAACCAACAAAATAGTCAAAATATAGGAACATTTTTTTTTTTTAAATGGGCTGTGCATGGAAGTACATTTCTGTTTGTAAAATCAACAAAAGGTTTGCTGTGTTATCGCTTTGACGCGGAATTACTGGGAACTATGCAACTCCTCCTCCTTGCGTAATTGAGTAATTAAGAATAATTTGAGGAAAGAAAATCCTAACACAAGAGCTTATTTAGCGAGTGCGAGCGACTGCTCCCACTCACTATTTGTGTTCTGCTGCATTTAGCACTGTCAATTAGCGCAAAATACATCCTTGCGTCCATTTTTTACACGAGGGTCCATTTTGTGCTATGAAAATAGCACTAAGTGATGGAAGTAAGTCGGGGGAAAAGCCTATCCCAAAAGCACATTCAGCAAGCGTGAGTGGCTGCTTGCTATTTGTGTTCTAGTGCATGTAGCGCTATTTCTTAGCGCAAAATGCATTCTTACTTCCACTTTGGATGCAAGTGTGCATTTTAACACTAAGAAATAGCCCTAAATGCAGAATTTCTCTTCTCATATAATTCAAGTGTAATCTTGCTGAATTTATAGGTAATATTGTGTGATTGCAATAAACTGAATTACGCAAGTTATACGCACCCCTATAAAAATATCCCTTCAAACTTCTCTAAATGCCTGGGAACGTGTAGGGAATATATAAGAGAATCTTCGATTGCTTAGAAAACTCCATTTTAACCCACAGTGTTGGAATTTATGGGACAGAGTCAATCAAATAAAGAATGAGGAGATCAGAGAAAAAGAGAATGAGAAAAGAGAGAAATCGAAATGAGAGAAGGGGAGGAGTGCTTGGGAAAAGAGAAGGGTGGTATTTACGGCATAGTTAAAAGTCTTACAAGAACATCAAAGTAACTACAATGAACTGTAAATACTAAAAGTGTATCGATCAGAGCACGGGCATATCGTGGCTGGAGAAAGGGGTTGCAATTCAGCCTCTGACCAGCTCATTGCGGACACTCGGTGTGACCCTCAGCAACTTAATCAGACATGGAATATGAGCTGTGCGATACCTCATCTGTCCAAGCACTGCACTTGTACCTTCTAATCATCTGCGGGGTCGCTCTACTGTGGAAGGTCTCAAGCTGTACATCTTAACAGCCTGGGAGATAGTTCTACAATAGCTTGCCTAAGATCATACAACTGCAAAAGTTGCTGTCCAATGTCCAAACCTGGTGCCCTGTTTCATTTGAAGTATAGTTCTGCTTTTGTGACACTCAAACACTGCTGTGCTGTTTCACTGCTGTTGCAGGCAGTTTCAAGCGGCAAAAATGGCAACAGCTAAAATCTTTGCAGTTCAAATGAGGTATTTCTATTGAGAGCAAAAAGGTGATGGCAGGGACATGAAAATGTCTTTCTTCTGACATAAAAATATCTTTAAGCTGACCATATCTCTGCTGAGCAATTAAAAGCCATGGCTGGTGTGAATAAGTATTTGTGATGGGAAACGGAAAATCCTTAAGTATTTAGAGGAATTCACAAGCAGTTCTTTAAAACGCTCTCAAAAGTCTGTTATATTTAAAGCATTTTCTTGGAGAAATTGCTTATGTAGTTATACTTATTTAACAAACACTGGGAGAGGTGGTCTCACATTCCTCTTTAGAAGAGGTCTTTAAAATATTCACATTTCCTTCAACTACTACTTCAGCTTTTCGAAGGAGGTTTCTTAATTGCATTCTTATTGTAGTCACTGTTCTTGGGTAATTAAAAAAATATATTTATGCCACTGTCTGCTGAGAAATGTAGCAGGAATATATTTTAAGCCAACTGCAATACTAAACATCTAAGCCAGTAATATTTAAGGTGGTGTGTGGCGTTCCCCAAGGGGTACAATTCACGGTGACATGCACAGACTTCACTGCTTGTGCAGTCGCAGTAATTACAGAAAACACAAAGTGAAGTTGTGTGGGAAGCAGGTCCGAGTGTGCAGTACAGGGGCGGTGGAGCCATGGCTGAATAAATGATCTTCATATGTTTATAAAGGCCATCTATTTCTTCTCAATCTACAAGCATTATGGTTTTTTTCTGCATTTCATTTTTGACTTCCGAGGGCTGAGGGCTGTGTTTATTTTCACGGCTTTTGTTTAAGTGGACTCATCATTTACCCCAGTACAGACCAAACTTGCAAAATAGAGCTCCGAAACGTGTAACCTGGTTGGTGTTTACATTTATTAAAACTGCACATAAAAATATGCCTTGAGCATATGCAAAAGCTTCTCCAAAGCACTGCAATACATTTTAACCATGCTTTCAGACTATTTAATCTCCATAAAATTCATTCAGGTATGTGGCTAGGGCTTGGCAGCAGGTAACCACTACATATAGCCCTACAGGATAATGCCTAATCATGTTTGAAGATTTTGGATCTGAATTTAGTTGGCAAGATATTCGATGCATGAATCTAATAAAAGACACAGAGGTGGGGTCTGAGAGGCAGCTGCCTCTAAAGCAAATGGCTGGGCCATATTGAGATGTCCTAAACCTGTGACAGAAGTAGCGAGCACGGACAAAGCCAATAGGTCTTGCCTTTGAGACATATGGGCTTTGCCAATGATGTTAGCCAGGTGCCACAGCATCCTTGCATGCACGTGCCTAGAAAATGACATGGCGCTTTTTTTTCTTTTCGCTAAGCACCCGAGTTGCATTGGTAACTAAAAATGAAAAAAAACGCACAAAGCGTTCACTTTTGTAAGCATGTTGGGAGCCAGAAAGGGGAAAGGAGCAATATGATGGGTGTGGGCGTGAGAAATAGAGAGAGAGGAAGAGAAACTAAGATAAGGAGAGAGCAATAGAGAGAAGTGAGAGAGAGCAGAGGCATCAGCAAGGTGTTATGGTCTAGATATGGGAGGAATAGAGGCATCTGGCTTTTCTAGAATTTGCCTGACAAAGGCACTGATGTGGAATTTGGGGACTGAATATGTTGTCAAAACGTGGCAGGTATCCTGTTCACTGTAACACAAGTGCCATAGGCTATAATGCACTGGTAATAGGTTAGGCAGGACACCAGCAACATACCCTGTGTGCCAAACTCTAAATGAGGCCTAAAGTCTACAAATCTAAAAGCAAGGCTCTGGCTGCAGCCTATTTGTTGGACATGCTATAAATGAGTAGAATGACTGTCTGCAAGAAACTTCATCATAGGTAAGGTAATGGGTGCACATCAACTTTGTCAAAGCCCAATAAGGTGATCTCCCAGTGCATGGGATTTTGAGACTACAAGCGTGCATAGTCCTATGGTAGGCTGGGTTAATTGCTTCCCTTCTGGTGAAGAGGAGGTTGTTCAGTAAATGGTGTTATAGTGCTTACAAACTGTCCGAACTATTCTATGTTGGAGCTTGGGATCTTTGCAAGAGTGCAATCTTCCAGTTTGCCCAGAGACAGTGTGGAGATAGTCAGTTAACAAGGGCATAGCAAGAAAAATAATAGGCCCACCCCAATTGGAACGAAATGGCTGCCACTGAGGGAGTGAAATGTGTGATCCAGACCCTTTCAAGGGAGAACTCCAGGAACTGTTTCGTGAAGGAAAGACTCCTTCCTTTCCTCTCTTTTCTCCTTTCCATTTTTCTTTCCTTCTTCCGATTTTACTTTTTTTGATGACACCCATCTTTATCTTCTGCTTTCTTTTTTTCTTCTGTCCAGTTTTCCTTCTTTGTTTTCTTCTTTCCTCCCTTCTTACAAGCTTTCACTCCATTCGGCTCCCATTTCTTACGATGTTCGTCTTTTCTCTTTCTGTTACCATGTTTGGCTCTTTAGTGTCTCCTTGGCCCCCATCCCACAACTGTATCACACTAACATCTTTCTATTATTTAATAGGTTCTTCTTCTGTCTTGCTATATGAGGGTCTCAGTTCAAAGAAAGAAGATCCATAAAAACTAATTTAGTCTGCTCAGTGACACCACCTCTCAAGCTGGTGAGGGAGCGTAGCTCTTATACTCAAAATTAACATGAAATGTTTATGAACTAATGCATAATAATGCCGCATAGAAAATGTATTAATGTGTTATTGGTAAAAACGCGCTTGAAATGTGCCCACGGGGAGTGGCCACCAAGGTATACAATGATTAATTAAACTGACTAATAATGGAATAATTGATACATTACTAAATGATTTTACACTAGTATTAAGAATTATATGTTCAAGTTTTGTTAATAAATCAATAGGCCTTAGTTAGCATGAGCCGAGGCCTAGCTGCCCGGGTTTATATTAAATGTGTTTTTCTAACGTGCAGTGTGCTGACACATGTTGTACTCGTACTTTTCCAAAGCTAGAAGATGAGTGTAACCGTAGTAGATCCGTTCTCATGAAATTCGACTTGCTCAAGGAAACATTTTTGCTGAATCCAACAGTGTAGACTAGATACAGGTACAAGGTCGCCTAAACCAGTACAGACAATGGACCTACTGACTGAAGATGCAAGAGGACCACGAGAGTATGAAATCATACCGGACATTCTACCCGCTGGAGACGTCAATCACAAGAACCAATAAACTACATGAGAACTGTTATGGGGTGACAAATTTTGATATTACCAGTGTAACCCATTGGTTGGAGATAGTGGGGTGCCAACCCTAACCAATCAGAAATTAGGGGACTGTACAACAGAAAAGGGATAAAAACCTTTGACACCAGGAGCCATTAGAAGATGCCATTGCAAACTTTTGCTATGACCCAGACACTTTGTCACTCTGCATAGAGACTTTGCTGTTTGGTTTTCAAACCAATCCTTGCCTTATCTTGCCCGTCCTATACTTCTCTTCCTTATGAGGGAAGTGTCACTTCTTACCCGGCTTGCTGAATTCCCTGGCTGATGGCGAATCAACTGATGTCCTGAGGACGAAGACTGTCTCTGTATGCTCACCCATTACGGAGGGTAACTTTTGATGATGAAATTGTAATTGTCTGTTTGCCTTTCCTTTCTAGGTACCAACTGCTTCTTTTGACAGAGACCATAGATAGATGTTTTCCAAATTTGTGTTACTAAATTGTTTTGCATGAAGCCCACATGCCAATGCTAATTCGAGGTTAGTTAAGGGGTTCACTAAACGGACGCAAATAGACAAATGACTGGACCAATGCTTTGTTGAATAATGCTCTAATGATACTTTGCTAAGGTTAACCTTTGTTGACGTCGTGCTATGTGCTAATGTTTGTGATCTTTGCTTTCATGAAATCTTATTCGAGTTGCCATATTATGACAATGCTGATGTGTTTCATGGTTTTGAGACTAATAAACTTGCTAGTAGAACTGTAATCAATAGGGAATAAGCCTCACAAAAACGTACTAAACTGGTGTGGTTCTTCGTGACTGAAAGGTCATGGTGGTTTCTGAGTATTATTGATAACGTTATTGACTTGTTGATTGACATGTTGATCAGTTATCTCGTCCTAAAGTGTCTTCAATCAGGGTCAAAAGATTAATTGGCCTAAAACGAGTTCCAGAGTGAATAAATTAACTAGATTGGGACGCGTTAACAGTTCTGGTAGCAGAGGACGGTTTAGGCCCTTTGGGGGCCCTAGGACGAGGGACCATTGTATAAAAGTGTTTTTCGAAATAATACAAATTGGAGGTATGATGTGTTTCTAAATTCCCCATGACTTTCCTGGAATCTCAGAGCTTGCCTAAGTGAGTTGGGTATGTTCTCGGCGTTCTAGTATGTGTGAAATAGAATTTGCGCTTGCTCAGCTTATGCATATTGCAGGTGATTTGTGAAGTTTGTATGAATTTAGGCCAGGTGATGTTGTTTTAGTAGGAGTGGGCGTACTCTGCAGTATGAGAGTAGGGAAGTTGGCGAACTTCATGTGAGTGTGGCGCTTTGTGCTAAAAAATTGTCCACGTGGTTGTTGGTGATGTACGGACCCGGCGTGGTCTAAGACTCCGGAGTATATTGATAAGTGTATGAGACACTTGGTTTATGTTGTAATTTGTGCGGTTTAATAGGTCAATCGGGCGTGGTTGACAAGTCGAGTTTGATTCAAATTGTGTGGGTGAAACCTTCGATGGAGATTTGGCAAGTTCTAAAGTACACCTGAACGAACCATTGACAAGTCGAGAGTTGGATTTGCGGGTCGAATTCGGCTTGCAAGTGCGGGAGCTGAGAAGGAGAGAGTAGCGGCCGAGGCTTCAAGTGAAATCTCTGTAATGTTCTGAAGCGATTGTGTTACCTTTCCTGTAGTAAACCGGCAAATTTGGGCTTTTGTTGTTAAAGGTGCTCGCAAGATATTGCATTTGTTTTTGTGTGAGGAGGACAAGCCGCAAGACTTTGTCAGCCGCAGTGTGAGTGAGTGTGACGTCATTTGAACCGCGCTGGGATAGGTCAGTTGCTGAGAAGGGTCACGCACGGATTGGCAGCCATCCGTGAGAGGCAATTGGTTGAGAAGGTAGGCGAAGAGTGTTCTGGGAATTAAAGTCACTTTCTGATTAGATTCTAAACAAAATAAAAGATGCAAAAATGAAGTTTTTCAAGGCTCTAAAGTGTGCCTTAAGAGGAGATACATACATTACAGCAAGTGTGGGGGATCCTACACCGCCAGAGGATACTCCAGCTTATATCGTAATGGAGGAGAAGGGAGTTGCGCCATGTCTTTGGCTAAAGCAGTGGTGCAAACTGACAGAAAAGGAGGGATGTTTAGCGTTTCCGGAGTACGGAACGTTTAATACAAGGATCTTGGAAAATCTGCGAAGGATGCTAAGTGAGCAAAAGCCGCCCCCAAGACCACCTCAATATGAGGCATTATCGGTCTGGGATTTAATGGCCATACAACAAAGGCAGCAGAAATTTATGAGGAGAATGAAAAGAGCCGAAAAGACTCTAGCTGAGGCTAAATGGGATAGTGAGACCAAGATGTGGAGAAGGGGAATAGTTGACGGAATTAAGATGTTTCCGGCAATAACTCAAGAAGATGAGACACAGGGAAAGTAGGCCACTTGTAAGACAGACAAGGGCTCTAGTAAGCCAAAGGAGACTTAGAGGTCTTGAGCAGATGCAGATGATTCAGACGATGAAGAGTTTCTTAATCAGTTGTTATATGATCACCTGCCACCATAAGCCATAAATGATAGTGGACAGAGTACTAATGCGGGTCCTGAAGATCCGGCACAGAATAAGGGAATCACGAATACAGTGCAGACAAGTGATACAGTTTTGATACAGAATGGTGTCAGTGTACCCACTGCACCAGACATGCAGATACAGTTGCAGCCACCACAGATTCAGAGGCTTTATCCTGACGTCCCAGTAGTAGAGACAACTACGAGTTTGATGGTGCCGCCTGATCCACTATACACGAGATCAAAATTAGTGCAGATTGAGCCAACTCCACAATTGCTGCCCCAGCCGCAGCAACAGGTGGTTCCGAGTTACATTTCTGTTGCAGGACCGCAGTCAGTAGCTACAGCACCCATGATGAATCAAGCTGTGGGAGTTAACGCTCCACAGGGTTTCGGAAATGGACAGTCACCAGCCGCAATATCATTGCCAATTACAGTTGGTCCACCAGTACCGCTGTATGCGCAAGCTAAGCCTGGCGTATGTGATCAGGGAGTAATGACCCAAGAGGCAATAAGAGGAGGGTCTACTGGAAACTTGCAAGGAATGACACAGGGAGGATGGATATCCGAAAGGTCTAGATCCTTATTGGACTTTAGTCCGATTGGGGTTCCTTTGGAGACAATGAGGCAAGCAGGGCTGGGAACTCTAACCCCATAGGTAATGAGTACAAATACGACGCAGACACCAGTGATGCAGTCTGGAAATATTTTGTTGCAAGGCTTAACAGCACAACAATTGAATGAGTGGTTAGACAAGCTCAACACTCCTCAGACTACTTCAGTGACCGCAGAGAGGTCAGAGAGAGAAGAATATCTGAATTTTGTGAGACTGGGTGTAGAAGCCACAGAACTAGTAGAAGGAACGATAGGGGTGAACAGATTAGAGTCATACACGGAAGCAGAATTGAGGTATCTGTGCCCCAAAATAACCAAAGAAGTGAGCAGGGTGCATCAGAGGTTGGCAAACCTAGCAGACAAATACGGCATAGACATAGAAAATACTAAGCATTTGAAAAGAAGCTATAGGTTAAACTTTGAGCCTAAAGATTTTCATCATATGAGATCCACAGGAATGAAGGCTCATCTTAAAGAGATACTGCAGAGTGCTCAAATTTGGGGAGCATTAGAGAAGTGGGAAGGCAGATGGGCAAAGAAGAGAGATAAGGACAAAAGTGATGGCCCAGAACCAAAGCAGGTGAAAGCTGCACCAGACACGGGGACAATAAAAATGTTACCAATGAGAGAAACAGCTGGAGGAGTTTTAGTCCCTGTACCATGGTCCAGGGGTGACATTATGTCATTTACAAATGATTATCCCAGGTTGAGGGAGAAGCCGATAGAGTGGTACCAGCAGAAGGACAGGTTTGTGAAACTTGCAAAATGTCTTTGTGAAGACTTGAATACCCTGTTTGAGATAATAGTTCCAGCTGACTTATGGCTTGAGTGCAAGACGGGTGTGGATTGGCCGACAGAGGAACCGGCAAGGGACAAGTTACTGGAGCACCGTCTTCTGAAGTGATGAGATATTATCATAAGGTGATTGAGTTTTTGAAGCAGAAGGTGTCGCCGAAGGTGACTGATTGGCAGAAAATTGAATGAACGTCACAGGAGGGCAAAGAGTCGATACATGCTTACTATGAAAGTTGCTGAAGGCATTCAAACACTACAGTGGCACTGAGGTCATAGAACCGAAAGACATGAATCACCTCGTGTTCAGGTTTGTTGAAGCGCTGAGACCTGAGATTAGCCAGATGATTAAGAATCATTTGATCTGCTGGCAAGCGAAGCCGATTGATGAGGTGTTGCAGTATGCGAAATACTGTAGCCACGAGATTGAGCTGAAACAGAGAAAGTTGAAGGAGAAAGTGATGTTGATGCAAATTAAGGCAGCACAAGCAGGGATGCAGAGAAATGAAATACCGCAGATGGTACAGCAGCAACCGCAGGGAAATGGAATGTTTCAGGCACAACCGAGAGGACGAGGTCGAGGAGGTTTTGTGAACCGTGGTCCAGATATAAATACCGTTGTGGTTCAAAATGATGGGCAGGGGATGAAAAAGATGTCACCATGTCACGCGTGCGGGCGCATGGGGCACTGGAAGCGGGAGTGCCCAATGGTGGTGCAGGATGGTGTTGTTCAACAAAGCAATGATGTCGGTGCATTTCAAAATGTGAGGGGTCAAAATCCGAACTTTCAGAAAAATATGGTGCAGATGCATGGTCTTCAACCCATGCAAGAAATGCAAATGCCACGTGTTCAACCAGCACAGATGCAGCAGGTACAGCAGCAGATTCCCATGGTACCTAGACAGCAAATGCAGATACCATTAGCTCCAATGGGACAGCAACAGGTGATGCTTCCTAAACAGGTCACAGGTCAAACAATGAGTCAAAATAATACAGTACAGCAGCTCCCATTGCATGGTGAGGATGGAATAAACAATGAATGGTCGGATGATTGTTCAGATAGTGAGGAGTGCAGGCTTGCAGTGTCACTAGAGGCAGATCAGAGGGGTCCTTATGTAGATGGAAAGGTGATGGGTCATAAGGTTTTGTTCCTAGTTGATACAGGAGCTACACGCTCTACAGTCAGAAGTGCAGAGGTTCCGAAATTACCACTTTCGGGGCGTACTATAAGGGTGGTAGGAGTAGCAAATCAGTTCCTGACAAATCCGATTACAGATCCGGTCCAAGTTAAGATTGGTACCTTCCAGGAATTACATAGATTTGTAGTCTGTGACTCGAGTCCCGTATCCCTATTGGGAAGAGACTTACTGTGTAAAACAAGATGTTCAATTACCTGTTCCAATGAAGGGATTGAGGTGCAGACAAACAGTGATGATGAAGGGGACGATGGTCAGATCTCAGAGTCAGAGGCGGAGACTGCAAATGAGGAGTATCCTTTGATAACATTATTCCCGATGTTCACAGTGACTGACTTACCTGCCGAATTGCAGGGAACAGTGACAGAAAAGGTGTGGGACCTGACAGGAAAAGAAGTGGGACTAATAAAAGGAGTAGAACCAGTCAAAGTAGAGGTAAAGCCGAATGCAGTGTTTCCCCAGGTGCCACAGTACCACATGGCACAAGCTGTTCTCATACAGGTGACGCAAATAATTGCAGACTTCGCAAAGCAAGGGGTTCTCAAAGAAATAATGAGCAGCCTGTGTAATTCACCAATAATGGGTCTGAAAAAGCCTTGTGGGAAAGTTCGAATTGTTCAAGACCTGAGAAAAATTAATGAGATTGTGGTAAAATGTTGACCCATAGTGCCAAATCCAGCCGTGATTATGTTTCAGGTTCCATGTGATGCTGAACGGTTCACAGTTGTGGACCTGTCTCAAGCATTCTTTTCGGTGCCTCTTCATGAGGACAGCCAATTTCTTTTCAGTTTCAAATTCCTGGACAAGGTTTACAGTTGGTGTCGAATTCCTCAAGGGTTTTCTGAATCACCTTCCATCTTCAGTCAGATATTGAAGAAGGACTTGGAATCATTAGAATTGCCTTTTAGTTCGACACTAGTACAGTATATTGATGATTTGTTGATTGTGTCCAAAACAAAAGATGACTGCAGGTACGATATCATTGCCTTACTGAATCACTTGGGAAAGAACGGACATAAGGTGTCCCCAAAGAAGTTGCAGTACTGTCAGAAAGTGGTGAAGTATCTAGGTCACCTGATTGAAAAGGGGTCAAGGAAAATATCCAAAGAAAGGGTGACAGCCATATTGCAGATGAATCCCCCGACAACAAAGAGAGATGTCAGGATGTTTTTGGGAATGGTGGGCTACTGTCCTCAGTGGATTCCCAACTTCTCGATTATCTCTAAACCTTTGGTGAGATTAACTGTCAAGGAGATTCAGGATGGCCCGGGTGCCATAACCATGTCCGAGAAAGAGATGAAGGCATTCATGGAACTGAGGGAAAGCATGTGCAGGGCACCAGCCTTAGGTATGCCTGATAACACAAAGCCTTTTGTACTGTTTTGTCATGAACGTGATGCTTGTTCTTTGTCTGTCCTGACACAGCTCCATGGAGGTGCAAACCGCCCAGTAGCATATTTTTCAGCTACTTTGGACCCAGTTGCGGCAGCCTTACCGGGTTGTTTGCATGCAGTTGCAGCAGTTGGTCAAAGCCTCACTCAATGTGAAGGTATAATGATGGGACATCCTTTAACAGTAATGTCCCACATTCAGTTGAAATCCTGTTGACCAGAACAAAGATGCAGCATATGACAAATGCGAGATTAACTAAATATGAGACAATTATACTGGGGTCACCGAATGTGTCACTGAAAAGATGTACTTTGTTGAACCTGGCAACCTTGCTTCCTATTGAAAATGCAAACATTGATGATGCTGAGGAGGTAGAACATGATTGTCTTGAGGTAACAGATCTGTGCACCAAACCAAGACCCGACATTATTAAAGATACCCAATTGGAAGAAAATGATTACATTATCTTTGTTGATGGTTCATGTCTGAGAGACTCAGTAGGAGTACTGAGAGCTGGATATGCTGTGTGTACAATCACTGGTATCTTAGAAGCATCCTGGCTCGAAAGAGTATACTCTGCTCAAGTGGCTAAATTAATTGCTCTTACTAGGGCATGCCACGCAGCTGAGAACCTGAAAGTCACTATCTATACTGACAGTAGATACGGATTTCGAATTGTACATGATTTTGGCCAACTGTGGTCTCAGAGAGGTTTCCTGACCTCTTCTGGTTCTCCAGTGAAAAATGGTGAGAAAATTAAGGATTTGTTACACGCGATTCAGTTACCTCTTGAAATTGCTGTGGTGAAATACAGTGCTCATGTTAAATCACAAGACTTTGGGGGTTATTCTAACTTTGGAGGAGGTGTTAATCCGTCCCAAAAGTGACGGTAAAGTGACGGATTTACCACCAGCCGTATTACGAGTCCATTATATCCTATGGAACTCGTAATACGGCTGGTGGTATATCCGTCACTTTACCGTCACTTTTGGGACGGATTAACACTCCTCCAAAGTTAGAATAACTCCCTTTGTGTCAATGGGAAATGGCTATGCAGATCAAGTTGCAAGGTTTTGTGCATTAAATTGAATATCGTTTCAAAACCAATGGGAATTGTTACCTGAAACTGAAAATGAAACATGCTCAGGGTATGCATTAAGGGTGGTTGACACACTAGATGAGTTAAAATCGTTGCAGGGACGTGCCAGTAAAGAGGAGAAACGCTCTTGGCTGAAAATGCAATGTGTACAAAGATCTGATGTTTTATGGGTTTCAGAGGAGGGCAAAATGGTCTTTTGTCACAGTTTGCAAGGTTCTACCATGGTCAAGTACATGTTGGGAGAGACGCAATGATCAGGTTATTCAAAGTCGACTGGTTCAATCCAAAATTCAGACAAGCTGTAGAAGTCATCTGTCACAGGTGCATCATCTGTCAGCAGATGAATGCGGGGAAAGGGACCGTGGTGAATTTGAGCCACATTGGGACAGCAGGAGGTCAATTTAGCAGAATGCATATGGATTTCATTGAGATGCCTGTGTGTGGAGGTGTGAGGTACGTGTTGGTGATTGTGTGCATTTTCAGTCACTGGATTGAAGCTTACCCTACACGTAGAAATGACAGTCTCACAGTAGCGAAGCTGTTGCTTAGGGAGTTAATACCACGTTTCAGGTTTCTGATCTCTTTAGAATCAGATAGGGGAAGACACTTCAACAATGAGGTGATTAAGCTGTTGTGTGCTGCATTGAACATTGAACAGAAGTTGCACTGTAGCTATCGCCATGAAGTATCAGGACTAGTGGAGCAAATGAATGGTACCTTGAAGTCGAGAATGGCAAAAATGTGCGCAGCTACCAATTTGAAATGGCCAGATGCATTGCCCTTAGTGCTGATGTCAATGAGAAATACACCTGACAAGAAAACAGGACTGTCTCCTCATGAGATTCTTATGGGCCGAGCTCTGAGATTGCCCGCACTGCCTGCAAATGTTCCTGTGAATATCACGGATGATATGGTGTTGGACTACTGCAAGGGTCTAGCTGACATGGTCCGCTCTTTCTCTCACCAGGTGGAAGCTACCACATAGCCACCGATAAGTGATCCAGGTCACACCCTGAAAGCCGGTGACTGGGTTGTTGTCAAGAAACACGTGAGGAAGTCGTGTTTGGAGCCACGTTGGAAGGGGCCATATCAAGTAATATTGACAACTACTACTGCTGTGAAATGTGCAGGGCTTCCAAACTGGATTCATGCCAGTCACACAAAGAAGGTGACGTGTCCAACTGATGAGGAACTTGCATTGGGCAAAACAACAGCTGCAGAGAAGGAAGTCTCAGGGCCGGAGAGTAATCAAAAGGGAACTGAGACTGACGGAGAGCCCGTTGAGGACGGCTTAGTCACTCAAACAGTAAACTAGATCCAGAGGGGTGACAGTGAGCCTATCTCAGCTGAGGCATCAGGGGAACCGACGCAAAGAGAGGTTCTCCCAGAAGCAGACAGATACGGGTTTGAAGTTGAGCCTTTGACAGACCCTGAAGGCGAAGGAGGTGAGGCAGAAGGAGGTCAAAGTGTTCCAACTCCTCCTGAGCCGCTTGCAGGTCCATCAAGAGAAAACACCATAGTACAAGAGGAGGGCACTGTTCAACATCCTGAAAGGTCGAGTGGAAAGAAAACACTTAAAGGAGATAACAGGCCAGAGCCACAAGCCGCAAGGGAGAAAGTGATCCCTAACGAAACAATAGAGGAAGAAGTTGACACAACCAGGAAAGAAGATCTCAGTGAAGGAGAGTTGCAGGATGATCGCAAACTGAAAAGAAAGAGAGTTGCAAACAGGAGGTACGCAGGTCCTGAATGGGCGTATGCAACATCAGCCGAATGGCAACAAGAATTCTTGGCTTTCTGTTTTGATCGAGAAATTCCAGGTCAATACTATCATACCTGAATTCAACCATAGAAAGAGACTGTGGTAAAGTTGAAACTAAATAAATAGAGAAAAAGAACCTGAGAAAAGAGACTGATAAATTACAGAATGTGACATTGTTAACCTGAATTGACTCTGAAAAAACGATTATGACAAGCTGCTAACCTGATTTGACAAAGGGTCCTGGGAGTGAGTGAAACGCTGTAAATACTTGCCAAGAGAGAGACTTTGCACAAGAAAAAGAAGAAAAAAAAAAAGAGCATCTAGATCATCCTCAAGTTCATTGCTTGCTTTATATTATTCTGCTGTCTGATTCTTTAAAGATCATGAGTAACATTAGAAATAATAGCGATAGGAGTAGGATGCCTGGTTGGTTGAGTGTTATTTTGGGTATTGTATGTGCAATAATAATTATAGGTGTGATTGTGGGAATACCATTGGTGTATAAGAATGCGACTAACAATGCTCCAACTCCTGAAACTGCTACACTAACACCATGGGAGAGGTTTGAGCAGGATACAAAGTACTTGCATGAGGGAACTAACTTGAAAAGGGAACTATCTACTAATGTCTTCTATCGCTTGTTGAATGAGTATGTTGACACAATGGATGCGAAAAATTGCTATGTGTGCACAAAGATTCCTTCGTCAGTACAAGAAGGGGTTAATTACCATAGTCTGCCGCTTACCTACGGAATAAGCTGTAGTTTGCTACTAACAAGATTCTATGATCAAGAACATGTCCAATACTTCTATTCTAACCTAGATGTAGTGTTTTCTTTTGTGCCTGTAATAGAGTTTCTAAATAAATTAGATAAGGAACACAGCATAAAAATTGTTAGGGGTTTCTTTGAGCCGACACTGACATTTGGGACAGCTTATGCGCACCGCAATAATCTAACCTGCTTACTAACACCTGTAGAGAAGAGCTTCTTAGATCACACTGATGATAGAAAAAAAGCATTAAAGGAAAGGCTGGAAAAGGGAATAGAAAAACAAACGTTTGCAAATGATTATGCTTATAGTACAATAAAGACACAGGGCAAATTAGCTATAGACGCATTACACGTAGGAAAGCTTTGTATATATAGGCCAAAATCTGAGCATGACACTTCATTTGTGGGAACGTGTGAGTGCAGGCATGTGTTTTTGTTTCAGAGTAAATGGACGTTCATGTTAAATGGACAGGATCCAGCGATCCCTGGGATCTATTACATATGGGGACTTAATGTTTATTACTGTCTTCCAAAGGTATGGTATGGGACATGTTATTTGGGAATAGTTTTCCCAAAGATCTACCAAATTGATGACTTAAAGCAACTTCCTAAAATGTCTGAATTACATCATACTAGACAAAAGAGAGAGACCGCGGCTGCTGTCGTAGGTGATATATTTGGAGCCATAATTCCTTCAGTAGGGGTTATCTTAAAATCCATAAAGATACGAAAGTTGTCTACTATTGTGGATAACATGCTGACAAACTTCACAGGGGCTATACTCCTGATGGGTACTGAACTTGCTGCGGAGAGGGCTATGACTCTTCAAAACCGGCTTGCTTTAGACATTCTTTTAGCGAAGAGTGGCGGAGTCTGTAAGATGCTTAATGAGCGCCACTGCTGTGCATTTATTCCAGACAATAGTAATAAGATTAGGGGTAGGCTTACTAACCTAACAAGAGACAGTGCAGATTTGAAGGAGCTGAAAACCTGGAGTGTGGGAAAAAGCTGGAAAAGGAATTGCTAAGGTAGGGAATTGGTTTAGTAGTATTTGGAATGGGGTACTTGCAAAAATAATAGGGGGTATATTGATTGTTCTAGCTTGTTTATTCGGACTATGGTTATCATGCAAAATTAATAAAGGAATCAAAATGGCAAAATGTAATTAAAGGAAAGAGGAAAAGAAAAAGGAGAAAATGTTCAAAGAAATTTGGGAAAAATCAAGAAGGGGTGAAGAATATGAATTGTACGAACTAAGAAAATGAAAGGTTGTGAAGGGAAAGGTCTTGTTTGATGACAAGTGTCATCAGAGGAGGGACTGAGGGAGCGTAGCTCTTATACTCAAAATTAACCTGAAATGTTTATGAACTAATGCATAATAATGCCGCATAGAAAATTAATTAATGTGTTATTGCTAAAAACGCGCTTGAAATGTGCCCACGGGGAGTGGCCACCAATGTATACAATGATTAATGAAGCTGACTAATAATGGAATAATTGATACATTGCTAAATGATTTTACACTAATATTAAGAATTATGGTGGTCATTACAACCCTGGCGGACGGTGTTAAAGCGGTGGTAAGACCGCCAACAGGCCGGCGGTAAAAAATTTGCAATTACGACCGTGGCGGAAACCGCCAACAAAGACAGCCACTTTAACACTCCGACCGCCATGGCGGTACAAACATACAGCGCAGCAGTCACCGCCAACAGACAGGCGGGAGACAATGTACCGCCCACACTATTATGACAGGCCAATCCACCACCTTTTCCGGGGCAGATTCACTGCGGATAAAAACTCGGCAGAAACAGGAATTTCGAAGAAAAAACGCTCACCTCTAAATACTCCACGAGGACACCATGGAACCGGAACTCCAAATTCTACCTGCGATAGTCTTCCTGCTCCTCTACCAGGAGCACGAACGCCGGCGGCGAAGACCACGGTGAGTACTACACCTACGACACAGGGAGGTGGGAGGCAAAAAACAGGGACACACACACGCAACACGCAACACCCCCACCCTCACCCACTACAACACACACACTAATACATCATGATACATTACAGTTACACCCCCCAAACCCCCGGAAGAATGCAAAGACCAAATAAAATGAGTGTAACCATCGGAATATATTAAAAACAAGTAGGCAGAAATATATATATACACAATGTAGAAAATAAATACCAGGCATAGTAGTCCAGGTACTGCACAAAGAAAGTCCGTGGAACACTGGGACCACACGGTATGGGCGAGGCCCACACAAGATCCCCGACCATGACGGAGAGAACACTGCAGGGGCATCAGACAGCAACTAAACAGGCACCTCAGAGGGAGGGAAAGGGGGGGCACCTCAGCCGGTTGAGTGCACAACACTAAATCCACGAGGGGGCCACATGCCCACTGTTCAATCCTGGGGAGTGCAAAGCCATAGTCTCTCAAGTCTCTACAGTGGGTGGTTTGCTCACTGTTCAATCCTGGGGAGTGCAAAGCCACAGTCTCTCAAGTCTCTACAGTGGGTGGGTTGCCCACTGTTCAATCCTGGGGAGTGCAAAGCCACAGTTTCTCAAGTCTCTACAGTGGGTGGTTTGCCCACTGTTCAATCCGGGGGAGTGCAAAGCCACAGTCTCTCAAGTCTCTACAGTGGGTGGTTTGCCCACTGTTCAATCCGGGGGAGTGCAAAGCCACAGTCTCTCAAGTCTCTACAGTGGATGGGTTGCCCACTGCCATAGCCTGGGGAGTGCAAAGCCACAGTCTCTCAAGTCTCTACAGTGGGTGGTTTGCTCACTGTTCAATCCTGGGGAGTGCAAAGCCACAGTGTTACAAGTGGATGACAGTCTACACTGGTTCTGGAGGGGGCATGGTGGCCAGAGTGCTTCATCCTGTTAAGGACAGAGGTAGTGGATGGATCTCTCCACTGGTTCTGGAGGGGGACTGGTGCCCAGAGTGCATCATCCTGTTAAGGACAGAGGTAGTGGATGGATCTCTCCACTGGTTCTGGAGGGGGACTGGTGCCCAGAGTGCATCATTCACCCCGTGACGGACCCAGTTGCGTCAGTGCCCCTGCCGCTCATGGGCTAGCGGTGCTTCAGATGGCTGTGCCCTGTTCAGCAGTGCTTCAGATGGCGGTGCACTGTTCAGCGGTGCTTCAGATGGCGGTGCCCTGTTCAGCGGGGCTTCAGATGGCGGTCTACATTGCAGGGTCTCAGCTGCTGGCAGTCCTTCATGGCCCAACGGGTCTCAGCTGCTGGCGGTCCTTCATGGCCCAACAGGCCTTTAGCTGGCGGTCCTTCATGGCCCAGCTGGGCTGGTGCTGGAGGTCCTTCATGGCCCAGCTGGGCTGGTGCTGGCGGTGGCCTCCTGGGCAGCTGGCCTGGGGCTGGCGGTGGCCTCCTGGGCAGCTGGGCTGGGGCTGGCGGTGGCCTCCTGGGCAGCGGGGATGATGCCAGTCTTCTCCGCCGTGCTGCTCTTCCCAGACTTGCCGGGTTTCTTGTGGCCCTTCCCCACCTTGGAAGGTGTCACAGCTGACTCCACACTCCCAACGGGACCCCTGGGAGCGGCTTTGGTGGCTGGAGTCTTCCCCCTCTCCCGCCGGGCACTGGCCAACTTCTGATGCTTCACAGGTGGGGGACTGTCTGTGCTGTGGCTCCGTGCCACACTGGCTGTCCTGGTGGCCGGTGCATTCCACATTCCGGTGACTACAGGCACCACTGGTCCTGGAGATGTTGTGGCTGAGGTGCTACTTCGGGACCTATGAGATGGACGGGGTGGGGGAGGTGTGGGAAAGAGGTCAAGGGTGGACAGGAAAAGTTTTTCGGACACACTGGGACGGGTAGCTGGAGGGGGTTTGGGAGTGGAGGAAGAGGTGGTGGCTGTAGGAGGTGTACGTTTGGTGACTTTGGGTGAAGGTGCATGCACTGGAGGCTGTCGTGAGGTGGATGGATGTTGGGTGGGTGTGTGCCTGCGTTTGTGTATCTTGGGAGGAGGCGTCACAGACACACTGGGAGAGGACACAGGGGACGTGTGAATGGTAGTGGGGGTGGTGACTGCATGTGAGCGGGGTGTGGTGGTGGGTGTGCTGGAGAGGGACGTAGTGGCTGTAGATGTAGTGCATGCAGGTGTGAGTGTAGACGAGACTGGGAGGGAGGAGGGAGATGAGGAGGAGGGGGACACAGTGGAGGCAGTGGATGTTGGTGGGTCTTCATGTGTGTGATGCTTGCGTGAGTGCCTGTGGGATGTGTGGTGCTTATGTTTGCCTGAGCTTCCCTTGTGTGTTGACGTGTGTGCATGTTGGTCTGTAGGTGTGCTTGAGATAGGCTGAGGTACAGGGGATTGAGTCGGTGGAGGAAGTTGGAGGGAGGGGGCTAGAGACGGGGACAATGGCTGCCATCAGTGCTGAGGCCAGAGTCTGAAAAGCTCGCTGAAGGGCCGCCTGACCAGAATGAATGCCCTCCAGGAATACATTTGTTTGTTGCAACTGCCTCTCTACACCCTGGATGGCATTCAAAATGGTAGACTGCCCAACCGTGAGGGACCTGCGGAGGTCAATGGCCTCCTCATTGAGGGCAGCAGGGGTGACTGGGGCAGGGCCTGAGGTGCCTGGGGCGAAGGTGATGCCCACCCTCCTGGGTCAGCAGGCACGGGGCAAAGGCTGAGGGGCTGCTGGGAGGGTGGTGCTGGTAGGGGGGGTGGCGGCTGTACCTGTAGATGCGGGGGCAGAGATGTTGCCGCCACCACAAGCGAGCTCCCATCAGAGGACGAGTCCGTGTCGCTGGTCTCAGCTCTTATCCCCACCGTGGAGCTCCCCTCGCCCTCCGTCCCACTGGTGAATTCTGACTCCGTAGTGTCACCCTCCAGGGCCATGTGGGATGCAGCTCCCTCGTGCTCCGGTGCCACTGCTCCTCCGCCTGATGATGTTAATGCACACAAGAACAGGGAGACCAAAAAAAGGGGGGGGGGGACAGAAGAAAAACATTTTGAGTGCATGCATTACTGCTACCGTTGGCGGACATGACAGACACAGAAGCCCCCTGCACTACGCCGTGCTCTTGGGCTCCACTGTTTAATTCCTGGGAAAGGGCCTACAAGGCCATGGATGACATCTGCACACGTAGATGACACAGGGGCATGAATAGCTGTACTTGGCACTCTACAGAGGTGGGGTGCCACATGGCCTGCCTTACGGAGGGGCATGGCCTACGGAACTCGCCCTGGCCTAGGGAAACCCACAGCCCACATCCCCCACCCAGACACCTTGTAACGCGCTAAGTCAGCTGAATGAGAGTGTACTCACCCCCTTGTGTCTGCTGTGATGCCCTCAAGCGCCCATCCAACTCAGGGTAGGCCACCGCCAGGATCCTGAACATCAGGGGGGTCATGGTGCGACGGGCACCCCTCCCACGTTGGGAGGCCATCCCCAGCTGAGCCTCCGCCGTCTTCTTGCTCCAGCGGCGAATGTCCTCCCATCTTTTACGGCAGTGAGTGCTCCGTCTGTGGTAGACCCCCAGGGTCCGGACGTCCTTGGCGATGGCACGCCAAATATCTTTCTTCTGGTGGGCGCTGACCTACATGAAATGTACAGGGGAAAAAGAGAAGTTATTACCAACTGCACCGTCAAACTGATTGGCCCCCATCCCTACCCTTGCCATGTGGCACATACATTCACCGTCTTTCATGCACGCAGCACTCTGCCCCCTTCCTTCTTACATCCAGCCCTCTCCACACAGGCATAGCCCATACAACATGCTCCCTGTGTACTTACCTGTTTGTCTGGAGGACCGTAGAGTAGCTTGTACTGGGGGAGGACCCCATCAACGAGTTTCTCCAACTCCTCTAAGGTGAAGGCAGGGGCCCCTTTCCCAGACACTCGAGCCATTGTCTCTTCCAGACTGAGGTCACAGCAGCACTTGCAGTGTAGGTCCTCTCCTGTCGAAGATCAGGTATCGAGTGATTGAACAGATAGAAAATGGCGGTCACGTCCGTGGCGATGCATACCGTCACCACCGGCGTACATCGTCATTGGCTCCTGGGACCCATAGGGTCCAATGTTAACCAATGCAGCATTGCGCCGCGGTCTTCGACCGCCTACCGCGACGGTGTACAACGCCAGCGTAGTTACCTCACATCCCATTGTCCCACTTTAGAGGTCAGGCAGCCGCCATTTCAGGGGCCCACATGGCTTCATTTTCAACTGCGTCACAGAGACCTAGGCCTAGACTCAACACACATACAGGCCACCTTTTGTGTATGATAGGGGTTCTGTGTAAACTGTGGGTACGTACCTCTGAGTTGTTTGACTCTGTGCTCGCTGTTGTCCTTCATAGGCACCGTCCGCTGGGACATGTGAGGAGATGGCGGCATCCTCCGGTGTACCGACCGTTGGTGGACATGTCGACAATGGAGGAGCGACATTTGATTATCACATACAGGCTTGACCGTGCCACAATCCAGGAACTGTGCACCCAGTTGGAGCCAGACCTGATGTCAGCAATCCGCCATCCCACAGGAATCCCCCCTCAAGTGCAGGTGCTGTCAGTGCTCCATTTCCTTGCAAGTGGCTCATTTCAAACAACTGTGGCCATGGCATCAGGGATGTCCCAGCCTATGTTTTCCAACGTATTGTCCAGAGTGTTGTCTGCCCTTCTGAAACACATGCGGAGCTACATCGTTTTCCCTCAGGTGGAGGATTTGCCTACAGTGAAAGGTGACTTCTATGCCCTGGGATATATCCCCAACATCATAGGTGCCATTGATGGGACACATGTGGCTTTGGTTGCCCCCCACAGGAGTGAACAGGTGTACAGAAACCGGAAGAGTTATCATTCTATGAATGTACAGATGGTATGTTTGGCAGACCAGTACATCTCCCATGTGAATGCCATGTTCCCTGGCTCAGTGCATGACGCCTACAACCTGCAGAATAGCAGCATCCCTTATGTGATGGGGCAACTCCAGAGGCACAGTGTGTGGCTATTAGGTGAGCACCTGGAAGCAAGTCATTGGGAATGGTTGTCTGGGTCTGGGGATATCCTTACAGGTTAGTGTGTGTCTGAAAGTTGTCCCTCACCATTTGCAGGTGACTCTGGTTACCCCAACCTGTCATGGCTACTGACCCCAGAGAGGAATCCCAGGACAAGGACAGAGGAACGCTACAATGAGGCCCATGGGCGAACTAGGAGGGTGATCGAGCGGACCTTCTGCCTCCTGAAGGCCAGGTTCAGGTGCCTCCATATGACAGGTGGATCCCTATTCTACTCACCAAAGAAGGTGTGCCAGATCATCGTGGCCTGCTGTATGCTTCACAACTTGGCTTTGCGACGACAGGTGCCTTTTCTGCAGGAGGATGGTCCAGATTGCGGTGTTGTGGCAGCTGTGGAGCCTGTGGACAGTGAAGACGAGGAAGCAGAGGAAGAAGACATGCACAACAGGGACTCAGTGATCCTGCAATATTTCCAGTGAAACACAGGTAAGAATACAAACCCGCCTACTACATGTACTTTAACACTACTACCTCTCTACTGTCTGTCATTTTCACCCAGTGTATGGTCACTGAGTTGTCACTTTCCCTTACGATTTCACAGATGTGGGTCCCACTGTGTGACGTCTGCTTAGATTCCTCATGGACTAGAGCTGTGTGACATAGGTATGTTGACATTACTATTTGAAAAGCATTTTGTCACAGTAATTGCTAATACACTATTTCGAAATCACAGACAGACTCCAGATCGTTTTGTGCTTTAGGTGTGTTTATTTAAGTGCTCAATATTGGAGGGGGTAGCAAAATGGTGAGGGGTGATGGTGGAGGAATGTCCATGGCAGAGGCCAGCCTATTAGTCTCACAGGTGCATTGCCCATGTGGGCATAGGAAGTGGAGCTGGGGCAGTTTCAGTATGGACAAGGTGACAAAGTGGGACAGTAGGATGACAATCAGGGTGGTCTCATATCTTGGCGGGTGTCTTGGCATCGTGCTCTGTCTTTGTCCTGGATCTCAGGGACTGTTTGCGGGGTGGTTCTCCCTCTGCAGGGGGTGGGGTGCTGGTGTGGTGGTCCTGTGGTGGGGCGTCCTGTCCACTAGCACCGGCGGAGGTGGTGGGCAGTTCATTGTCCATGCTAGTGTCAGGGGCTCCTTGTAGTGCCACAGTGTCCATCCTGGTGTTCACAAGTTCCTTCAGCACCCCTACGATGGTGCCCAGGGTGGAGCTGATGGTTCTGAGTTCCTCCCTGAAGCCCATAATCTGTTCCTCCTGCAGGCGCTGGGTCCCCTGAAACTTGGCCAGTACTGTTGCCATCGTCTCCTGGGAGTGGTGGTAGGCTCCCATGATGGAGGAGAGTGCCTCGTGGAGAGTGGGTTCCCTTGGCCTGTTCGCCCCCTGTCGCACAGCAGCGCTCCCAGTTCCCCTGTGTTCCTGGGCCTCCGTCCCCTGGACCATGTGCCCACTACCACTGCCCCCAGGTCCCTGTTGTTGGTGGGGGTGGTGGGTTATCCTGGGTTCCCTGTAGTGGTGGACACACAGCTGATTGACGTGTCCTGGGGACGGAGGTATGGGCCCGCTGGGTGGGTGCTATGCTGGTGTTTCGAGAGGGTGGAAGGTCTGTAGTGGCCTGTGCCTGTGTGATGGGAACCGACTGTCCCGAGGTCCCCGATGGGCCAGGCTGGTCATCTAGATCCAGTTGGACAGAGGTGCTGTCATCACTGTGGGCCTCTTCTGTTGGTGGTGTGGACATGTGTGGACCCTCCCGTCCAGTGACGTTGGGTAGGGGTCCTGCAGGGGTATAAAAGGATGGTTATTACATCTGTGTGTGTCATGGTGTGCAATGGGTGGGTAACCGTGTACCCCAGTGCTTGTATTCCTGTGTGGGACCTTGTGTGATGATGGTTTAGGGGGTTGTATGGGTATGTGCAGTGGGCATGCTTTAGTGATGGGTGTCCATGCTTTGTTGTTGCATGCAGGGCTTGGTGTTTGGATGGGTGGTTTGTGATGTTGGGACATATGTAAGGAGTTGGGGTGCTGGGGGTGAGGGTGGGGGTATGTGATAGCATGCAGGTAGGGTGGGGGGTGTAATAATTGAGATTTGGCTTACCAGAGTCCATTCCTCCAGCTACTCCTGCAAGGCCCTCAGGATGCAGAATCGCCAAGACCTGCTCCTCCCATGTTGTTAGTTGTGGGGGAGGAGGTGGGGGTCCGCCGCCAGTCCGCTGAACCGCCAGGTGGTGTCTTGAGACCACGGAGCGCACCTTCCCCCGTAGGTTGTTCCACCTCTTCCTGATGTCCTCCCGATTTCTTGGGTGCTGTCCCACTGCGTTGACCCTGTCCACTATTCTTCGCCATAGCTCCATCTTCCTTACAATGGGGGTGTGCTGCACCTGTGATCCGAATAGCTGTGGCTCTACCCGGACGATTTCCTCCACCATGACCCTGAGCTCCTCCTCCGAGAACCTGGGGTGTCTTTGCCTTGCCATGGGGTGGTGTAGGTGATGTGTGGGGTGGAGTGTGTGGTGATAAATATGGTGATATGTAGTGGTGTGTTGTGTGAGGTGCGTGGAAGTTGTGTGGGTGATGGTGTTGTGTGCCTGTGGATGCTAGTTTGTTGATGGTGGTGTCTCTCTCTGGCCTTCTCTCTGTGATTCTGGTCGTGGGGGTTTGTGGGTGATGTGGGTGTGTGTTTTATATTGTACTGGGTGTGTGGGAGTGGTGTGTGTATGTGTATCAGGTGTGTGTATTTGGAATTGTCCAATGTGGCTGTGTTTTGTAAGAGTGTGTGTATTTTGAGCACGGCAGTGTGTACCGCCAATGGAATACCGCGGTTGAAGGACCGCTGCATGGATTCGTGTGTCGTGATAGTGTGGGCGTATTTCTGTTGGCGTGACGGTGGAGGTTTTGTTTTCGCCAGTTTATCACTGACCTTTGGTGTGGCGGACTTGTGTGGGTGTCTGAATTTTGGCGGATTCCGAAATGTGGGTCATAATAGCTGTGGTGAATTTACGCGGCCACAGCGGTGTGTTGGCGGTCTTCTGCACGGCGGTAAGCGGCTTTTACCGCCAATGTTGTAATGACCGCCTATATGTTAAAGTTTTGTTAATAAATCAATAGGCCTTAGTTAGCATGAGCCGAGGCCTAGCTGCCCGGGTTTATATTAAATGTGTTTTTCTAACGTGAATTGTGCTGACTTGCTGAAGGACATGTACTCGTATTTTTCCAAAGCTAGAAGATGAGTGTAACCGTAGTAGATCCGCTCTCATGAAATTCGACTTGCTCAAGGAAACATTTCTGCTGAATGCAACAGTGTAGACTAGATACAGGTACAAGGTCGCCTAAACCGGTACAGACAATGGACCTACTGACTGAAGATGCGAGAGGACCACGAGAGTATGAAATCATACCGGACATTCTACCCTCTGGAGACGTCAATCACAAGAACCAATAAACTACGTGAGAACTGTTATGAGGTGACAAATTTTTATATTACCAGTGAAACCCATTGGATGGAGATAGTGGGGTGCCAACCCTAACCAATCAGAAATTAGGGGACTGTACAACAGAAAAGGGATAAAAACCTTTGACACAAGGAGCCATTAGGAGATGCCATTGCGAACTTTTGCTATGACCCAGACACTTTGTCACTCTGCATAGAGACTTTGTTGTTTGGTTTTCAAACCAATCCGTGCCTTATCTTGCCCGTCCTATACTTCTCCTCCTTATGAGGGAAGTGTCACTTCTTACCCGGCTTGCTGAATTCCCTGGCTGATGGCGAATCACTGATGTCCTGAGGACGAAGACTGTCTCTGTATGCTCACCCACTACGGAGGGTAACTATTGATGATGAAATTGTAATTGTCTGTTTGCCTTTCCTTTCTAGGTACCAACTGCTTCTTTTGACAGAGACCATAGATAGATGTTTTCCAAATTTGTGTTACTAAATTGTTTTGCATGAAGCCCAACATGCCATTGCTAATTCGAGGTTAGTTAAGGGGTTCACTAAACGGGCGCAAATAGACAAATGACTGGACCAATGCTTTGTTGAATAATGCTCTAATGATACTTTGCTAAGGTTAACCTATGTTGACGTTGTGCTATGTGCTAATGTTTGTGATCTTTGCTTTGATGAAATCTTATTCAAGTTGCCATATTATGACAATGCTGATGTGTTTCATGGTTTTGAGACTAATAAACTTGCTAGTAGAATTGTAATTAATAGGGAATAAACCTCACAAAATTGTACTAAACTGGTGTGGTTATTCATGATTGAAAGGTCATGGTGGTTTCTGAGTTTTATTGATAACGTTATTGACTTGTTGATTGACATGTTGATCAGTTATCTCGTCCTAAGGTGTCGTCAATCAGGGTCAAAAGATTCATTGGCTTAAAACGAGTTCCAGAGTGAATAAATTAACTAGATTGGGACGTGTTAACACTGGTATAGGGGGATGATTGATTCACTAGGCCATTGCGTGCGTAATCCCGGTTTGAATGGGGGTGAATAATGATTGATGATGTAAGTAACTGGGATGGATTGCTTCTTTGGGGGTCCCTTTCTCGATGCAACACAGTGGGAGGCTCGCCAGCCAGCTCACATAGAAGCTTCTGGATCTGGGTCTCAGCATCCCCAACCCCCCTTCACTTGTATGACGCCATACAGAGTTGTTTGATTCCCCTGCTCTTCCCTCCTTCCCAGGATGAATCATGTGATCCCATTGGTCTGAGGTCTCCCAGGTTTAGTAATCCCACGATTTCTGCCATCTGTACTGGAAACCTCCCAATGCCTCTTACGCTGTCGGCCACCTTTCTGTTCTCCTTTCACTCACTGATGGATTCCTGTTTGGGGTCTTTAGGCACCTCCGTCGATCAGGAAGCTGCTGATTTGTGAGAATTCATCAGAGTTTCTCTTTGTTGGAGCCAACTGTGTAGGGTCCCTCTTACCCACCTAACAAATGTCAGCTTGGCATGCCTCTCAAGACAAGGTAGGGGCTCCTTCTGTGGAGGTCTATTCTAGCTTGTCCCCACATCTCAGTCTATGGCGTGAGGTCTGAGAATGAGATCTAAGACCTTGTCCCCTGTGAACTAGGGCCGCATGGAGAGGAATATAGCCACTTTACGATGCCCATAACCACACTGACCACAATATTAATTTTAAATGTACATGGATCAGTTCAGAATAACTTTGATTGCACCGCCTCAGACAGCTTCATCATCACACTGATTAAAATGAAAGGGTGTAGCCATCAAGGCAGGAGTGTAGGGCAATGTATCGTAAAGGTGTTGATCCTGATTTCAAGTGGCCCCGTAATCCCGTTTTCGGCTACAACGGGCTAACAAATAGGCCAGTGATCCAGGCACATATCCACCTGCCAAAAGCCGATGAAGGTATGCCTCGTAAACGGAGAGAGCAAGTGGAAACTGGTGCACTAACTCACATTTGGCATCTCATTCCACCTTCTAGATGTGGATGCTGGTAATGACCTGGCAAAGGCATGGAATACTACTTGATGTCGTTAATACCATGTCCCGTACTACCGTGACTTTTTACCCTACCACTAGCAATCGGTCCCATGGTGGTTTTCTGGCGGGTTGGTGTGGGCCTGGCTCCTGGTGGCCGTGGGAATAGGCCTTTGTGGGGAAAAAGGCGAGTTTGTACTATACTCTGTCAGTAAAAAACTGAGGAGTGAGGCTGAGTGACAAGAAAGTAGCATTTACAGACCACATGGAGGAATTCAAAGTACAGCTGCCTGAAGAGGGTTTCTGGTGATGTGAAAATTTCACGATGCATTTGTTAGGTGCAATGTGTGTGCGTCTGCAGGCCTGCACGTGAACTTTGTGAATGCAGGTCTGAAACTGACCTACTTTGAGCTTCCTACCCCCAAACACCGCCCTGCTACTTGCCTACCGCCCGCTTCATCACACAGTGTTAATGTCTTTCTACACCACCTGGTGATTACTTTCAGAGAGTGAGTGGAAAATAAATAATTTCTCCGAATCCGGCGGGCGACAAGAAAGGGCACGCAGAGAGTTAGCAATCAAAAAATTATTTCGAAAGATCAAAGACCAAGGACTTATCTACGAATGCCCCAAAGCTTGTCGGGGTTTGATGTTAACTGACCCACAAACGACAAATAGATCGAGGGATTAATGAGATTTTCAAGGGTTATTTTTCCTAAATCAAGTAGACGACGAGGAGGTGAAAATTAAGACTTAACGTCCTATTATTTTAATATAACATGTCAGTCAATACCGTGCTGTGTTTTCATGCAGAGACCCTATCATACAACCGTTTCAAAATCGTTTCCAAAACTTACGCAAATGCCTTTAGAAATGGTAGTTACCTCTAAATCCTTCTATTTTCCCAAGATAATCAGTGCCTATTAAAGTTGTTTCTACTTTGAAGTAAATGCATGTCAGACGTGTTGTGACATTACAAAAAAAATCAACAGTATTCAACCTCCTGCCGCAGCTCCCACCTACACTCCATTGGGAACTAGACAAACCCTTGAGTTAGATGAAATAGGGGACGCAGTTGCATCTTTGAAATCAGGGAAAACTCCTGGGCCTGACTTTTCCCCTTAGAATACTCCCGGAAACCCTGTGACCTACTTAACCCGTTCCTCCTTGACATGTTCGAGGAAACACTTGCCAACAGGCCCTCTCAGGCGGATTTAGACAGTGCCACAATAGAGGTCCTTCCAAAAGCCAGACAGCAACCCACTAAACGCTACTCCTATCAACAGATCTCACTGATTAATGCTGAAACCAAGATTTATGCCAAAATACTCACTGCCCTCCTCAGCAAGCCCTCCCTGCCCTGATTCATCCCAAGCAGTGCAGCTTCAAGCCTATCCGCAGCACTCGACATTACATATGCCAGGTACAAGCAGCCCTAGGCTGCACTGCGACCCAACAGGATTTTCTGCAGGTTTTTCATGCCCTTTTGATTTTGAGAAGGCCTCTGAGTCGGTCGATTGGTCTTTTCTCTTTGACATCCTAAAGCGAATGGGCGTTAGCCCCAAGTTCAGGTCCTATGAGCACCTGCTTTAAGCCACCACACTGGCACAGGTGCTTTATGTAAACTGATGTTCTTCCTCAGATTCTTATGTACTCTCCAACACTTTCCATTTAACATCTCCAATAGCTGGTTCCAGAAGCTCAGAGTCATGATCTGTAACTTTCTGTGGGTGAACCGCCGGCCCCTTATATCAGTCGGTAAGTGCAGGCAATCGACATATGATGAGAGTCTGGGAATGGTTAATGTCCAGCTCTAACATTAGGCATCCCAGCTGGTGTTCATCAATGATTGGCTGAGAGGAGGAGGATCTGGCCTTCCATCTGGAACTTACACAGCTAGGTTTCGATAACACCATGGGGTTGCGGTACGGCAGCTCTATTTCCCTTCACCTTCCAATCCTGACAACAGTGGTTTAAAGATATGGCAGGCGGACCTACGCTTCATGGGCTGGGACAAAATGCCAACTCAACTTACTCTTCTGTGGGAGGAACAGTCTTTGCTCCTTTCAGCACCTACAACAACATTTATCCTTATCCCATTCACAGTTCACAAATACCTACAACTACCTCACACCCTGTCCTACTACCTACAGGGCTCCATCACTCACCTGGAATTCACCCCTCCTGAAGCTAAAGTGCTTATGGATCACCTCAGTAAAGGGGCGATCTCGTGTATATATTGTGCACTGGTGATTAATGTCCTGGAGGAGTTCTTAACCCTTAAACAGAAGTGGGAGGGATGGGCAGGCCCTCTGGATGACGTAGCCTGGCGAGAAGCACGCAAACCACCTCTAGAGAGTACCATCTCTTCCAGGCTATGGCTAACTCAGCTGTCCTACCTGCATGCTACCTATTTAACACCCAGATATCTGTGGCAGGCAGGCGTAATCCCCCAACCCATGTGTTTTCACTGCATTGAAATAAATGCTGACTTCTTTCACATTGTTTGGTCCTGTCTCCAAAACGCATGGTTTTGGTGTGAAAGAGAACGAACACTGTCCCAAGTCCTGGACAAAGCGGTAGACTTAACATCAAGATGGGCCTGCTTGGCATCTTGGAGGTCTTGGGCGGCCCATGCGCTGGACAGATAATCGCCACACTGATTGCTAAGCGAGACATTCCTGGTAAATGGAAGTCCACCCAGCCCCCTATCTCAACTGAATGGTGGAAGGGGCGTATACTGATGTGCCAAAACAAAGCAACCAATTTATCAGACAAGGGGATGTCTGCAAAGCACAATAAGATCTGTAGAGGTGCTGAACGTACTACGGGTTTGAAAACAATGGCGGATGATGCTACACTCATAAAGTACTGTTCCGGTGTGTAACAATCGCTACTGTACTGAGACTGAAATGGTCTGTATTATATGTTTCATTTACAAAAATAATAAAACTGAGTTACCAAAACAGTCCTAATCCTTAAATAATGAATCAATTTTCCACCAGCAAAACGTGGTAAGAGCAGTGGCAGCTGCCGTAAATCTAGTGTGGTGGAGTCGGTGGTTGGGAGGGTATTAGGGGAATAATAATTAAAAAACCTGTCCACATCACCCATGCTGATGCTGCCGGCCACCTAGGTGCTCCTCTACTCCTGGCAGTCAATGGGGCACAAAGCACAGGCTCCCCACCCAATCCAGTTACTGCTCTCATGCTATACCAAGCTTGGCCTGAGCAGGCAGGTCTGACTCTCGCTCAGGCACAGGAAGCCTGTGCCATTTCTCCACCTGGCTGTGTCACCCAGCTGGCTCAGAGAAATTTAAGTGCGCATGTCGGTTTGGCCGTCCTAAGATGGCTGGCCAAACCGACATGCACACTTACAGTGCCCATCACTCCTCCCTCCTGCCATGGCCCAGCCCCACCCTATTTACAGTGCCCATCACTCCTCCCTCCTGCCAAGGCCCACGCCCACCCTAGATTCCATGGCTCAGTGAGTCAATGGAAAATGATAATATTGTTTTATTATTTTATTTTTCGCTGACTGACTCTGAGCAGTGGGGCTATGCTCCTGCGACATTACAGAGCATCTGTGTAAGAGACTCCTATGTGACGGAAATCACCTACATGTCTAGTGGCAATAAAACCACAGAATCTGCTTTTACTAAGAACAGACAGTCCCATCCAGTGTGCCCATATTTGGCCCCAGTCGTACCTGATCTCCTGCTTCATTGTTGCTCATCAAGTACATTTGCTCACATGACAGTCATTTGACAGTATTTTTGGATTTAATTCGTGTTTTAAGTCCAACGTTTCTGGAAGTTTGTTCATGGCATTCACTACCCATACAATGACAAAATGTTTGCTAATATTTCCTACCAGCACAACTCCCAAACCAATCACCCTGCAGTAATACAGATGCTATTCCATGGGAAGATGCTCATTTCTTGTAGCACGTTGATTACTTTTTAGGATTTGGAAAGTTTCTATTTTATGTTGGCCCCGTATATCGGATCTGTACAGCCCCAAGTTTAAGTACAACATCTGTCCTCTTATTTAGTATTGGCAATGCCTGTGTACAGGATAGTGATACTTAAAGGTCCCAGGGGACACATGCAGCCCTACTGACCTTTGCATTCGGCCCACTGTTCAACAGCAGCATTGGGCTGCTGTTTTCGTGATCAGGCAAGCATTTATTTAAATGTTAATTGAAGGAAAAGAAAGACAATAACTAGGGAGTCCTGCAGGACTTAACTTTAGGAACCCCTTCATTATTAAAGATATCTGGAAGCAAATGTGTAAAAATGTGATAGTCAATTAGTGTAGTCCATTAACATTCAGAACCATTTCACCTTAGTACATCAGATTATATCAGTGTATTGAGAAGTACTTTTTTGAAACTTTAAATTTTCAAACATGAATTTAGAAACACAAATTCTTCCTCTTACCCTGACAACAATGCCCAAGGCACAAGTTAGTTGTTATTAATTCTCTTTGGGTGGCCTGGGTTCCTATTATACATGAACAACAATATAGTGTATTAAATCAAACACAGGAGGTTCCCTAGAGCGTGCAACCTGAAGTCATGTATTTAAAAGTCCTCTTAAACATGATAAGGAAGCTAAATGAGAGTAAGTGAAATAAAACAATTGCCTAGGATCACACAATTTGGTAAACTGGGGAAGCCAGGATTAATCCTAGGTTTTTCTGATTTCACATTGCGCAATTCAGCCACTAGATGTATATGCTTTGCTTCCCCTACACCCACCTTGCCGCCACCCCCACACCACATCCCTCACACCCTCAATCACCACAAATATGGCCCTCGTTCACATCACAGATCAATCTTTTTGGCCCCCTCAGAAAATCTTTGTGAGTACCCATCGATTGTATGATCCAGTTTTCCAAGAGGTAGGACGTAAATGTAACCCCCTGGGAAACTGAGTGTGACCTTGGGGAACACATGTACGGGGCACTAGTGAGGGCTGCTGCATTCCTGACAGCTTCCAGAACTCTACACAACATCTTGCTGGAACCCCTGCCCTTCATGGGACATCAAACAGAAAATATGCACATTTTACAGCCCTTGCAGGACTTTAGGGGGTGCTCTTTTGACCCCAGGCCTGAATATTAAATTGGTGGCTTTGTCCATCTGGGGTAAGGCTTTCTTTTTTAATCTGCCGCCTTGCATTGAATTTTTCATTCTTTAATGGTGGGTGCCTCTGCCCCTTTTATCGGTACTCGGCATCTACTTAGAACTAGGGCCACACAGGAAGCCTACTCATGTGTGGCCTGCATCCACCTTTTATCTCCCTAGCCTGCAATCAGTTCAGACTGGGCACTGAGTGCCGCCAGCTCCCCCCAGATATTGGCAGGGGAAGAAGAAGAGCATCCAGCAATGTGAGAGGGCAGCTGTGCTTCAATCCTTTGTGCTTCTGTCCTGGGGAGAGGGTATCCCCTCGGACAGCTTCTGTTGTGTTGGGCCCTCTGGGGATGGGATCACCAGGGTACAAGAGATAGAGTTGGCCCATGTACGCCCCCTACACATTAAATACAAATAAATAGGAGGATGTTGCGACCTCAGGAGGCTTGGCCTTCCTTGGAGGGAATTCAATGATGTTCTCGGACAGCCTGGTCCCTCTCGGACCGAGCTTCAGAGGCCCATTTCTCTGGCCCTGTAGGGACGATTTTCATGATTCCAGTCTCATTTTGCTGCCGGGGACAAGCTTTAGTACTTTGGAGTGTTTTCTTCAGATCTACTGGTCTCTAACTTGGCTTTTCCTTTGCCAGATCGTTACTCTTCTTGTACTCCAAATGCTCTTTTCTGCTTGAAGGAGATCTCCCATAGACCCTCCACAACCAACAAGCAGAAGCTCTTCCTTGCTGCACTCCCCAGGTCTCACAACCTCCTGGCTACTTGAAGGGCACCTGTGTGTCAGAGGAGTCAACAGCAAGTCCTCAGCAGGTCCCTTTCCCCCAATATTCCCTTAGGGGGAAAGCGCCACTGGCCCTGGTAAGACACATCTTTGTCCTAGATGACAGTTGGAGTTAAAGTCCTACAGCTCAGTGGGGTCAGATGGCTTCCCTTCCAGCTGCGCATTCTTTTGCTAGCTTCGCTTCTAAGTCCAGTGTCTTCTCAAGTGTCTCTCCCTCTGTGCGGGAGATTGTAAGTGGGGGTGGAAAGTTCTAGAAGGCAGGCACCTCTCAACCTAGGTTGGATCATCATCATTCCAGCCATGCCCCAATCCTCCTGCATAGGATTCTGGGACATTTAATGATGGTGACTCCCTCCAAGTAAAACACCTGCCTGACCACGTCCCACCAAAACGTCAAAGAGCAAACAATGCTATGTTTGGCTCCAGAGGCCTGGCCTTCCTCTTTTGTTTTTGTGGGCTTGCACAAGCCTAGTTCAGTATGAAGGGTGAATTCACAGAGACAGCTTTCCTCCTCGGCCCCTCTTTTTCCAGGAACTAAGGCAAGCCTTGTTGACGGCTCTATTGTGTGGGGAAGGCCTTTGATCCTCCTCCTGGCCAGCAGAGGAATTAACTTGACCCCATAGTGGGTATAAGTACCAGGAAGACTATTATGGCCAGATAAATAATTCAATTAGTAAAGTGCATAGAGTACAGTTATTGCAAAAGTGACAGTAGATATGCACTTGGTGAACATATTTACCCTAAAATCGATACTCGACTGGTACCTCAAGGCCTAAGTATAGTGAAACTGCAGTGGCTCAGATTTCACCCATAAGATATAATGCGGAGAGCACACATCCCTTTCAGTAAGCACTACATATCTGCAACATGAATGCCCACACACATTATAAGGCCTACACCAGGTCAAAATCAATCCTGGAAGAGTCCCTACTGCAACAGGCTACCACTGGCAGGTAATGGGCTGAGCTTGATGGTAGTCTCACAAATTCAGCCCACACATTTGTGCACACATGTGTGCTCATGTGTTTGTGTGAAGCCAGCCCAGAGCTTTTATCCAAGCTACAGGACCGTAGCTTTACCTTAAAAGACAGACATTGGTGATTAGCACTCTCAGTCCATTTCTACAGAACTTACTGTGAGACTCAGGTGGTCAGACTCACTCACAGTAAAGGTCCAAAACAGGATATTCAAAAAGCAAAAACATCCAGGGGGATTAAATGGGAAGACCCCACTTTGCTACAGTCCTTAATACACAAATACTGGTGCTGAAGTGCTGGCAACTCCCACCCTCAACCTCACTCTGTGACAAGATTAATTGAGGTGAAGAAGAGGGTAACATTCACCAGTGTTCACCAATCCTCCTGATGACCGAAGGACTGGTAACAGCAGACTGGAATCTCTCAAAGTGGGTTGCAGACCAACAGGTTGGATAAGTAAATAGGGATCTTTCAAAGTTTTGGGGGCACTGCAAGAAAATACTCTGGTACCACATGAAACATTAAGCCTACACCAACACCAAAACATAGACTTCAAATTCAATGGGGTTGTACATCAGAATTCAAACCTAAAATCAACAAAACTCCAGCTATTCACCATGACAGCAATCAAGTTGTAGATATAGAAGCAGTTCTGAAACAATCAGGACAATAGTGCAACAGATGAATTCCAAACATACAGAGATTCCCAGTAAGTAGGAACACAACCAGGAGGCCTCATGATTCAGAGTAAACAGTTGAAATGGCAAAGAGGTGTAGCAGTGTATCTTTTAAATAGTAGCCAAAGGCTAAATACCAGGAATAAATTAGTTCAATCACTAGGAATGGTGACGTCCATGATGGATTAGGATATGTAACTAAATCAGAGCGGCCATTTTGTTTGGGACTTAAAGATGTTATTGGTGTTTTTGTGGCTCAAGTAGAAGTGGCCAGGCTGCAGAAACTGTTTCAGCAATAGCCACCACAGAGCATTGTAGTTGTCCAGGTTACATGTAACCTGAGGAACCAGAGACATGTGAGGCACCTGACCTTATATACCCGGAGGCATTAGAGCTTGGGAACACTAGAGATGCCATACAGAATCCTCCAGGGTGCTGACAGCATCCTCTACATCATCTTCAAACAACAGGGTCTGGGCTAAGCTAGCCAGTGCACCTGCTTCCTCATTGCTGGACCGGCCAATGGGGCAAATGTGGTAGCAGGTTAGCATTGCTTTCAGAAATGCAGTGGAATCTAACCTGCAGGTTCACCTCATTGGTCCGTAGCAGTTGGCCATGCTACATGGATTTAAGACCTGTATAGGTTTCACTGGATTGTAGATATTCCAATACCATCATCTAGAAAATAGCGCACTTCACGTAACAACATTTCTGAAGTATCACTTAGAAATTATTGAAGAGCACTGGCTAACACCAAACCATTGGCACCCGATGTGTCACTCCCTTTATTTCAGAATTAGCAACATTTACCTGAACTCTGTCATCTATTACTTGCCAGCTCCATATCCAATGTACTATGTATTCCAATATCTTAAACCCTCACAAATATTATAAGGCAAGCAATATAAAAGGTTCTGTTGTACACAAGTCTACTGATCACTCCCCAGGGCCTCAGTTAAGAAAGAATTTTCAATGTACATTGATACTACAAATACACTGCTGAAGGGTCATTTGATAGTAAAACCTGAGCAGAAGGTGTTGAATCTCACTGGAGATGACTCTCACTGCATAAATCCACCAATTAATCTAAAATGCAAGTCCTAGGTACAGTGCTAAGGTAAATATAACCCAAAGTTCAATCTAATAGAAATCTGTTAAATAGTGCTTGTTTTTCGTAATATACTTCAATCCATATCTGTGCTAACAACATCTTCTGGCACCATTGGGCAAGTGGATTATGCCCACAATTTAGTGGACGCCAAAGAAATTTTTTCGGTGATCCTCCTAAATTCACTTTTAGCTTTTGGCATGCTTTATTACAATTAATTTTGGAATGCTGCTTTTCATTACCTCTTTTATGTCCCTCTCTCTTGGGCAGATCCTAATTTGTCCAGATGGCATCATCTATAATTGCGTCACCTAGGCTTGCATATTTATGTAGCACCGATGGCACAATTCCACAAATGGTAGATTATGCCCTCAATTTAGTGGATGCCAGAGATTTTTTCTCAGTGGTCCTCCTAGATTTATTTTTAGCTTTTCGCATGTTAATATTTGTACACTGCTTTCCATCATTTCCTCCATGGTCCTTTATCTGGGGCAGATCTTGTTTTCCACCTGGCACTATACATGTCTTCTGCCTTCTATGAAGGTTATGTACATTAAGGTTCAGTCTTGTCGGCCATGCTTGTTGACCTTTATATGAAACTGCACCAAACCCCCCCCCCCACCCCAAAAAAACACAAAATTCTAAAGGTAGCTTCCAAGATGGAGATGGGAGATTTTAATACAGGATCAGGCAGTGCAATTTCACTCCCTCAAGAAATTTTTATAAGTAATAGTTCTTTAGGAATAGCCACTTCTGCAAACATTCACGAGAAGCAGCTATTTGATTTTTTTTTAATCAAATGCAGCATTAGGCCTACTAATGGTAGATTCCAATCGGAGACACCAGCAAACTTTACATTTACTACAGATATCTATGGACTTAGGATATACTATATTTTGGTTGAGGTCTCCTTATGGCCTAAAACATTAGATTTCAAAATACAGAGAAGAGTTGAAAGTGATCACTACTCTTAAATATTAACAGGCTGTAGAGGTGCTGAGAGGCCAACTGAAGAAACATGGAAGATTCACCTACTTTCCAGTAAAGGAGTCTGATAACTTAACTAACCATAGTTGCGGCTTAAAATGGAATGACTGTGTCATAATCCTAAAATACCCTATTTCTAAAGGCAATTGGTTCCCTTTTTGAAGATGTGGAGAATTATGCCAGGTGTCACTCCTCTTACAACTCTTGCAATTACATTTTCTCTGTTATGCTATATGAATTTGGTAAGCTGTTGAATCCAAATAGACCTACTCAGAAGGCAAGATTGAGCTGGTTTAATGTTGAGTGCTGTGAAGCAAAATAAAGGTCAGTTTTAGTAGCTAAGGGAAAATCATACAAACAAGTCTTAAATTCAGCAAAATGCAAATATCCTGCAAGAAGTTATTTAACACAGAAAAAAAGACAATTTGTGACTTTTCAATGAGAAAAGAGGGAAATACTGATGGGAAAACCAGAGAGGGTTTTGGCTTCTCACTTTTACAATCTTGAATGGCATTGAGACCATGCCAGAATACCGTGTAACTGAGAATGAATGGTTCCCCATTTTCAAAGTTATATGGCCAGAAGCCAGGCAAGTATCCCTTTTCAATGCATGGAAAATAGCAGACATGTTGATAATAATATGTCTCATATTTTTCCACTGATATCTGTTGAAGAGAGAAGAGAGGGAAAGGTTCTAGGTCCTGATGTGGTTCCAACTGATTTTCTAAAATTTGAGCTTGATGGATAACTCTTTGCTGATGACTATTTAATCAGGTACTAATGAATGGTGTTGTTATGCATTCTTGGAAATCTGCAACTATAATCTCTATTTTTAAAAATTTAGATCTGATGTCCTCAGTGAGCTATCAACAAGTCTCAGTGCTAGAAGAACTGGAAAAAATCAGTGGTAGTATTTGGCCAAGCCGATAAGAGTCCTGTCCTCCATCAAGTTGTATTCTAAATGGGGTTAAGATCAACCGAACAAGCTTTTAGATTGGTGGATAGGTTACAAAATATGTGATCTTGATGCAAGGTACATTATTTTTAAGCCACTAAGCTGCTCTTTAGGGAAGCACTTGTTTCTGCTAAAATCAGTGGAGGTATGATCAATGTTGTTTACTAGTATTATGCTTCTAATTTAACTTATGTCCACTTTAACTATGCCAGGGAACTAATAAGGCCATTTATTGTTGCTAAGAAAGTTAGCCAAAAGGTCTACTCACCCTTTCCATTTTATCACTTTAATTTACGACCTGAATAACTGTTTACAATTGTAAGAATGTGACTGTACAATTGAAAATGAAAATGTAGTCCTATGTCTTCTTCAAGCAGATGGTTCTATCCATCTTGCTAGGATATGAAATGCCTCCCATAACCTCAGTCCACATTTGAAAATTTCTGCAGGCAAAAGCATTTACAACCAAATGTGCAAACGTAAGGTCCTCATTATTGGCTGTAGCTATATTCTGAGGAAATTATTTAAAATAATTGGGGCAGCTTTACAAATAATAATGACTTTTATTATATTGGATTACTTATTAGCAGGCATGGTACATGGAATGCCAGAGGATAAAAGAGCTCTCATTAGTTATCGAATGCAACCTATGCTTTTTACACCTAGAACAGTAAGTCAGGTACTGGATCATTAACTGCTCTTTTGAAAATCCGATGGGCTAAAACTTTAAACTAGGTCCTTGCATGGAGCCCAGAACTAGGATGATGAGGAACTGTATTCCTAAATCTCTCCCAATGCAGAATCCCTGGAGCCTGGGGTGAAGAGCTTTATTTACAGTGCTTCAATTAGGATGTGCTCTTTAGGGTTGTCGTGTAGTCCCACAACCTCAATTTATTGGCAGAACCTTACCAAATTACAATAATGTGATAATGCCCCTCAAATGCCTTGCATAGCTGATGTGCAATTATTTATGGACAGTACCTCAAGGTATCACTAAACATAGTATTCATTTGATTAAAAAAGATTTTGGTACTGTTGATTTATAAAACATCAAACTACCATTCACAAGTTGTCCTTAGAACCTAGTTATTTGTGCCATAAGTAGCAAATAGGAGGGAAGATGACTGGATAATATGACATCTCTTGTTAGGTGCTACCCATATTTCAGATGTTGCCTTGGTACTCTTTCATTACAGAGTTTTGAAGCACAATGGTCGCTGCTGTCACAATTGTTTATACCCTCAATGGGAATAGTAGGATGAAATGCCATTTTTTCTTTGCCTAAACAGTATTAACCTCCCCTGTGTTTGCATGGATTAACTCATCATAACCAAGCACATTGGCTTAGCCAGTGCTTGTTGTATTGAGAGCATAGCCCCGAAGACAATGAGTTGTTCTTACTTGGGAACTTACTTTTAGAGATTAATCATGTAACAGTAGAACCACTTGTAATCGCATCCTCTTCTCAAGGAATCTTTAACTATGACAGCATGGAAGTAAATATTTATTTAGAGACTTACAATAATGTAATTGTTATGCTGCCTGACTTTAAGTTAGAACTTCTATTTAGCACATTTTCATTTACTTGTGCACTTTGTCATAACTTTATCAAGTTTTGTATAGCTGTATAACTTTACTTGAATGATGTCTGTTTTTTTACTTTGAGATATTATAGTAATTTGTTTGCATATGTTTTATTGAAATCTTGTTCCAAAACAAACTGATTAATTGGAAAGGCACCATAATCTCTTTTATGCCTCATGCATTTTTTCTTTTCATTTTATTTATGTTGTCACAAACTATGTGCTGCAGATGTGCACCAATTAGGTAAAAATGAAATAGAAATACAAGGTAAAACTATAATTCCAATAATATATGGAAATACCAATTTATACATTAAAATATACTCTATCAGAGAACTACATAGTCAAGCCTATACCTTGACTTAAAATGAATGCCAGTAGAACTAACTACATTGCTAAATTTTGTAGGGCATGTATGTAACAAATTATTGATATGATTTCTTTTTTCAGATTTGTATTATTTAAAAAACATTTGTGGATTAAATTAAGTATATTCTCGCATAAATGTTGCATCCTCTATAAGTCATACAAAGCAAATTTATCAAAGAAAACCATTCACCTTTCCCCACTTATGTCAAGTCCACCCATCACATCTTGCATTGAGTGATACCTCCCATCTCTAACCCCATTCTAATAACCTGAAGCAGGAAAGTTTAGTATTGCTCAGGCATTACCTCTTAAGATTTGCATAAAGTGAACAGTACTGATTTTAATGGATTCCAAGATAAATCAGCTGATATAACAAATTCTCAATGTTTCCAGCCTTCTGTAGAAATCTAAAGGCATCTATTCTAATTCTTCAAACCTTCTGGCTTGCATATTTACCTGCGCTTCAGAGAATAAAATGTCTACCAGTTCATGAGTCACAGGTATTAGTTGAAAAGTCAAGTTTTAAGATCACTACGAAGATAAATGGTTCACATTGACCCAATCCATAGGGAGGTAGAAATCCAAAAGCGAAGTGCAATGCAGCAGCACTTTCAGCTGAGAGAAAGTGGATTCGGAAGCTCATTAGACTGGAGAGTACAACAGTCTGAAACATATAAAGATATCATCTACTTGGATCAAAAATATTAACACGTGAAAAGAAGTGAAATGTACCTCTTTTTTCTTAAGATCTTCACCTGGAGATACTAGCACGGAGGCAAGTACATGACGAAATGCAGTGACCATGCAGAGCCTGCAATATTGAGAGGGAGGCAATCCTCCACAAGTTTCTTGATTCAACTTTGAACCGGAAACATATCTCATGTTTGAGATGAAAAGGAACACAATTTTAGCAGTATTTCTTTTCAGAAAATGGTTGACTAGTCAGATCTCAGCCTGTAACAGGCAGTGCTTCAGATATTCCAATTGGATATCATAGTGATTCTAAGTATTTTTTCTAATATTTCTTTATCATATTTTCAAACATAAACTAATACAAAGAACAACTGGTGCTCAAGGAGAAATAAAAAAGACACAATGGCATTGTGGCTCAGGACAATATCGCCATGTATTTCCAGAATATACGTTGTTTCAAAATACAATAAATACGTAGAGTGGTCCAGTAAAGATCTACAGGGGAAATGTACTGGGGGGAGTGCAATTCCTCTGTTCTCTATCATTGTCGACTCTGTGATAACATTCTTCCACTCTACAAAAGAGGATAGTGGATATCAATTCCAAATCAGGCCAGCAATATGCAGAGGGCTGAAATTTTATGTTTCATCTTTCCTTTTTTGGGATATGAATGCAAGCCAAGGAGACACTGTTCAATATCCAGATAAACCACGCTGCCTACCACTGGTCACGTTGTTTGAATAAAGTTTCCAACATGTCACTTTTGGCCATACACCTATATTTTTTTCAATTTGTTGAGTGAAACTACACACATGTACCTCTATGATTGTTGACATTAACTACACTCCCAAGTACTTATAAGGATGTGTCTTATGGAACTATGAATGGGCTGTCAGCCAATTTATGTTCTCCTTTGGGATGTCTACATTCCAAGCTTCAGATTTGTGAAAATTTAGCCCCACCATTTTACCAAAGGGGCACAACCCTCAACGACAATGACTGTATCAATCTGACTGTTGTCCAGTTATTAAGGCTATCTATGACCCTTCCACTAATAAGGTCTTGTGTTATAGAGAGTATATCTATTGGATTCAAGAGATAATAAAGGACACCCCACAACCATGTCAGAGCCAGATCAGGAATTGTGCAGATATGCCTGCTTGCCATTACCCCAATGGAAAGAGCTTGAAATTCCACCAATCTGTGACCAGGCCCAAAATTTCTGCAAACCTCTGCAACAGTTGTAGCAAATATTGGGTAACTTGTGAGGGATCACACATATAAAAGACTGTTTCATGGACGTAGAGCATTGGCACACGAATATCATCCTCTAGCTGCATGCCAGTGTTTTTCATCGTATTTCAGAGCATGGTCGCAAGTGCCTCCTCAGAAAAAGCAAACAGAAGCAGCAAGCATTGACATGTTGTCTGGTGACTCTCCAACCAATTCCTAGGGTTTATTTTGACAGTCTTCTCCCGGACTACAGGTCTTTTATAGAGGAAACTGTCCCAGACCAATATGTATTGCCCAAAATTATGGTTTTGCAGCATGGCAATCAAAACCAAGGTATCAATATATTTTTTATGTACAGTGAGGTGACAACAGTCTTTTCCACAGATTTTGTGAATTCCATAGAAACCAAATCACAGAATGTTTTTGGTGAACCTGCTTTTGAATGCCTATTTTTTAAGGTGCAAATGCCATTTCGTTTGCAAGGGTTTTCTGTTGAAATCCTGAAAATAAAAATCCTTAACAAACATTCTCCTACTGAGTACAAAGAATTTGGAACAACTTACCAGAAGATCAGAGATTGAATGCAACAGGAAGCCTTCGGCAAGTACCAAATAACTCAACCTCTCATGAAACTACCTTGTCAATCGCAAATGCCCATGTTCTGTTGTAAATAGTGTTTTATTAACTGTTTTTATTTCTTGCTTAAAAACATAAAGCAATTGACTTCTGCATTGGTACAGGCAGTCTGCAGGACGTAATCAACTCATCAATGTATACATTCTCCAGACCCCGCAGTTGCCCTGCCAGTCCAGTTACCTTACTCCTGCTGTGGATTAATGAATAAGCTCAAACCTCTACAATTAGCTCCGTTGACAGCCCCCTTCATCCTCAGTGCTCTACAATACCCTCAAGCTATGATCCTGTGTCCCCTGTCTTTCCCAGTTCAGTCCTTAGTGCCCCCCACCACCACCACCCTCCAAATCTTCTCAAACTTTCCTGGGCCACCCAGGTTGGTGTAGACTTCTTTCTCTCTGCTTCTATGCACATGTCCATGTCCGAAGTCCACTACTTTTTGGTAGGATGCTGTTTTGATCTTCACAACCTAGCTATGTCCCTTTTTGCTACAATGAAGCCCAAACTGCAAAACAACAGGTTAGCCCTTGTAAGATCCGCACCACATGGAATGCCCAACAGGATAAACTGCGGTGTTAATGGAATGTTGGTATTTAGCACTGCTTCTAGCTCCTTAACGATTGTGGTCCAGTATTTGTTGCGGGCGGGCGGGCATTCCCAGAGAGAGTGCAGCAAACTAACCTCTGCTACTTTGCCTTGCATTTAAGACACACGTTGCTTTGGGCCCTACCCATTTGAAATAGCCCACTCCTATTGTATGCACTATGTATGATCTCAGGTTGCACTAATCTTACCCTGGACTTGATAGCCATCTTTCTGGGGTGTATCAGTGCATCTTCCTAATCATTATCTTCCATTGGACCTACTATCTTCATCCATGTTTCTCGAAGTTTCAGGAATGTATCCAGGTTGTTGTTGATTAGGGTGCGGTATATTCGTGAGACTTCCTTGCCTTTCAGCTGCTCATCGAGCAGCTTGCTTTCTAAGGGATTAGCCTTCGATATCTCTTTCCAGTCTATCCCTTCTTCTGTAAGGGCATATGGAGTTGCATGTATTTGTATTTTTGTGAGGGGCAGAGTTCATATTCTTGTAGTAGTGTTGAACAATTTAACCCAATCCGAGTCCACCAGCTCTCCCACCGTTGATATGTCTACTGTTGACTCTATAACATCCAATCCTTTGTAGTTCGTGTTTAACTCCTATTCACATTGTACTTTCGTTATGAATTGCTCTGCTGCCTATGTGGCAAGGTCCATGCTCTACAAATAAAAAAAATCATAGTAAATCTTGTACTAGTAGGGTGTTTTCCAGGCACTAAGAACATCATTGTGAATCCCATTTATGAAAGTGGCACATGGGCAATCCAGAATTGTGTAATACGAGAGGTGTCCTTGACATCTGTACAGGAGTTCTGAATATATTCACACTTCTATCAAGGAGATTCAATTGCCAATTTAAGTAGGCTTCAGACAGGGTGGTCATTGATTTACCCAGTCATTAATTTAATCAAGAAAATCAGCATTTGGAGCAAATGTCCATTTAGTACAGGAAATCCATCAATATGATGGACAGGCTCATCCTCTGGTCAAAACAGAAGCCAATTTATTTGCGCTGAGGAATCCTGATTAAGCTTAATCCTAACATGAATGTTTAATGGAGGTGTAGTTTAATTAAATAGATTTGGGGGGGAGGTGTGATAAATACAACCCTAAATTTATTTTAGGTGAAGACTGCAGCCAAAGCATACGGGAACCTTAGCCATGAGTGTAAATCCCATTAAGCTAAGTTATTCGGAGCCAAATCAATGTAATAACTTACTTAAATGCTAGAGGAACCTCCTCCTCTCTCCTTATTTGAAGCAGCAGAAACTGAAATTACCTAACTACTCTGCAACAAAGATGAAAAGACGAGAGAATGCAACGCTGCTTTGCTATGAAAAGCATAAGCTTTTACATGTTTAACAGAAAGGGAGGGGGGGAAATATACATGGAAAGAGTATATTCACTGATGAAAAGCTAAAAGTGTTTATTGGAAAAGTGAGGCTTTTAGTCCCTTTCTGAAGTGGGTCAGCGAGGGTGGGGTGTGGAGGGGGAGGGTGTTCCAGGCCTTAGCGGTGAGGTGGGCGAAAGAACGCCCCCCGGCGCAGCAGCAGCGTATGTGTGGTATCTTTGCAAGGGTGATATGTGCAGAGAGGAGATTCCTGGTCGGTTGGTGAGGCGAAGACGGTGGTCCAGGTAGGCGGGTCCTTGGTTATGGAGGGTTTTGTAGACATGGATCAGAAGCTTGAAGTGGCATCTTTTCTGGATTGGGAGCCAGTGGACGTCCCTTCAGGTGCTGGGTGATGTGGGTTCTCTTCTGCAGGTTGAAGATCAGTTTGGCAGCAGCACTCTGGATCGTCTGAAGTCTTTGCATAAATTTGGTGGTGGTGCCTGCACAGAGTGTGTTGCCGTAGCCCAGTAAGCTGGTGATGAGGGCCTGTGTCACTGTCCTCCTTGTGCTGATCGGGAGCCACTTAAAGATCTTGCGGAACATGTGGGAGCAGGCTGAGAAAACACAGTTGACCTGGCATTTCATGGAGAGTCCGCTGTTGAGAATGATGTTGAGGTTGCAGGTGGGATCTTTCGGTGTGGGGGTGGGTCCGAACTCTGCTGGCCACCAGGGGATGTCTGCTGAAGATTAGAACCTCTATGTTGTCCGTGTTGACCTTCATCCAGGTGGAAACGTTCTTTATACAGTTGTGGACGTTGGTCTTCGTATTGGTGGGGTCGTGCGATCTCACAATGTCTGCGAGTGGTGTCATGTAGACGTTAAAGAGTGTTGGGCTTAGGGAGGAGCCTTGGGCTATGCTGCAGATGGTGTGCTTGACCTGTGAGGTAAAGGGGGGAAGCAGACTCTCTGCATGCGTCCCGTGAGGAAGGATGCCCTCTATCTGAGCACATCCTCTATCAGCCTAATCAGGCGTAGTTGGTTAATCAGTGGGTGGTGGGAGACTGTGTCAAAGGCGGCAGAGGTCAAGCAGGATCGTGGTGGCTGCTTCTCCTTTGTCAAGCATTGCTGTTAAGTGACCTTGGTCCAGCAGTGGGAGGGGACATTGTGGCAGATGGGGCCGGTACTGGGGATCCGGGGAGGGTGAAGTGAACATTGTAGTGGTCCGGCCAGGTGCGTTCCATGAAATGGCTGTAGCTGATTCTGTTGCTGGACATGAAGATAGGGTCCAGCATGTGTTCTCCTTTGTGCATGGGGTCCATGACCAGCTGATTGAGACCAATGTTGTCAAGTCTTTCAAGTAAGTCAGTGAAGTTGGTGTTGGAGGGGTCGTCCAGGTGGTATTTGAGGTTTCCCAGGAAGATGTAGTGTTCGGATTGAGTGGCGAGTGGGGTGATGAATTCAGGGATCAATCAATCAATCAATCAATCATAGTATTTATAAAGCGCGCTATGTACCCGTTAGGGTTTCGAGGCGCTGAGGTGGGGGGGGGGTGGAGAGGCTGTTTAGCGGTCGAAGAGCCAGGTCTTGAGGAGCCTTCTGAATGTGAGGAGGTCCTGGGTCTGGCGTAGCGGAGTGGGGAGAGAGTTCCAGGTTTTGGCGGCGAGGAAAGAGAAGGATCTGCCGCCGGAGGTCTTGCGCTGGATTCGGGGTACGATGGCTAGGGCGAGGTTGGCGGATCGGAGTTGGCGTGTTGGGGTGTAGAAGTTGAGTCTGGTGTTGAGGTAGGAGGGTCCGGTGTTGTGAAGCGCCTTGTGAGCGTGGGTAAGGAGTTTAAAAGTGATCCTCTTGTCTACTGGGAGCCAGTGGAGTTCCCTCAGGTGTGGGGAGATGTGGCATCGGCGGGGTATGTCGAGGATCAGTCGGGCAGAGGCATTTTGGATCCGTTGGAGTCGTTTGATGTCTTTGGTAGGGATGCCTGTGTAGAGTGCGTTGCCGTAGTCAAGTCTGCTGCTGACGAGGGCCTGGGTCACCGTCTTTCTGGTTTCTGTTGGAATCCACTTGAAGATTCTGCGGAGCATACGAAGGGTGTTGAAGCAGGAGGAGGAGACGGCGCTGACCTGTTTGGACATGGTGAGGGCGGAGTCCAGGATGAAGCCGAGGTTTCTTGCGTGGTTGGCAGGGGTGGGCGGGGGACCAAGGGCCACCAAGAGTCGTTCCAAGCCGAGGGAGTGCGCCCGAGGATGAGGACTTCCGTCTTGTCGGAGTTGAGCTTCAGGCGGCTGATGTTCATCCAGTTGGCGATGGATTTAAGTCCCTCGTGGAGGTTGGTTTTGGCGGTGAGCGGTTCATTGGTCAGGGAGAGGACGAGCTGGGTGTCGTCGGCGTAGGAGATGATGTTGAGATGATGTTGGCGGGCCAGTTTGGCGAGGGGGGCCATGTAGACGTTGAACAACGTAGGGCTGAGGGAGGATCCTTGGGGGACGCCGCAGATGAGGTTGGAGGCTTTGGAGCGGAACGGGGAGAGGCGGACTCTCTGAGTTCTGTCGGAGAGGAAGGATGAGATCCAGTGGAGGGCTTTGTCTTGGATCCCAGCTTCCTGGAGGCGGGTCAGTAGGGTGCCGGGGCAGACTGTGTCAAAGGCGGCGGATAGGTCGAGGAGGATGAGGGCTGAGGTTTCGCCCTTGTCCATTTGAAGTCTGATGTCATCTGTGGCGGCGAGGAGAGCAGTCTCAGTGCTGTGGTTTCGTCTGAATCCGGATTGTGAGGGGTCCAGGATTGAGTTGTCTTCGAGGAAGTGGGTGAGCTGAGAGTTGGCGATCTTCTCGATGACTTTGGCTGGAAAAGGGAGGAGAGAGATCGGTCGGAATTTTTTGAGGTCGTTGGGGTCAGCCTTGGGTTTCTTGAGAAGGGGTTGGATTTCTGCGTGTTTCCAGCTGTCCGGGAAGGTGGCGGAGGAGAAGGAGAGGTTGATGATCTTGCGGAGTTCGGGGGCGATGGTGGCGTTTGCCGAGTTGAAAACATGATGAGGGCAGGGGTCCGTAGGGGAGCCTGAGTGGATGGTGTTCATGGTTGTTATGGTTTCTGCATCGTCCACGTGGGTCCAGGCGGTGAGGCGGCAGTCGTGGGAGGTAACGATTTTCTGGTGGAAGAAAGTGGAGAGGTCGTCGCAGAGTTTCTGGGAGGGCGGGATGTCGTTGGAGTTGGCTTTAGGATTTGAGAGTTCCTTCACGATCCCGAAGAGTTCTTTGCAGTCGTGGGCGTTGTTGTTGATGCGTTCGGTGAAATGGGTGCGCTTGGCGACGCGGATCCGTTGGTGGTGTTCACGGTTGGCGTTTTTGAGGGTGGCGAGGTTGTCGGGTGTGCGATCTTGGATCCATTTCTTTTTGAGCTTCTGGCAGATGCTTTTGGAGGTTGTAAGGTCATCTGTGAACCAGGCTGGTTTTTTCTTTCCTTGGATGGCGGTGTGTTTCTTTAGGGGGGCGAGGGTGTTAGCGCAGTCGAGGATCCATTGATGGAGGTTGATGGCGGCTGTGTTCGGGTCGGTTGCGTCGGGTGGAGGGTTGTTGGTGAGGGTGCTGGCCAGTTGGTCCTGGGTGATTTTGCCCCAGCGGCGGTGGGGAGGTGGCTGGATGCGGTGATGTTCTGTGATTTTCTTGTAGGTGAAGTGGACGCAGTGGTGGTCGGTCCAGTGGAGTTCGGAGGTGTGGCTGAAAGCGATGTGGTTGCTTGAGGTGAAGAGGGGGTCCAGGGTGTGTCCGGCGATGTGGGTGGGAGTGTTGACTAGTTGGCGGAGTCCGAGGTTGAGGAGGTTGGAGGTCAGTGAAGTAGTGTTGACGTCGGAAGTATTTTCTAGGTGGTAGTTGAGATCTCCCAGGAGGATGTAATCAGTGGATGCTAGGGCGTGGGAGCTTGCGAGGTCTGCGATGGTGTCGTTGAAGGGGGCTCTTGGTCCTGGAGGGCGGTAGATCAGGGTTCCTCTGAGGGTTGTTTTGGGGTCCGTGTGGATCTGGAAATGGAGGTGTTCGGCTGTTTTGAGGGTGTCGTCCGAGTGGGTGTGGATTTTGAGGGTGGCTTTGTGAACGATGGCTATTCCGCCGCCGATCCCGTTGGTCCGGTCTCTTCTGGTGATTTTGTATCCGTCCGGTATGGCGATGGCGATGTCCGGAGCAGAGGAGTCGTTCCACCAGGTTTCGGTCAGGAAGGCCACGTCAGGTGTAGTGGTGTCGAGCAGGTCCCAGAGCTCGATGGCGTGTTTTCGTGCGGAGCGGGTGTTGATGAGGATGCAGTTCAGGTGATTGGGGTTGAAAGTTTTTGTAGTTGGATTCGTCGTTCTGGTGCAGGAGAAGTTGCAGGTGCGACAGGAGAAAGGTCCTTTAGTGAGCTTCGGGGATGCCCGGAAGCATTCAGTGGAGGGCCCGGGGTTGAGGGCGCGGAGCTCTTCGGCCGAGAAGTGGGCGCGGGAGGCGCGAGGACCAGGGGGGGTGGCGCTGGGCGCGGTACAGGCGCGGACGGGCGCAGACGGGCTTGCCTCTGGCGCGCCTCCGGCGCGCCAGCGGCGCGCCCGCTGCACAGACGCGCAGCGCCAGCCATTAAGAAGGGAGGGGGGAGGGAGGAGCAGCTGGGAGGCGGGAGGCGGGAGGGAGCGGCAAATGGGGGCGCGAGGGGGGCGGGCCGCAGGGAAGCAGCGGCTGGGGTCGAGGAGCGCACAAGGGGCGAAAGGCACAGAAATCGGGCAAAAACAGTCACAAATGCAGGAAAAAACACAATATGGACACAATACTGGCACTAAATACGATCGGGGAGACAGCAATCAGGGGGGCACAATGGGGCAAAAAGCGCCGGCGGCGAGGCGCAGAAAAGCGGAAAAAAGCTGAAAAACAAACTTACGGGACGGCGGAAGCGGCACTCGGGTCAAGTGAGCCCACTAGCCACCAGGGATGAGGCGCAGGAGGATGCCTGCGGGTGGAGGAGGGCCTCGAACACGCAGACGGCAGCGTGGTCGTGGGGCAGAGGCAGAAGGCAGCAGGTTGGTGCTGCGGTCGTGAGGGGCGAGTTCAGGACCTGAACCAGGATGGGGTTGCTGAGGCCGATTCTTGGTCCTGGTGGTCTGTATGCAAAGGTGCCTTTGATGGTGGTGGTGTCGTTGGCGTGGAGCTGGAAGTTCATGTGTTAAATGATGGGTGTGGTTTTGTCATTGGTGATGTTGCAGGTGATTGATTCCTTATGTATGATGGGGAGGCCACCTTCGTGTCTGTTGGTGCGATCACTGTATCATTTAGTAGCCACGGGTGTTGCCATGAAGTCTGGAGCAGACACGGGGTGAGCCAGGACTCTGAGATGAACGTTATGTCAGGGACAAGGATGGAGATGGTATTCCAGACTTCAGTTACATGTTTGCAGAGCGATCTGGTGTTGAACAGGATGCACTTGAGTTGTTCCGAGGCCATCTTGGTCTGCAGGGATGGCAAGGCGTTGGTGGCAGTGATGGCAGTCACTCCTGGTGTGGAGTAGTATCAGCAGTGGGTGCAGGTGAATGGTCCTGCTGTGTGGTGGGTGATGGGAGGCAGCAGTTGTTGCTTCCAGGGTCGAGAGCACAGAGATTCACTGAGGAGTATCTGTGGGGTGAGTAGGGCCAAGGTTCCTGGTGCTGGGCGTGGTACAATTGCGTAGCCTCAATAAGTAGTCCTGGGAGGTGGGAGGGGCTGACAGGGAGGCAGGAGGGTGGCAGGCAGGGAAAAAGAAAGTACAGGCAACAACAGGGTACATCAAGGGAGCAGAACGGGGCATCTAAAAGTCAGGAAAAACAAAACTATAACTACACTTTTCAAAAAACAATTACTGTGACAGCAATTACACAAGGTGGTAAGTAAGTCCAGGCGGACCACGGGATCAAACTGGCGGCCTCATGTGCTGCAGCTGGGCAGCAAACACGAGGAGCAAAGCAGAGGCAGCAGGGGAGAGCACTGACACCGGGGTCAGAGGCTACTTTGACAAATCTTTCACCTGCAGGGCCATGGTGGGGATTTACCTTTGGGCATAAGACTAATAAGCCCGACTCCATCAGCATTTTCCTTGAGTGTAAGAAAATAAATATATAATACAAGTCTGTATCATGGGAAGATGCACAATAAGAAGAAAAAAAACGTAAGTCAAAGAAGAAAAGGAAGACTACTGTTCAGATTTCCTCAGATGCACAGGTTGGACGAGTTGGCCCACAGAAAGGTACATTTGTCCCTTCAGCTTTCATCAGATGCCACAGGCAGCTAAAATCATTCTCTTACAACTGTGGGTATTCTGTTGACCAGGCCAATGATTAGTAGGCACCACTCCTCGGAAACCTTCTCAAAATTTCTGGTCCTTTCCTTCAGAAATCAGTTCCACTCTGGTGCTGAGAGGGGAATCCTGTGGTAAAAAAAAAAAAACACTGAAAAATCTTGACATAATTACAAACCTACATCCAAAAACCTCTTTACAGCTCCTACTCGGACTACATTCATTTGAATGCACCACTTCCGCATAACCTAGCACTAGTATTTAAAGGTTTATGCGTCATGTAGAGAACTGTGCATTAATCTACTACTCCTCCTTTGCTGGGGTTCAAGCTTGCACAATCATCCTCGTCCAAACCAGGCCAAGTGTACATTATCACTGAGTTCCAAGACCAATGTGTCTCCTTACTTTATCACACATACTTTGGTAATTCAGGAAAATTCATCCATTTCTGACTCATGAAAAGCAGGCTTCTTTAGTGAAGTACCCATTCTGCAACTTCATGTTTAACAACAGATAGCACAACACCCATTAGGCTAAATGGGGCTTCCACCCTCGCAGCTTCCAGAGCACACATTTCTTTACTTGACGTCTGCTGGACTGCGATAGAGCCTCAAGGTCAGCCTCTTACAAAGTGTTTCACAGGCCATCCATTATTTGAAATGCCTACAAAAGTAGGGCAAGTGTGATTGTGAATACAATGGGGCGGGAACCAGAAAGTGACAAAAAAAATCTGCAACTATTTTGTTGGGCTTCCTCCTTCAGGTGAAATACATATAAAATATGCACACCTTAAATGAATGCAATTTAAAGTAAAGGGAGGGAAATGCATCCATTTATGCTATGAAACCTCAGTTTGTTGATGTGATCGTGTGTGTCCAGACAGTCACTGGCACCACCTTTACTGAATGGAAGAAAGGAGTCAACAAACTCCTTTTGAAGACTATGGGGCAGAGCTAAAAGTCAGCTTATTTTTTGCCACCTGTAACTAAAATTGGTGAGAGGTTTTGACTCACAATTTTTCTAAACCCCTTGAAAAGCAACAGTTAAAAGGTGCTAGCTGGACTAGTTTAATGTCTGGCCTAGGCACCGAAACCCCACCACATGTCATCCCGCCTCATTGGCCAATGCATGCTATGTTGTCCTTCCAGTCAACTAGTAACAAGCTTCACAGCATTCAGTACATACCACTGTCATGCCTAAGCTGCACTGGTTGCCAGCTTATATTAATTCTAGTGATCTGCTTTGCCCACCAAAACTGAAATGGGGCCCATGCTGCTTGTTTTTCCAAGTCTTAGGGATCCCTTCTTTTTGGTTCTTCCCTCATGCCATTAGTCACCATTTTAGAAAGCTGTTCTACATTTAGGAAGGCTCTTAAAATTAATGTTTTATGGATTACCTTCCTATCTTTTCTGATTTGGTTTGTTCTGTGCTTAGCATCTTCGTTACACTTTATAACTCATAGCTTGCATGTAGACCTTTCCAACACATTTAGGGCCTGATTTTGACCCTGGCGGACGGCGGAGGCCGTCCGCCAAGGTACCGCCGCTGAATGACCGCACCGCGGTCAAAAGACCGCGGCGGCCATTTAGACATTTCCTCTGGGCCGGCGTGCGCTCTCCAAAAGAGCGCCCGCCGGCCCAGAGGAAATGCCCCTGCAACGAGGACGCCGGCTCAGAATTGAGCCGGCGTAGTTGCAGGGGTGCGACGGGTGCAGTTTGCACCCGTCGCGTATTTCAGTGTCTGCTTAGCAGACACTGAAATATTTTGCGGGGCCCTCTTACGGGGGCCCCGCGGCACCCCCTACCGCCATCAGGATGGCGGTAGGGGGTGTCAGAATCCCCCATGGCGGCGCAGCAAGCTGCGCCGCCATGGGGGATTCTAAGGGCAGTGGTAAACCGGCGGGAGACCGCCAGTTTGCCTCTTCTGACCGCGGCTGAACCGCCGCGGTCAGAATGCCCTGCAGGGCACCGCCGGCCTGTCGGCGGTGCTCCCGCCGACCCTGGCCCCGGCGGTCTTAGACCGCCGGGGTCAGAATGACCCCCTTAGTGTGTTCCTTCAGGCACTAAAGCAGGGCTGGTGGCAATTTTAGAAGAGCAGAAATAAAGGGATGTGGTTCTTGTCCTTTGTGATGAAGCATAATCACACGAGATATGGCTCAGGTGTGAGATGCCTGACCTACTGGTAGGCAGACATGGCTCCCCTATGTAAAGCTTAATCAGTTTGTCTAACCAGCAGGGTACCACTGCTGCCTAAAGCAAGATGGCCTAGTCCAGTTGTTCCCAACCTTTTGACTTCTGTGAACCCGCCCTTTATCAATACTGGAACCCGGAAACCCCCACTGAATTATTAGTGAAATCCAGGGACCCCCGACTGAGTCATTACTGAAAGCTGGGGGCCTAATCTGTTAATATTACTAAATTTTTTCAGCAGTCGCAGACCCCCAGGGGTCCCCGGACCACAGGTTGGGAACCATTGGCCTAGTCAGTTTCTTTCAAGTGTAGAATTTGTTTTAACAAGTTGTGTGGTTTAGCTCCAGGATTTGTCTATACAGCGACAGTACATGCACTGCCCTGGTAAAGGTATTGCATTTTGGTGTCCGGTGCTTAAAAAAAAAAGTGACATTTGGCAGCTAAAAGCTTGTAAACCCTTATTCTGCTAAGAAAGTAAGCCTGGGTCTGTCAGCAACAGCATACCAGATAATGGTTCTAAATACAAAAGCACTACCCAATGAACACATTGTGCTCTATTTGTTACAATAAACTAGTAACCATGTGCTCTGCTTGGTGTCTCATTCCCATTGAAGGTTGCCCCAGGCTTGGGCAATTGCTATAATTAGTATATACGTTTATGAGCTACCATTATAGAGCGTGGTAATTCTTAAGATTTTGAAACAAAATGTTGCATTATTACACACATTGGCTTTGTAGGATTTAAACACATTGCTATTTAGTGGCTTTGACAATATGTACTGGGGCTTCAGAATGCTATTAAGAGGCATCATTTCATTTTGTTGATGTTACCTCTTTGCAGGACATGGTCCACCAGCCACACATTGTGTTCTGTAGCTTAAAGGTACACTTTGCAGGCTAAACACCATTTGTTGCATGGTTATTGCAAGGAAACTACTTTTGGCAGCTCTTTAGGCTTGCTGGCATAAATTTGGCTGTCATTTCATGGCAATTAGATAATGTTGGGTGCTACCATTAACAGTTTTGATTTAGATTAGCACAGACTGGCAGTAATAACATGCAGTAATGTTGCCATCAGATTAGAACTCTCGTTCAATCTCAGGAGAGGAGGAAAATGCAGACATCAATCCAAAGACTTGCTAGTCACGTTCCAAACTCAGGTATGTTACACCAATACTTGCACACAAATGTGTTGCCTCAAAGCATATTTTGCCGTGTCCTGATAAACAGGCTGCAAAACATACCTTTGGGCAACAGTCTTTCTGAAGATAGAATTAAAAGTTTCACATGCTCAAGGTAATTTCATAGGACATTTTTTGGAGATGTCAAAAAGGATAGTTTTCTTGAACAAAATTGGCAAAACCTGGTGGTAAAAGCACTTTGTATTGAAATCTTTAAAGCTGCTTTTTCACTTAACCACTTATTCCTTTTTAAATATCCATCAGTAGCCTATAAAGTTAACAAGCATTTGCAATGCAATGGGTCTCGCATTTGCTCAAGTTAGAGCTATTAGTGTTGTAAATTCATAAATGGAATTCTTGTCACTTTAATGGAAAATGAAAAGCAAAGTAGTTGACATAAGTGAGCCCATTCTAATCACCACACCCCCCATGAGCGCGAGTGCAAAGGAGAGAAAAATAAGTTCACTCAAATGTATTGGCAATCATGCAATTATCCATGTAACAGGGGCAGTCTGCAAGACTAACAAAACTGCCCCAAGGAGGGGCAAGGGTAAAGCATTTACCAATCAAAGGATTTTTGAAAGGTAAGCCCACGAACGAGTGAAAGTGATGGGCGTCAGTGGGCATGGTTAAAAGCCTACAATTCTTACAGCAGGTCAAAGTGCTTGTGTGCTCAACCTAAAAAGCCAGAGTAGAAATAAACAGCTGAAAGAGCAAACTTAGTGTGAATTTTAAGAGCCGTTAAGAGAAACGTGGGAGATAAAACATTGTGTAAATAGTAAAGGAAAGAACAGAGAGACAGGTGAAACAAACCCTCCCAAATAAAGATGGCAGCTAAGACTAGATTTAGTTTGCTCCCCCACATCCTCAAACAGAAGTCAGTGTGTGAAGCAACAGGGGGCACTGCAGGAAAGCCAGAGGTGCATTAGCAAAGTTGTCTGTGAGCCCCAATATAGCAATAGTGGGGTGCTTCAGATTAGGATTGGTGGTATACACAGCCGTCCCAGTGCTGGAATAACAGAAAGGCAGCAGGTGAGGAATGAGAAATGGAGTGCCATGTAATTCCTGGTATTGAATAATGGGGGCACTGCAGGTTGAGGTGCACCGACAGTTGTATGTGGACTGCAGTACTGGAATAGTAACGGGCACACAAGGTCAGAAGTGAGATGTTAATGGAGCTTGTTTCCAGTCCAGGGAAGACCTGGCCTAGCAGTTCGGGCTGGACTGTTCCCATGGGGAACAGGGTCAAGACTGATTTGCATATGGCTGGGTCCAAACTGGAATGGCATGGGCAGCAAAAAAACGATGGATTTAGGCCCAGATCACTGTACTGGGGGTGAATGTTTGACAATGTTCAGCATTCCGTCCATCACTTGTTGTTTTTGCTATGTGTGGAACCTAGTATTGGCATGCCAGTTTGCCGAGTGTTAGCTTGGAGGCACCCTGGTGAAGCTGCGAGCGGGGTCCAGTATGGAACTGGCATTGTCTCTGAACCACAAAAGCTAGTAGTCCAAGGGCGTGTGAGATTTAGTACTGAGAAGAAATGTGCACTGAATGTTAGAATTGATGGAACCCGGCGGAGATGTGGTGGTTTCCCATCAGTGGTGTTGCATGTTAGACTTGAGGTGCACTGGCTGAGCTGCATTTTGCACTTTTGGGTTCAGTATTGGCTTGGCAGTGGGACTGAATATTAGAATTGAGCTGCTGTAATGGAACTGTATGTGAGCAGGGTCCCAGTATAGGAAAGGAAGTGACTGCGCCGGGTAGAACTATGGTGCACTGATAGAACTGTGTCTGAGGTCCTAGTACTGGAATAGCAGAGTGTACCAACTAAGAACTGAGGTGCTCTGGCAGACAGCATGTAGGGTTGTGGCACAGCAGAGGGCTTGAAGGTTGAATAGAGGTGCACCGACGGAGCTGCAAGGAGGATCCTAATATGGAGCAGAAGTGGGAACCAACTCCAAAGATTGCAAGGCCCTGGTAGAGCGAGCTGGGTGAGGGGTCCCAGCACTGGAACAGCAGTGGGCACCAAGTGTTTGGAAGGAGGTGCTTTGGCTGTGCTTCATGTGGGTAGCAGAGCTGAAAGAGCAGGGAAGCCATCCAAAGGCATCCTAGGGGACATCAGATTACATCTGAGGGAGGGGCCTCTGGACCGGGAAGGTTCCTGTATGCTTGTTGGGACAAAAGTGGAGGTAGCAGGTTAATTTACAATGCCACTGAATTACTTAATTAGGGAAGGTCAGGCACATCCGACTAAGAAACCAGGAAATGTCATGCAGTCAGTTTATTCCAAAGTTTATGAAACCAATTTTTGGGGGTGCAGATAACACCGCTAATGTTGTTGCAGACCCCAATTTAAGAAGACCTGGGTGGCTTGGCTATAAGCAGCACCCTTCCTTCCCCCCATCGTGCAGTCCTCTTTTCAATGCGTGCAATTTTAGCCACGTCACTTCCTGCATAACGTGGGGAGAGGAAAACCGTACGTAAGCGATGCACTTTAAAAACAAATATCACAAAATCACGGTCACTCTTCGTGGCAGGACAAGGTGGCTCATGGAGTTCTGGAAGCAGTGAAGTAGGAAGAAGCGAGGTAAGCCATGTTGCCCTGAAATCCCTACTGTACGTTTCCCACGGCCTCCAATGATGCGGTCCTGGGATTGTTTAACTCAAGGGTGAAGTAGCTGGACCCTGCTGCTAATTGATTAATGTTTGCTGCCATTGTTAGCCGCAGCCTGGCCACTCAAAGGCCGTGTCTTTGGTTGACCTAAATAAACGGTTCAGTGCACTAATCCCAACAAAAAGGGGTTAATTATGGCCCTAAACCGATTTAGGGTATTCAGTTTGGGTAAATCACGCATTGATTATCTCTCTCGGTGTGTGTGTTGCTTTAAGACAAGTAAAAAGAGCCCGGAATACAATCGCGAGCTAGATCTACAAAAGAAGCAACACTATAATGAAGTCTCTTGATGAACTGAAAACCAAACAAAAGCTCGGCTTCTGTCACCACACTATTCTTCATGACAGAGCCGCAGGTTCTGCTCCCAGCGTTTCTTCATCCACAATTAAAGCTGTAGGCTAGCTCTGGCCCTGCTGCTGATCAAAGGGAGCAATATAGTGTATTCTTTGCTGGCTGGCTGCATGGATGGATGGATGGCTGGATGGATGAATGGAAGAATGTAAAGAAGGGCAGAGTGATAGTTGAAAATTTGGATATCTGACTGATGGATAGAAATGCATTTTCATAGACGAAGTAGCATGTAGGTATCAAATCTAAGAGAGAGAGGCACCGATACAGATGAGTAGGGGAGATGGTGGAGTCGGGCTCCTTTGTCACACACGTTCAGACATACATAATCTCTGCTACAATCCCCACCCACCCCTCCCCAAGAAGTTAGACCTAAACAACTTTTTTCACACAAGTTTATTTTGGTGTTTTGTCTCTATAGCAAAATTCAAAATGTATTTTCAAGTATTTAAATACCATGCCTACTTATCGAAATTGGTGCTTATAAATCAGAATGGTTATAGTTGGGTCAAACAAACCTGACAGCAGACAGTGTTGAAACTCAAAATGGCGGTTGTTTTTCTTATATGAACAGTATTCAAAAAAATTAAGAAGCATTACTTTAAGATTACCTTCCACATAGTAAACATTGAACATAATATGTCCAAAGAATACCTCATTGCAGTATTGCAGAATAAAATTGCATCAGAAGTTGTACCATGACCACCTTCAAACACACCTTTTGAGTGATGCTGCAGTGTAACCATCAATCCCAGATGCTGTAGCTAAAACTGCCCATTGGCCGATTACCATAATGATCGCTAAAACCACCGGACATCGGCGCCTTGGAAAATTATGCGAGTTGTTAATAGGTATAAATCATATATTCAAAATATCCAAAGAGCAAACAGGGATTTTAGATGGCTAATAACTAGCTAATCTGTTTAATCACATTAGAGAAACAATAGTATAAGAGCTGGAAGGGTGAGAAAAGAAACAAGCATTGAAAGTGCCCATAGGTCTGGTTTATCACTGAAAGTACCTCTTCAGTAACAATAATTCAACATGCCTGCACCCATTCTTGCAATCATACATATATTTATCCACCCACTGACTCATTCTTGCAGTTTGAACATAGCTTCCATATTTAGAATCAACTTATTGGCCATGATGGAGGGAAAAACAATGATACACTGTACACAACACTATTATGGCCATTCTGTAAACATCACACTGGGTAGACTTGTTCAGTGCTAAAGAGTATAGTGTACAACGTTCCCTGTAAGGTGCGCGCACACCCTCCCTTCGCCCACCGCGCAGTCCTCTTTCCCATGCGTGCACTTCTTAGCCGCGTCACTTCCTTGCAATTGAGGCAAAAATTAGATTTAAACTGGCGGTGCATAATTTACAAAGCATTGCATCATCATCCTACCATATCTGATTTCTCTCTGTTTCAGGTGCAAAATGAGGGCTTGTAAGCGAAAATGCTCTTCTGCCGTAAAGCTGAGATTCAAGACAACTTGTGCTTAGTAACAGTCATTTTCTGTCACAAGTTCTGTATTCAGAAATGCTCTATGAGCTGACTTGAGAATAGAACCCTCTTTACAGTTATTCCAAAACTCTAGAAAACCTAGCTATTCAAACTGCGTCAAACAAAGAGCCACTAGCCAGTGGCAGTAGTGTAAGAGTCAACAGTTTAAAACACCCACATACTTATTGAGCGCTATCTTAAACTGTTAAATAAATTTTCTTAGTCCCCTTTCTTTGTAGGTTTTCCTCCCTTTGTGAAACACAACCAGCTGCCATTCTCTTTGTTATGCTCCTCCCCTTGGCAGAGGGAGTAGATATGGTAAGCAGTCTATGGCCAATACCCCTCACGCTTGGACCAGTCCAAACTGTGAGTTGGAACTCTGAATGCTGGCAAAATCTGACCATCCACTGGGACCAAATGCTCTTCCAGGATGCAAATTTTGGATTTAGCAGATTCTGGTTAGGTACCACTACTCCATCGCCGTGCCCTTCTTAAAGGGATTAAAGCTGGACCACTGAAAGGGGGCCCTGTTTGCACGAGGCTGGGGTCTGTTTTACCAGGACACACGGGTCACAGGAGGCACAGCAAGGGTGTTTGATTAGGAATGCTTGGTATTGTGGGGTCAAATCTGCCATTCACAGCCGCACACAAAAGATTTTATACCCAGCTGTGATGAAGAAAACAGCCAGAGCCACCAACTCAGATGAGCCAGACCTAATGACTTCCTGTAACTTACCAGACCAAAGCCCTCATTGGCAAGTTCCAAGAAAAACCTTTTGACACTCTCCAGACCCTATCCCAACTGAGCACCCTTACGTCCACTATATTTACCGCTCACTCACCCACTGCCAACTTGGACTCCATCTTGTTTCATTTTTCTCATCCGCAAAGGCCTCTCTGAACCCCAGACACCCTCATCTGTCTAGAGTGCCCTTCAAACACCACCATTGGAGGTGCCAAGCCCCCTCCTTGTCCCTTGGCGCCCGAATGTCCCATGCTTCTATCAGCCCTACTTGACATTCCTATGTGCCTTCAGCAACCTCGACCATCTCAAGCACATTCTGACCCCTCCACCCACTTCCACCATCCTCGGCTGTCCTTAGCTTACTCCAGACATCCCGCAGGACACCTCCCTCAACTCACGGATCCCCTTGGCCTGTCCTGTCATTCATGGCATGTCCAAAACTATTTTTGAACCCTCTGCATGCCCCCGTCATGCTCCAGAACTGCTTATCCCAACTACTCCCTCAGTGCCACCTTATGGCTTTTTGGAGCCCCAGGCAACATATAATGTGGTGCCCTCTGTACCAACAACCTTAAATGTATTATCCTTTTTCAGCTATTTCTTTTACGTTAAGATGGCCTAACGAGGCCAAAATCGTTGCCCCAAATTTACAATGTGGTGCAATACATGCATTGTGTCACTTTGTAACCCTTTGCACTACATTATGTCTGCGCCAGACATAATATATGCAAATGGGGCGTTTCCTGGTTGGTGGGGGGCCTGAAAAAATGGCACAAAAATGCTTGGAAAATCCGATTAGTCATGGCGCGTGGGTGAGCAGATAACTTGAGGCCTGTAAAGGCTGCACCATCGAAGGTCTAACACATGACATAGGTTTGTAAACGGATGATAATATGGAACAGGAGTTCAGCTAAACTGAAACCCCAGGTAACTATTCAATTGCTTTGGAATGGTCATGCATAATGTTTTTGTAACTCCTATAACCTACGCTAAATATCTTCTTCCCAATTACAGTCGGTCTACATTTGGATGTGAACAGGCAGGCGTGAGTACCAAGGAAGCCCAGGTAATTCTGTAGACGTTCCAGGTGGGATTAAGGGTCTCTAGATAAATCACATTCATGATCCACACCTTTGCTTCTATTACAGGTTTGCTTGACTGAGCACGTTATTGATTTGAATGGACCGACATGTGTAGGAGCATAAGGACCAGGTAATTATTTGGTCAGTACCCCATCTGGGTCACCTGGCACATAATATGACAACATGCTGTAACCAACTGTTAACCATCTTTTCTTTTGTTGCAGGCATCTCAGACAGTACTGTTCATAGATGAGGACAGGCAGACTGGAGTAGCAGCAGAAAGAGAAGGTTATTTGCTAGTTTTCCTTATGGTGCATCTGAGACATTGAAACAATCAGGTGCTTTAATCATGTTTTCTTCTTTTACAGGCATCTTAGACCCTGCTACACAGAAATGTGAACAGGCATACAAGAGTAGAAGCAGAAAGACAAGGTAGTAATCTAGCAGATTTTCATTGTGGTTCACCTAGTACAGTGGAATATGACAACCTACTTTAATCACCTTTTCTTCTGTTGCAGGCACATATGAGTAGAAGCAGAAAGACAAGGTAGTTATTTGGTTGATTTCACTTGTGATGCACCTAGTACATAACATTTGTCACCCTTTTTTTTGTTACATCTACAGGCAAGTGTGAGAACAAGTAGAAAGGCACAGGTAATTCATTGCTACATTTTCCAAGAGATAGCTCAGACTTGTCTGGTAGATTGCATTCAATAGCATAAGAACTAACTTTAAATAATGCTCCTCTTTTTTTTATTTTTTGCAGCATAGGCTCAGACTGATTGCCACCAAAATGTTCAAGCACAAAGCTGTGACTTCAGCAGAGAGCAGTGCTTTGCCACAAAGGAAGAAATGCTGTCTTGTGTTCAAAGAAGAATGGCTGAAAGAAATTGTGGAGACAGGCACAGAAGTCAGAGCAAGGTTCGCGCACAACTGGGAGATTTCTATACAATCCAGAAGTAGTCCTGATGTGCAAAGTATGTGCAGAAGCAAAGATTGCAGGGGACTTTTCTACTGGGAAGAAATGGAGTGATGGATGGAAGCTGGACTACTTGAAACGCCATCTATTTAGCAAAGTTCACGAATCTGCTTTGGTGACCCTAAGAAATAAAAGTGCGGCTGCCAGGCTGGGTTTTGGAGTGCGCACCATGCTGACGGAAACTGCCAGTGACAGAGCAAACAGACTAGAAGTGGTTGAACAGCATAGATCCATGCCTGAGGAGATAAAGATTCTCAAGGTGTTACCAGCAGTCAAAATGAACACGTCAATGTTATCTGTTCAAGACATCCATGACCATGTCGCATTGTATGTAAAGATACCAGACAGCTGGAGGAGCAAGAACTATGCCTTTGAGTCTTTGGAGGCCATCAACAGCATGATACGCTCCAACTTCATGGCAGAACTTCGCAGTGCTCGGTATCACACATTGATAATTGATGAGAGCACAGATATTTCTGTTACAGAAATGCTCATCCTCTACTTCAAACTCCGATCTGTAACATCAACAGCACAAAAGTGTTTGAGGAAATTGTAACCGAGTACATGCAATGCAAAGGCTATCACTACAGCTGTGAAAGACTTCTACTCTGCCAATAAACTGGACCTTATGAAAATGGTCATGTTTACATCAGATGGTGCATCAGTGATGCTGGGAAAGAACAATGGTGTTGCTACCCGCCTCAAACAATCCATTCCCCATCACTGTGTTGCGCACAGAGAGGATTTAGGAATTGATGCCTGGAAAAAAGTGCCAAACAGGGAGATGGCAACATTACTGAGGACTGTCTACACTGTTCTCCCGCTCACCAGTAAAGAAGTCCAAGCTGGACAAAATTGCTTTGGTCACTGAATGACGCAGTCTCCTTTTGGCCACTCAATGCAGTGCGGTGGCTTTCAAGGCATTTTGCTGTTGGTGCAGTCTTGCGTAATTATGAGGTTGCTCTCATACTTTGATCATGAGTGAAGAATTACCCAATTGCTAAATATTGCTACCAAAAAAAAAAAAAACTCTAAGATATTTCCTTTGCAGCAATGAACGACATTCTGGGTGAACTTGCATCTTTGTGCAAGTTGTTTAAAAAAAAAAAAAGCTATTTGACCAAGAGCAAAAATTGGCCAACCTTGGGCAACACTCTTTTGGAGCAACACAGTAAGATATCTGATGGCTTTGTACAGAGAGGACAGAGTATGATAGTGAGCCGATGTCATCTTTCATTAAACTCCTTTGCGAGCACATGGAAAGAAGGTTCCCAGAAGAGGAGTTGAAGGAATGGACAAGCTTGGATTTACATGCGGTAACGACACAATCAGTTTGCTTTTGGGACTGAGAATGTACAAAGACTTGTTGAAAAGTATAAGGTCTTGGTCCTGGGTGATTGTGACACCCCTGATGTTCAGCAATACCGAGATTAGAAATGTGGTGGCAGAACATAAAAAGCAGATTGTTTAGGACCTTTCAAGACATGAATTTCACTCTGCGGAATGCTGCATAGTATAGTGTTGTTTCTCAACTTATTGATGTCTGTGCAACTTTCCAGGCTTCAAGTGCAGACTGCGAACGAGTATTCGGCCTCATGAACTCAATCAAGTCCAAATTTAAGAAACAGACTTTGAGTGCCACCTAGATATGCTCATGACAACAAAGGCCTACCTCTCAAATGGTAAAGTTGACATCGAACGAGTTTATCAGCACTGGAAGAATGGCAAGGACCATCAAGAAAAAAAAAAAACATGTCAGACATCTAATGTTGGCACCTGACTTGTCTAAACTTTGATGCGGCTTCTCCTACAGTCCATGTGTGGGTTGGGTAAGAACATTTCTCATCCGGTCTCTAGGCAGGGGCTTCTTGGCATTCATCATTAGTGTGTTCAAATTGTAAATGTTAACTAATTGTACAATGTTCTTTATTTGATGTGCATGGCCCCCTGCGAGTATTCATTAAAGTTTCACAATGGTGCAACCTCCTGATTTCTGTTCTCTAACTGGGGTGTAGGTGACACAACAGGTCATGTCCTTGGGGTGTGCCATAAAGGTCACAATACTAACTTAATGGCATATTATATGGAGCAATGTTTATATAAATATCCCTTTTTTGCTTTAGTGGTAAAAAGCAAGCAATGGCGTGGCAAATGCCAAAGATCTTGGTAATTATGTGCTGCGCTAGTGTGAATTGTCAATTTCTTGGCACACATCCTTGGCTGCAGCACAGAGATCTTACACTGCCGCACACAGTGGGAAAAAAATTAGACGGAACATTGGTTACAAGCCATTCCTCCTTGCTCTCAGCAGCAGGGGCCGCAGGCAGACCAAATGGGACCAAAATAACAGCCTGATTTATAGCCTGGCTTACAGCAAAGCTAAGATCTGAGGTGCTCTGGCAGGTAGTGTGTTTTGGGTTGGAAGTGCACTGATGGAGCTGTGAGAGGGACCCCAATATGGAGCAGAAGCGGGCACTGTCTAAGGATTGTGGAGGCCTGGTAAAGCTGGATGCCTAGCCTATAAGCAATTACAAACTATCCTCCACCCTTGTTCTCAGCACCGGTCACCACAGGCAGACACACCTGGTAAAGTACAAAGCCAAGGAAGGGTGTGAGCCAGGCAGCTGAGGATCCACAACAACTAAATGTGACCGGGATAATAGCCCGATTTATAGCCTTGTTTACAGCTAAGCTCAGAGAAAGAATGTTGTGCAAATGAAAAAATTGATACTTCCTTGGACAGGAGCAGTATATATATATATATATATATATATATATATATATATATATATATATATATATGTTTAAAAAAATATAAAAACCTTAAACACCCTACAGACCAGATAAAGACAGGATGAAGTGCAATCAGTAGTTGGTCCCTGCTCCCACGAAGAAGGCAAAGTTAACCACGAGCAAGCAAGGATTTTTAAAATGACTAACAAATGAAATAGCTGGAAGCCCACAGAAGTATACAAGCGTTCATGCGCTTATGTGCAACCTAAGCATCATGAACTGGTTTGTTCAGTGCATTGTTTGACTGCTGCTAGCATGCACAATTTACCACTATATTTTCTCAGGAGAGCTCTGCCCCATTATTTTTATGATTAACTGTACCACTCTATTGCAGATGTTAAACACCTCCACCCCCTTACATTCAGCAGAACCGGGCCAAGCACTACCGGTTCTTGAGCAAGGTATGGTTTTGTACGGCTGATCTATATCAAAATGGCAATTCCTCCACCAAAAAAAAAAAAAAAAAAAAAAAAAAAAAAAAAAAAAAAAAAAATCACACACACCACAGTGGGAGAAAGGTTTGCAGTTAATCCCATTCCTCACCTTGGAGGTCAGTTTACTGTACCAGCTTCATCACAGCATGTTTGCTGAACTGGTTCCCCCCCCTTCTCGTTTATATGCTTCTAGGCCACCGGCTATTTTCCTACACTAGTTGGTCTTAAATTTTAAGGTTCCGTTTATAGCATTTGTACAGCCTGTGAAATAGCTGTAATCCCTGCCCTCGTTTATCACCCATCATTTTCTGCTCAGTCCGGCACACTCATTCCCCAAACAAGGTCCTTCCCTCAGGCTGTGCAATTCCAAGATTTAATCCCTGGTGTAATCCTACTTCAATCTATTACGACCATTTTACTCTAGCCTACACCTGGACAAAGTTGTAAGACCATACAGTTGTAAGAGATGTTAGCGTGACCAAACGCTTCTGAAATAGTGAGAGAAAAAAAAAATATCCAGATCCATGGAGGCTCTGATCCTGGCAAAAGGGCCATATCCATATGCAATACATAAAACTGTATTAATGGCACCGTTATCAGCCATTTGCCCTACATTAACAGCACAACGAATCAGGCAAAACAATACTTTATTTTTTAGTGACATTTCAGCAGTCAAAAAAATAAATCTCTAAGCAGACGGATGGAAGACTTTCCTACGGTGTTACATAAGGTGGGCATTTTGATCAAGGTCTTTTTGGAGTGTTTGCAATTTAATAAATAGAAGCATGGAATGGAGATTCTCATTTCTGAGCAGGTATGAGGCCATCAATGGACTGGCCTTTCTCCAAGTGCTTTTCCAATTCGATCAGCAGCTTCACACCATCCACCACCATCTGTACCAGTTCAACTTCTGAAAAGCCAAGACGATCAGCATTGGAAACATCAAATACACCTCCAACAGCAGCAGTGTCCACCCCACCTGAAAAGTTATACCAAAAAACAGTTAAGTCGGTGTTCAGTTTGTTGTATTTTACTGGACACTCATGCAAATAAAGATCCTTGTTCAGAAGTAGGGCAATACCAGGGCTCTCAAGACAACAAGCTGTACTTCATGGACCACAAATAAATTAGTCCACTTTTAGTGGCAATGTATTTAGAATTCAAGTTTAGTACTTTTACCATCAGTTAACATACACTTCTAGTGCACCACTGAGCGTTCCCAGTTAAGTGAGTAAGTGTCGTCATAGGTAGTTAAAGCGTAAGCTTAACTAACGCCATAAAGGTCGACACCTTTATTAGGTCTTAAAGTTGTTAGCTTGTGGCATCTCTCGCTTGTCACTTGACAAGTATAGGTCTCCCCTCCCACTTGATAAACTAAGAATTCACTCCGAACCATGCCTTTCATCTCCGGCTTAACACCGAGCTGAAGTCGATGGTTAACACTTAACCAGCATCAAAAGTTAGGCAGACTGCCACCGTCAAGTAAGGCCACAGCCACCCACTCCTGCTAGCTCCCTCTAAATCACGAACATATGGCACCCAAAAACAAAAAAAATAAAGCTCACCTGTTCCTCGCTTCTGGAGCCGTAGCCTTTTCAGGATTTCGCCAAACTTTTCATGTTTTCCTAGATTTGGCAATTTCACATGAACTCCAGCGCGGAGGCCTGTTCCGAGATTGGACGGGCATGTGAGGATATACCCAAGGTGCTCATTCCACATGAACTGGTACCCTTTACCCTTAAACAGCTTTTCAATCTGTAAAAAAGATTGAAGACAGGATTTTAGCTTATTTTCAAAGCATTTACATACCTCCATCCAAGTGCTTTGAAACGAGAATTAAAACTCCGATCTGTAATGCAGGAATTAGCCGGTAGGATAAAAGTGGTTACTGCTGGTGTGTAGTCACTGTACCAAAAGCCCTAAACTTGGCCATTACCCGATTAGTCACAAATGCAAGTGTACCAACGGTTAGGCAGGTGATGGCAGCTTGGTAATGTTAAGGGGCTTGGCGGGGTCACTGTTCTTCTCATGCCAATACTACCAATTAACACCTTAGCCAATAAATGTTGGACTGGCAGCTCTGCTTTGGTGTAGCATCTGTCACTCCAAATCAAATTGACTTCCAAATACTGACATACATATTCACCGACACTGCAACAAGGCAAGCTAACCACTTGTTGGCAGTGTACAACCAACAGGCTCCATGTCCAAAATGCCAGCAAATCTAAGCCACTGACCCTTCAACACATACTTAGTATGGTGTAACCTATTATTTTCAACAGTTTTCGTACATACTAGATAACCAGTGATGTACTTCAATGAAGTCAGGCACTACAGTTTATAGGGGGGAGGGGGGGAGAATGTTACAAATTAACAAAATACGGACTAAGCATAGACCACACTCGTTAGCTTGGCTATTACCTCCTCGGCTGGGATGCCGAGCAACTCTTTGCAGAATTCCTACAGTGTGGCACGTGTTCCACCGGCTTACTTTGCCAAGCATTTGGCCAGTGCAGACTACATACTCCACTGTAGCTATTTGCACTGAACTTCTGTATGGTCGTGTCCTAATGTAAGTGGAAAGGTATAACCTGGAACATGATGTAATCTGTAGAATCTCTCAACATGTGGCTTATGCCACACAGATGGATCCACACATCTCACCCCGAAATCCTTGACGGCTTGGATACTGGTATTTTTTCCAGGATAGAGATTACATCTTAACCCTGGCAGTGTAAAAGCAGAATGCATACTGATGTACTAATATAGCAGCATACATGGGACTGTACCCAGAGGGCTGTAGACCACAGAAGGCAAAACAAATAATTACCAGCGTCAGTCCAGTGCAGAATCGCTGGAAGACTTCCTTCATATTTCCACCTTTCTGCATTGAGATAACCCTCAAATGATCCTCTTCATTGATCCAGACAAGGAACGTTTTGTTGACGTTGTGCCTTTGAAAAAAGCAAAACAAATAAAAAAAATCGTTGCTTTACATGCAGGGCAACACGGGAAGGGAAGGCAAGGTAGCTAGGAGTCTTGTAAACAGTTGGCCCCAAACATGTAGACCAAGAGTGTCCAGATTAAGGTTGTGAGAATCACGCACTAAATAGGCCAGGACAATTTTACAATCTGGCAAGTCATCCAATTTTGATTCGGCTTTTCACCTACTTTAAGACAAATTTTACACCAAAAGGTCTCAAGCAGGTTTATCAGGTGACTTGTGTATGTAAGGGAACACACCCACATACAGTTCACATATATCACTAAAGTTTATTTTAGTAACATGCAGTCTTTGCAAACATTGCGCAGTTTCACTGAACCAAGATATCAGTTTAATAATTATGCCAAAGTTACTGCAGGTGTAAATGTAACCCTTCTTTTATTATATGAAGTAATTGCAAGAGTCAATGAACATTAGCTGGCCTAATGTATCCATCAGCAGATGGATAAGCTCAAGCAATAGGGTTGAAATCAGTAACATGCCAAGTAGTCAAAAGTGCATATGGCCACAGGGGTTCACACAGACCGCCACAACTTGAACTTACCAGATACCCCTGCCGTCTGGCCAGTCCCGTGCCATCCCAGAAGCAAGCAGCAGAGGAGAGACCGGTTTGTCAAATAGGAAGTGATCGTCAATTAGCTGCTGCTGCTCTTCGTCAGTCATGTTCTTCAGGGCGTAATACTTTCCTGCCAGGTCTCCATCGAGGCACGCCAAGGCTAAAAGACATTAGTACTCTGATCACTTCATTGTGAAACGCTGTAAAGATTAGCTCAGGGAAGACCGCTTCACTCCACTAAACCACCATATCGTGATTATGCCGATTTGGATAATTCCTACCTTCTACTGAAAGCTTCTCAACTGCTCTTCTCTCTCCTCGACTGCAGTGAGGCGGCAGGCAAAACCCACGAATGCTTCTACCCGTACGGACACGGGAGCTGAGAACATAGTTGGGATCCAGGTCATCTCCACCCTAAAAGTGGAAATATTGATCATTGTTTGAAGATTAATAAAAAAAAAAATAAAAAAAAAACCACACACTTGCTTCCTGTGACTGACAGTATACACAGTTGAATCATGTCCATGTGTCAAAAATGGAACTTGCAATCCATACTAGCGTAGTATTTGCCAACTACTAGTTACAATGGAGGGCCCTGTGAAAAGCAGATGCCGCCTAGTCTTGCCACAGGATTCTTTGTGAGGGCATGAAGATATGAGAGGCTGCATGTGTGAGAGGGTGGAGTTATAGGTTCAGTTGAACTAGGAGCCAGGAAAAATGGGTCCTCAGCACTGGCTCACACCCCATGCTACCTGGCAGGTGATTTTTGGCCACCCATCCTACAGGAATAAAAGGTTGGAAGATGGCTGTAGGGTAGCAGTGTTTTTTGTTCAAGTTGCCAGTACAGGACAGGACTCAATGGTAGAGGCAGGGCAGTAGTGGGGTGTCTCCACCCCTACTGAAAAGGCTAAGGGAACATAGATGAAGGAAGATTGTGTGGGATGCCTGGCATTGGGCAAGGCATTTGATTGGTGCTAGGGTGAAAGAAAGTAGTGAGAATGAGACTGGGTTTTAAAAGGAGTCTATGGAGGGAGTGTAAAAGCAGCAAGATTGTCTTGTGTGAAGAAAGAATGGGGTTGGTAATGTTTCCATGAGTTATCTAAAATGTAATAATTGCAGTCCTCTAATAAATGGCATTTTACACTTCACTGGGCTGTTGTGTGTGTATTATTTTTTTTAAACCTGCGGCCTGAGGACCCACGGGTCTGTGCAGCCCATTAAGGGGATATACAACTAATATACAACCACACAATTCGAAATTAAAATACATACAAATAAGGCAGCAACACTGAACTGTTTCTATATTTGATTGTGAATTACAATTAATATTTGGTGTATACTTATTTGCGTTTTGTTTTTAGGTACAAATATAAGTTACTGAGGCCAGGGCTTCACAGGTGCCAATAAGGACTCCATGGTTGGGCAGGGGTCACCGATTCCAGTAATGAGTCACTGGAGGGGCACAGAAGAGGAAAGATTAAAACCTCTGCAATAGTCAAATCAACTCAGTTTGGGTGGTACGGCAAACTGACTGCCTTTGTTTTTCGGAGTTTGACTATTCAGAGAGTTCAGGAGGAAGATCCTAACAAAGGAGAAGTGCTATAGATAAAGCAGCATCCAAAGCGATAACTAAGATCTGCTGCAGACTAAAGATTTAGCATGCACACTTCCAGTGCAATTGTTCAGCATATCATTAAAACAAAAAAAATTCAGATCGTGTATCATGTGCGGGGTGTCTGGTGCAAAGTGGCCACTAGGGATCTGGGACTGAGTGACAGTAACACAAACAGTAAGGTGAATCAAAAACGTCTGCCGATGTTTTTTTTTTTTTTTTAACCCCAGCATTGCAGAAACTAAATTAATATACATTTTACTTACAAATACAAGAGTAGCTCATAAGCAGGCATTGCACCAACTTACTCCAATGGGGTAACAAAGTGTGGGCACACCTGCATGCAATACATTTACAAGAAACCAGTGCTCTTTGACAAGTGTTATGCTAGTGTTTAGCAGATTATCCTTTGCTGGAAAATCAAAGGATATTGGCAAGACAGTTACTCACCTTCAGGTTCTCGAATCTCAAGTCAGTCTTGTGCTTATCAGTTGGTTTGTATCCTCCATGCCTATCACGAATGACTATGTCAAAGAGCTCCTTAAAGACATCATAACATTCTTCGTCACCCGCAACACACCCCACGGTCATAATGTATGGGTGGCCTGGAGGAAGGATGAGAAACATCATGGATACCATATCTGTTCACGGAGGAGTCAATTAGCACACAAGAAAGTTAAACATAATTGGCAGTACACATTAACTGTCACTGTGCACTTTCCACAAACACAGGTCAGACAGCCCATACATTCTGTACCTGTAACTCAGGTACAAAAAAAAAAAAAAAAAAAAAAAAATAAATACAGATAAAGTCAGTTTAAAGTGTAGCTGTCTAGGTGTACTCTGCCACCCATGATAGTCACATGTTCTTGGGGTGGAAATCCGTCACCTATGTGCACCATCTGTTGGCGTTGTAATTCCAACTTCAGAAACAGGTTAGCATACATTTGCTCCGACCAAGTGATAGTAATAAAAATTACTATCGTGGAGACAGCCATGCCCCGACCATCCGAGAGATCTGTTTAGACGTTCAGAAACGCAGGTCTATGAACAGCTTGAATTTGACTAGCATCGGTCTGCAGCATAACTACATGTACTCTACGTACAAGTAGATATTATGCGGTTTATTCTATTCACTGCTCCACAGAACACAAAACCTGAAGCCTAGTTTGCAAGGTAATATGCAGAAACTTTACACAGATCTTTTGATCATTACTCGCCAAAGAAATGTCCTACTCTTGAAGGCCAGTCCAGCACGGATGTGTTAACTAGTGCAATATAAGTTATTGCTGTTCATGTCATCGGGGCTTCAGATCTGATGCAGAGTCAATATTTAGGCTGTTGCAGAGGCCTTTGAACAATTTGTTTAGTTATAGAAAGAACATTACTTCTTGACAAGGAAAGCCAACTAGTATTTCTAAAGTAATAATTAAGAGAGCTAGAGAAAGCTGCACTAAGAAAACGTGAAACAAACTCCTCAGCCCAGGATTAAGATCAACAGTGGCATCTAGTGGCTTGTGATATTTATAAAACAGAAACGGGCACCTCGGTTGGTATACCCTGGAGCCCAAAGCAACAAGACTACTGCAGCACACACCCTCAGAGAACGGTCACTGATCCATAAGAGGACCGAGGGAACACCAGGGTGTTCAGACCTTTGAGAGGTCAGGAGATTCGTTTTCCCCATCTGTAAATAAACAGTGAGACCAAGCTGAGGCCGATCACTAAATCTCGGAGACCGGACCGTAATGGAGGATGCCAGATAAACCAGTTCTCAACTGATAGCTTCATTAATGAGGCACAATGATTTTAAAATAGCACCCCTTAACCAGAAGCCGGTGGAGGAGTGCCCAAAATGAAGTGTAGTCTAGCTTTTAAGACTAACAAACTTAATTGTCAACAGATTTGAAGGTTTATTATCAGGTCGCGCAAGATCCAAACTGAGCAAAAATTAATGCATGCAAAGACAAGCAACTTGTGCAACAAGGAAAACGAGTTGACCTGTCCAGTTCAGAGTAAAGACAAGGGTTGACCAATGGATTAACCTGCTCATCTAAAAACAGGGTTGAGGAAGTTTTACACTTTAACACAGGGACGAGACGTGGCTGAAGGGCCAGTACAGAAAATTCCAGTACAGTAGAGGGAGGGGTCTCAGGACAGAATGTACTAGACACCTTTAGATGGTAGAAACACGGCTTTCAGTTTGGTTGCTATGCACATAATGGCAGATCTTTAGTATTATCGAGTGGCATGTTGATAGATCATCCGGATCAAATGGTTGTTTCAAGCAAAGTACGACGCAAACCTGAAGGTATCAGGAACCACATCTGATTAAAGACCACCACTGGTGTTTGGGAAGTCAGTCGAACTGCACCAGCTCCATAGAGTGTGGCAGACAAAGGGCCTTTGAGAAAGTCGGTGGTTTGTCCTCACAAGTGACTCCCAACAGATCTGTAAGGGAGGAAAGGGGGTGGCAGAGACCACATGGATAACTCAAACAAGCCTGGACTCACCGTTTCCAGGGCAGAATCACTCAAATTAGCGCATTTCAAACACGTATTCAAAGTGAAATATATATATATATATATATATATACACACACACACACACACACACACACACACACATACACACACACACACAGTTAATTGACTAACAGATTCTACAGATAAGCAGGCCTAGACACGGTGTGATGCATTTAAGAAGAAACGCCTATCGAGCAACCGAAGAAGTTTTTGCAGAAGCTTCCAAAGTCGGAATAATGGCGACTGGGGCTTTACCTGGATTGTCAACACCAGTTTGAATGACATCGTCGATAGTACATCCATTTGGAGTTTCCTTGTCCCTTAACTTGTTGTACAGCTCCAAAGTGAGCACCTTTGCCATGTGATTGTTGTGGGCACTCAGGTCTGGGTATTCCGCTTCTGCGGAATAATTCAGCTTCTGTTTGTTGTGGGTGTTGCCGAAAGGCATGGTTTCTAGAAAATACAATGGTGACAAAAATCCATTATATATACACAGCTTTTGCTCTATTAAAGGAGCAACACTTCATTTAGTTTTGACGTCTCAGAGTTTAATCATGACAAGTAATGACGGAGCTGTTAAGAATTCACAGATGCAAAACAAGTGCCAACTTGTGCAGGATTGATAGTTAAGCCATGTATCTATAAGATGTTAGCATGCAGTGAATGAAGCGTTACCAAACGTTGCAAAGCATACATAAAAGTACTTAAACTGAAGCAGAGCAGTTGCCAACCAGACTATGGTACTTTCAATAAGAAAAGTAACCCAACCATTTCCCAAAAGCATTCCTGATCTATATATCCCCATTATGCTAGCAAAACAAAAACGGTATATTTTAAGTGCCTGTGTCTCACTTACCTGCAAGTAAGTAGAATAGCCACAGAGTGGCGACATTACTCCACGCGTGGAAACTGAAGCGGCAACTGGAGTACTGAAGGAGTACAGGAAGTGTATCTGCATGCTAAACGACACATCGAAATTCAAGACAGGATCGCCTAACTGACGCAATATGCCAGTTAGGTATCGCATGTAACGTCATTTACAGTCTGTGCAAACACGAAGGTGGCCTGTAGCTCCCCCTTCCCCCCACACGGAGTGTAAACCGGAGGTTTACAATTCCTTCACTGCACGAAAAGGTGCAGTTAAAGCACGAAGACTCGTGCAATCCACCACTAATAGGCTATAAAACCTTGGCTGGAATGTATAAAAAAAAAAAATGGAGGGGCAAATTGTGAAATTATGCCGTAAAGGAACTAATTTCAAACTAGTGCTCCGTTTTTGCACTACAACCTGAACTGTCACAAATAGTCAGCTTCAAAGCCTCAAATATCTCTGGCCAATACGGCGATTTGATGCATGGCCACGAAATCTGTGCCGTGAAAAGACATTAAACCTAAAGGAAAGAGCACTTAGTGTGCCATTCACCCATTCGGGAGGCTCGAAGTTCTGAGTTGAAGTGTTTTGCAGAAAATGTGGCATTCAGGCCGACCACATGTGCATGAAGGGAGCGGGGAGGAAGCTCCGACTAGTGCTTAACGGGCACATATGAAAGGACCCCCGCCCCCGGCTGGATAACAGCTAAACTCAGCAGCTCTGTGGTGTGTACAACATGGTTTACGCAAAGCTTTTCAGAGGGAAACTCCAGGAACAGAACAGTTAATGAGTGAACCCGCCAGCTTTAAACTACACCCCTACAAAAAAAACACACGAATGGCGATTTCGCATTTTATCGCCGCTATCTCCCCATCTCAACCGAGAAACGTTAAGGAGCTTCAGGGCATGAGCAATAAGTTTGTGAGCTCCCGTTTCAGAAAGTTGAACCGTTTGAATTTCTTTATAAACCAGTTTTGGGGCAGTTGTCGTTAGTAATGCCAAGAATATTCGTGTTGTTCCAAACGGAGGGGGGCGCAAAACGCCATTTGCCCAGCTTCACAAAACTACCCACGTAGACACTGGCACCGTTTCTTGTAACAGGCAAGCATCAAATCTGTGTAACTTAGAGTTTCATACTAGGCATTTACTAGTAGTTTGTAATGTTTACTTGAACAGCACCCCTCAAACATCCCCACCCCTAGAAAGAAACAGCTTACATTTGCACAGGGCAGCCCCTCCCATCCTAATTGGGGTGTTGGAAACATGGATGGAGCTTTTAGAGCCATTTCACAGGGCGACTGCTGCAGACAGCTCCTGAGCCCTCCGAAGGTTGGCGTCCTGGGCATGGCACCATACTAAAGGCAAGCCGTGCTTTCCACTGCAATCTTGCCTGGTAGAACAGTGGTTACCAACCTTTGACTTCTGTGGACCCCCCACTCATACCTGGAACAAGCCCCCCCACCCATTATTGGAATCGGGGGCTCCCTTCTGAGTCAATAGAAGCCTGGGACCCCCTACTAAACATGCGATGATTCAAACCGCATAACCATACACACAAAAATAGACAAGCTCGCAAACAGACAAAAACACGTTTATTTAATTTGCATATAACTAAAAAATAGAAAAGCTCCAGCCTTCCTATTAAAATGAATTTATAAGTTTAATTGAAGCCACGCATCGCCCATACTATATTCTGTCTGATGCACCTGCACTGCTCCCAGAAATCAATCTGAGGATACTAATCTAATTGTTAGCCTCCAGTTTCAAATTCCTTGACGTTCACAGTACGTTTTCAAATTTACATTTAGCCACTTTATTAATCTGCTAATAGACCACAGGTTGGGAACCACTGCCGTAGAACATTTCCGCCCAAGTGAAAAATTACAAGTGCCCAGTTGAAATAAGCTACCCCTTCAGAAGGCCCTTCCTAGAAGCGCCGAGCCATCAACGTCCGAGAGCACTGTAACCCAGTACATTGGAAGACCCCCATTTGCTGTGAGTTAGATTGTAGCTAGTATTAAATATATCGACAGTAAGACTGTCGACTCTCAACTCAGTACTGAGACAATTTACCTTTAGTAAAATATAGGCTAATATAGTTTGAACAGATAACTACCGATTAATCTTTAAACCTAACCACGGCAATGAGTGGCCCTCCGAACAGAGGGCAATATAGCAAGAGGGGCGAAGAAAGCGTAGGACAAGAAAGGATGCACTTCAGTTGCATTCCCGACCGCCAACACTTGAGGGCGGCCCCCCTCCCCTTCCCCCCCACCCCACAGGGGAGCTAAGGTCGAAGGGCAAACAGCGGGCGAGCCTCGGGTCACCCCAGAAACAAGTCTTAAAAGCTGTTCTAGCAGACTGCAAAAGGATTTGTCGCAAAGGTGCTAGGATAAGAGCATCAAAGGCCGGTGGTCGCCCTGAAGTGCCTGCAGACAGCTAAACCCAACCCGGCGGAACCTGACAGCACTGGTAGGATTACACGGCACGTAGCCAGCCTGAAGCACCGTCAAGCCGACCAGGCCACTTTAGTTAGAAGTGAGCTAGTCAGAGCCCGTCGGGATCACTTGACAGACCTGCAAAATAGTGCCAAAGGAAATGGGCGTGGGTTTAATAGGAATTCACTTAAAAGGATCCGGAAAATGTTTTGAGGTTAGGTCCGTCACTGTCCAAATAAGGGCACTTTGTATAGAAGAACCCCCCCCCCCCCCCAAAAAAAACATTTTACCTGGGTAAGCACCTCTCTGTAGATCATTTAAGTCAATGTGGACTAAGTCAGGGCACCTTCAGTGACAAGGGAGGAAACAGAACAGAGCCCCCAGTTTCAGATCTTTCAATAGTAAAAGCAACCAACTCTAAGGCACTGGTGGCCAACGGCTGGTCCGAGAGCTTACATCCACTCTGGAAAATGTCCAAATAGCCCGATGCTACACCGAGCAACCCACGCACGTGCCCGTAAAAACACTGTATGAAGCGTCCCTCTGGGAGGATGCGTTCACATTGCCTTTGGCGAAAACAGATTGTAGTTAGTCTTACAATAAAATTAATCTTTACAATTCATGTAAAAAAAAAAAAAAAAACGCAATACAAAGAAAGCTGAACAATTAATGTTAACAGATAATCGATAGTTCCTTTACACCTTTCATCCAGCCCTACAGGATGTTACTAAAATCCACTTATGCCCTTCGAAGGCTCGGCAGACTGGTCTTCTGCATGTAGAAGTGTTGAACCCAACATACACAAGAGAGTCCTATGCCCTTTCAAGTACCCGATGCTCTATAGTTAAGAAAGACTTCCAGCTACAGTAATACTTAGAGGTTGGGTGCATAGTGCGCAGAAATACGGCCAGAGCGTGCTGTCATGAGTAGTGTTTCTCGGCCACACAAGTTGTGACTTGTCAGAGTTCCATTTGAGTAGAGTGATAAAAAACCTCCCAGAAAGCTAATGGACCCAGGCATAATCAATAGGACTATTCAATATTGAATTGACGTGTAAAAAGCATCCACAATATTCTCCACCGAATATAAGTCTGACAGCAAATTTGGTCAACGATTCCTGTATGACTGCTAGATATGACGTACCAGCTTGTTAAGAACTCCACAACTTGTGGGCATTTGCAATGCTGACTAAGCGAGTGGAAGCAATCAATTACGTAGTATCACCGCTGATCTTTCAAAATGCCAGATTAAGAGTATATTCTCATACAAGGTGCAAAATAAAGAACCCCATTTAGTATGGAAATGGGCATCGTGGCGCCATGAATTATACCGAAGCGGAACACAATTGCAAAGCCAACAGGCCTGGCGGCAAGCACCAAAGGTTCTCAAATTCTGTCCGCATGAGCTACATGCACCCATGTTCTTTACTGTGGTAATGGCAGGGGGAGTAGCAAAATACATTTACTTCTGTATATAATACAGATGAGATAAACTGAATATTACAAGCAATGTGATGATGCAAGGTATTATCCAGATGTAAACTAGCCGCACTCCTCCAAGTACTCCATGAAGCGTAATTACTTCCCGTAGCGTGTGATAAGCGGGTAGAACTCTGGGTGGCGTTAAAGTCCACTTCATGCAAAGGCTTCAAAAGTAAGTGTACATCAATACGTACGCAGTCGGCCACGCCATCAAGACATATCCTCCTCTGCACCCTCCCTCCCCCCTGTTTAATGTGGACGCATCGTACGGCCCGACGTTAATCCCCTGCAAAAAAACTGAAGAGAAAGTACTGATGGCTTTATAAAAAAAGAAAAAAAAAAAAAAAACAGTATCACGTGTGTACGCCCAAGCGGGTACAAGTTATTTCCCAATAAAGCCAATTCTACCAATGTGTAGTTATGACCTTCAGAATGATTTTCCTCAAGGGTGTGGGTGGCATTCTCAAACACTCCGGCCTGAACAACCCCGGTTTGTAAATCTCTCAGCTCCCCCAACCCCCGATCGGTTCTTAGCAATGAGCACTGTTGCCCTGCACAGTGTATTTAAAACGCCTCCCTATGCAATCGTTGTGGAATGCACGCGGTTTTGGTTTAATATGAAGCAGCTGCTAGAATGCAGACTCTAGACACGAGGCAGCAAGAAACAAGCCGGGGCGTAGTAACGCAGTCCCAGGAGGTACGGGGCGGTGCACTCTTCAGAAGCCCCAAATCAGACCAATGACTACGTCTGAGGTTCTGATGAGCCCTCTTCATATTCAGCAGTGGCTCCGTCATTTCTCGTTGGCCCCCCTCGTCAAAACACGCATTAACATTCTCCTACCAGCATCAGAGTGGCAGGTACTACAAGGGCATATTTATTCTAATTTCTTAAGCAAACCTCAAGGTATCGTTACATCTTTCGAAACACGTTGTCTTGGCACTTTTTCTTCTTCTAGATCGCAATCACTAAATAAAACCCCCAGCCCCATTTTTTTTTTTTTATAAACTCAAATGGTCCCAAGATATGCATTTTGTTCTGTTAGACAATCATGCAGATTCGTATTCCCTGCAATACATGCACATCGCCATTAACTACATTCATTGCCACATTCCGTGCTAGTTTCTACAAAACGGTTTTGTTTTTGCATTAAAAGCCATATTTTTCGGCCTTACTCAAAACACCACTGTTGAAACACACGCATTCTGTTAATTACAGATTCTATCTAACCATTCTGCGAGTCCGGGTCTATATTCACCCTTTCAAAGGGACGATAGAGGTACAATAAAAAAAAAGCCAGGTAGCAATAAGTGAATCCGTGAACTGCACGCATACAGTGACCTTGCAATACCAGAACGTTATAGCATCCCTATAAGTTACAAATGGGCTCGTCGACCCACCGACTAGTAAAACTTAAGTTTACGGAAAGATCAGGTAAACTGACGCCACTAACGTTTATAAATGTGCACGTCTAAGCCAGTAGAAACACCAATAGTTGCTATCCCGAAAAACGATTAATAATGAGTGCGCGAAATCAAAGACTCCTTCAAGCACATAGGAATATGTGGCTTTAAAAAAAGATAACTATCCGAATACTCGCATTAAAGATAGGAGACGTTCGTTACTTCTTCAGATCAATAGTTTTGCTTAATACTTCACCCCCCCCCCCCCCCCCCATACACCCGCCTGTTACCGCGGCATTATTTAGACACTGGTTTATGACAAAATGTCTTACCTCGTAATACCAAGTATCTTACTAAAAATATAAAACGCCGCTTTAAAAGGCGTCCCATAAACGCTGCCTTTTTTTTTGAGGTGCGTTATATTAACGATACCGCACCATGGACGCATAGTGCAACTTCGCAATAAATTATAGAGCCATAATGGCACGTTTTGTCAAACGGTATGTCTTCCGACTGCAACGTATTTAAGCCGCGCAGTAACATTTGTGCGAATAAAACAGTGCTTTAATTGATCCAAAACTGAAAGCAATACAAATAACCATGAACCGCCTCCCATTTTTTCATTTGCTGATGAGTATCTCCCTACTCAAGTAAATACTAAGAGCGGTGCTGCACCTTACCAGATATTAAAGGGGTCGTGGATGTGACACTAGATGACCAAAGATACCCAACGTCCACCTCAGCCGCCTCCCTGAAGTGGTGAAGGCTTTGGGACGCCGCCTTGTTTATATAGGGCGCGCGCGCTGCGGTCTCATTCGCTGTTGCCCGGGCTCCATTCATTCGATTGGCTGAGCGGGCTAGGGCGGCTCACGCTTCCTACGGAATATGATCGAGGCGCTGCCATTTTGTGAAGGGCCGGACATTTCAGAGCGGCGTCAGTGACGTTTAGCGCGCGGCTCGTTATCTTCTCATCTGGCATTGACGACCTTCACGGGCCTCTTCGGTTACGAATCGTTCGCGGCCTTTAAATTATTACACTACCCAAACCGGCTGTCAACGCCTTCAGCTCCAACCCGACCCGCAGTGCAATGTATGCACTTCTTTTGCTTGAGGGTTGTCAGGCCCCAATTGTCATTTGCATAGCCTCCAGCATACATGGCAACATTGTAAATAAGAAAATGGGAGATTTCTAGGAAAAACTCGGTAGAATGTATTTCCCCCATTGACTTCTGGTGGGACCTGAATCGGGTTACTGATCTGTATGGGATTTGCAAGTCTGCTGCTACAGGATCAATGTTCGACACGCACATGCACTGTTTTTTTCCTTACCTGTCAGGAGTACGGAGCAAGCTCTAGTGCAGGCAAATAGAGGGTGAATCAAGTGCTGTGCACTGGCCTGCAGGAGCAGGTTACTGACGAGTGCATAACCCTTGTTACACAAGACCAGGCCCTTGTCAGCTGCAGCCCGCGGAGGAATCGTATTTTACATGCAGGAATCAGGATGTGGGAGACTACCGTTGAACTCCGTAGTCTCCTGCCTGAATAGGAAGGTTGGCATTTATACACCTATTATTTTTGAAAGCTTCCCATGGTCCTTGTTACTAGGTGTGCACTTTATATTACAAACACCTTAACTAGATAAAGAATAAGTGGACCTAGTAGCTTAGCTCCAAAGTAAAAATCGTTCAGGTTTGGCCATCGTGTTGCATTCATATTAAATCATACATTGCATGTGGTATTCAAAGTATGCATAAGCCAGTTACATTGGGTAAGCATGTACAAAGTTGACTATCAGTGAAAAAGTCTTGATTGATGTGGTAATACAGATTGTACTGTAGCCAGCGGTCGAATGGCAACTGTGATGCTGCATGCAGTGGAGGCGGGGGTCAAAGGTGTTGCTATAAAAAATAAAATATTCTGTACTTTTTTTGTCTTTCACCATCAGGTACATATAACATAACATGCAGCTTAAATGAAAAATACATTTAAAAAAGTTGTTATTCATTGGGCAATCCACTATAGTGCATTTTGAACCCCCTATTAGTTAATGCACTGCAGAGGTCTGTGTGTAACTAAAGAGCCACAGAAGTAAATCTTGGTTAGTGCAGTGGAGAAAAGTGAGGTGTAATATTAGTGCTAGGAGGTCACAGCCTTGTGATAGAAAGCACTGTGAATATGTAATTAATTTTTTTTAAAACTTAGACTTCTACAAAATGTGCAAAATGTTTAAGATAAAATGTTGCTTCCAAAATATACATTTTAGTAATACCCAGAGTATACTAATGTGTTTATTTTACCATTCCTTCAATACCTCCAGGTGTGGTAAGTGCGATATAAATACAATTACAATTAAAAGCACACACTTTACAGCCCAGTTGTTAACTCTTTCCATTACCACTCAAAAATAATACATTTCTTTCATCACAAAACTTCAATTGATTAGGTCAATTAAAGCCAGTACCTACCCCAAACATCCTTTACATTTGCAGATTAACTCGTAGTGCACATTTGCATTTCTTTCAGGCAAGCAGGCACTCTGGCAGGAAGGCTTGTTCGCCCGAGCTGCCCGCCCAGCTTCTGTTTCACCACACAGGAGATTCACTCAATGACACTTCAGTGGAGGCATTTAAATTGTACCGTCACAAGACTGTTGTGTTTTTGCAAAAAGTAGGGGAACGCTGTTTCATAAATCATGAAACTATGGGACGTCGTGCCCCTCAAATCCCGTCCGCTTCGACCACTGGCTGTAACTACCTAAAATCTGCACATAGGAGCTGGTGTTTATCTCCAGGTCACTGGGGTTTTACAATAACAGAATATCAGTTAGTGTATTACAGTAGCTGCTGGTTTCTCAGATCAATGCATGAGTATCCAATCCAGTTTTTTTTTGCTTTGTTTTTTGGGACTTGTCCTGATTTTATAATAGTTTTATTAGGACTACAGTTCCCACAATGCAAGATAAAAAACAAAAAAAAGTGGTCTGGATGAGCTACCCAAACAGGCGACCTGCCAAACCTGAGAGCTCTGCAACTGCATGCAAGGATATTACATATTATAAATGTAGTCCTTGTGCTTTAAGTTAATGTGTGTGGTAGATGAATTTTTCTGTTATTCCAGGCCGTGCACACCTAATTATATTGTGGTAATTCAGTGAACCAGAACAACTCATTCTCATGTACATGGTCTATTTTGAGCACGCATTCTTGAAAGCTTATAACCATTACATTTGTGCACCTTAGCATGTTTTATTGTACCTTGCTAGTTGTACCCCAGATACTTTGTATTACTGAAGCACTTGTCCCTCTGGTCGGTATATATCCTTGTATTTTAAACACTCATCTCTGTGCTTTGTTGGCCATGCTTCTATCTGCAGCAGCCATACTTTTGAGATAAGCCCTGCAGGTGTGGATGATTAAATAAATGTAAAGTGTAAAACAATACAGAACATCTCATATTAACACGTTTGGAGATGTTCAGATTCTAATAAAACACAGATGAAGAATATGACAAAACGTTCTTTACTGAAACCTCCAGCAGCACAGAAAAACACTCAAAACATGCATCCAACGTGAATGTAATTATAGATTGAAACAATACAGAACTACCTTCTAGCGTTCCTAGTTATTGTGATATTAGTACAGGTCCACTATTCGAAGTACATGTAAACATTTAATTATTCCTGCCCAGGGTTGAGCTGGCTTATATGGCAGGTCTACATGGTAATCATGCAGTGCCCGAAGGGCTGGTCTGACAGGTCATTGTGTGGGCTTTTTTTTTAGGTCTCAGCTAGACAGCGTATGTGCTGTCTCTTCAAGCCATTTTGTTTACACAAAGTGGGCTTAGAGCCTGCCCATAGCTTTATCATTGGTTTGCTTCACCATCGCTCTCATTATATTCGTTCTGGTTTTTTAAGGCATGCCTGTGTCATGCCCTCTCCTTGTGTTTAGCCCTCCCTTGGAGCACTGACCTAGTACGTGTACCCATCCGCTTATATGTCGGAACCACGGGTGCTTCAAGCACCCATGGCTCAACAACGAGGTCGGAACAACGACCTCGTTCTAACCACTAATGCCTTTACCACAAATGCGTTTACAACGATTTTACTGTTGTAAACGCATTCCTTGTAAAGGCATTAGCAATCAGCATGCACGGTTCCAGCATGATTCCCCCCTAGCCCCCACCCCCAAAAATTACCCCGACCCCCCATCACCACTACTACCCCAACCCCAAAATTACCAGAACCCCAACCCCCTTCCCTAAAACCTAAACCACCCCAAATCACCCCTTAAACCAAAACCCTGACCCCCCTCCCCCAAACCCTAATCACCCCCAGCCCCCCACCCCACCCCAAAAACGAAAAATACCCGAGTCCCCACCCCGCCCCTAAAACCTAAACACCCCAACCCACCCCTTAAACCTAAACCCTGACCCCCTCCCCTCCTAAACCCTAATCACCCTCAGCCCCCCACCCCATCCAAAAAACTAAAAATACCCCGAGTCTCCACCCCACCCCTAAAACCTAAACACCCCAACCTCCAATCCACCCCTTAAACCTAAACCCTGACCCCCCTCCCCTCCTAAACCCTAATCACCCGAGCCCCCCATTCCCACCCCAAAAAAAAAGCTCCAGTCCCAGCCCAACTTACCTCCTCCTTCACCGCTTCGACTTCGACTCCGACTCCCTTCTTCTGTACCTTAACCACGCATGTACATGGTTGAGGTACCAAAACCAGTAAGTCGTGGAAAACAAAAGCGCTGTTTTGCTTTCGCTTTTCACAACTTCGTGGTTTCGGAGTCCTTGTTCCGGGTGTTTACCTGCCCATCCTGCTCCTGTTTTTGGAGCTAATTTTTTTCTTTGTTTTCTAGCACTCAATGTGAGTGCTTGTGTTTTTACCCTGCCTCCCATATACCAATGCCACCGGTGCAGACCCAGTTTTACAGACAGCCTCACACCCAGTCCCTTTTGCAGATTGAGGACCAATTCCTCTTCTGTCCTCGCACACTAGCTTTATAGGCTACGACCTCCTTCCATTATCCCAGCCCTAAAGCACCTGGACCATTACCTCTACTTTCCCATGAAGCCTGGGTTTGCTCAAATCAGGCGCCTTCTCTGTTGCCCATTTTCACAGCAGCATGTTAGTGCTTTAAACATGGAGCTATCACCCACCTTAAACACCACTTCTTCGTCAGACTGTGCAGTCATTGTTCTCAGCCATGGCAGTCCACTGTATCCCGGGAAATGCATTCATGCAGAGCCTGAAAGCTGCATGCTATCCAGCTGTAACCTCATCTCCCAGAAGTTCACCAGGAGCAGACTCCTGATTGCAGCAGAGCGTCTATGGGTGGGACACACAAGTAGGAGCAGGATGGTCATTGTAAAATATTCGCCTCTGCTCTTTTGTTAGTGTGTCATCATCACAGATGCTCTCCTCCCACTGACTGGGCTCTTCTCTACTGGCTGTAGTGGTGTGCGTGTGTGTGTGTGTGGGGAGCAGATATTTTTATTGTGAAGTAAGAATAGCATCGCTGCGCAGTAGCCCCATGTGCTTTCCAGCAGGTGATTCCTTTTGCTTTGCTATTTAAAAATGCATATTGTCACCTCCCAGCAGTTTCCTTTCTATAGGAGGCAGATACTTTTTGACATCACAGAATCCCTTTTGTCATGTTTCATTTGCTCTCCATTAGCACTTCATTGTAACAAGAGCAGTGGCATGGGCCACAATGCAATTAGCAACACAATGTGCACCTATCCCCTGCTTTAGCAGTAAAAACAGATATAATTGAGGTGTAATTTTTCCCTCGGACTCCTGGGCTTTGGTGGCACTGAGCTTGTTTGATTTTTGCAGTTTTATATGTTGCAAACTCAACCCAATAGTATCTGAGCACTTTACATGAGCAACACAAAAGGATGATGGACGTAGTATTGAAACGTTTCAAACACTCACCCCCAGTCACAGATTTGGGTTTAATCCATCGTTCCTTTGCCCACTAAGCCACCCCAGTTCAGACCCAGCCATATACAAATCAGTCTTTACCCTGTTCCCCATGGGAACAGTCCAGCCCAAACTGCCAGGCCAGGTCCTCTCTGGACCAGAAGCAAGTATCCCGGGACTGGTTTCAGGGTATCACCCTTCATCAGCCAGGCTAGCTTGAATCCAGTGGCACAGTGAGCAAGGGACCCTCGTCTGGGTCCCAACTGATTTGCATTTGGCTGGGTCCAAACTGGGTGACTTGGTGAGCAAAATAATGATGAAGTAAATCTAGATTTGTAACTGGGGATGAGTGTTTGAAAAGTTTCAATAGTCCGTCCATCATTTTATTTTGTGTTGTGATGCACTATACATGAGAACCAGTTACATCACACAAGGACACGTGCATTTTTAGGTCTTGGCTAGACAGCGCATGTGCTGTCTCTTGGAGACATTTTGTTTACACACAGTGGGCTTCCAGCCAGCCCATTGTTTTATCAGTGGTTTGCTTTAGCAGTGCTCTATTTTCTCCATTCTGGTTTGTGAAATCATGCCTATAAAGCTGCCATACAACGTTTCCAAAAGATATTGGCATTGACAAAGCCAATAGCCCTCTCATTGCTGCGACCTGTTGGCTTTGCCAATGCTTGTTCTGTATGTTTGTGGGCCTGTCTCATGGTGTGGTGAGCTGGATTTCATTGTTGATTTCCTTGATATGACAACATGCATTTCCTGCAGCAAGCACAAATGCATGCAGTCTTCCATACCCTGTAAAAAACTCTTACAGCGTGTGTTTACAAGTTGAAAACTGCTTTGATTTGCAAATGTGGTTCACTTTCTAGCTATCTGATTCAGCAATGGGGCCACTTTTATTTTCGAGACTGGGCCTTTTTTCTGGTCCAGTCCAACCGCCCTTAAATTTCCTCTCTTTGCCAAAACACAGCAGCGTATCAACCTGGAAAAATACAGCAGAAAAGTGGCACATCAAATGACACCAGAGGAGACTTGCAGAAACCGTCAACTTCCATCCTGGCATTAAACTAAAAGAACTCTAAAAATAAAAAAAATATTAAGCCAGTGGTCAGAGGGGATAATCTGCACTTCCATGGCTTTAGTACAATCTATATATTTCAACACACTAGTGAAGGCTATTGTACATTAAATTATAAAACCGGATGCTTAATTATGACAATTTGATGCCCTTTAAACATATTATGTGATACACAAGTCTCTGGATGTCAGAAAACATTTTTAAAACAGTCTACTGCGTTCATGATATCCTCCAAACACCCAGAGACCAAAAATGACTTGGACGTCATAGCTCTCCTTGCTGAATATGCCCCAGAAACATCTGTCTCTCGTGTGTCCATTAACCATTTAACCCATTTTGCACGAGTATTAGAAGAAAGAGAGGCAACGGGTTACTTAAAAGAAATCAAAACCTGAGAAGCTTAAGGAGGTCTGAAAGTTGCAGTCTGTGCTTCGTAACACCGAGACATCTTACTAAACATAACTTTGCATTACTATGTAAACTACGAAAAAATGGTAGAGGGAAATGATTCTTAATGTCTAGTAAAAAGACATTTCTTTATGCCAATAAGTGCTATTATCAATATGCAAGATCCTTAACATCTCAAACCTTCCTCAAGGAAATCAAATATAAAAGCGTAGTAACTTAGCATATAACTTTCAAAGAAAAGTCTCTTTTCACACCATTGAAAGATATAATTCAGAAAGACCCCATTATTCCAGCGAATGGAATATTTGAGGAGGGAGGAATTTTACAGAGTATAATGCTTTTTCCCGATAAAATTGTTGACAGCATTCTCCCCTGTGAGAAAAGATTGAGCAACAGAAATGACGTGTCTGCATGAACAATCTAATAATCCTCACCGCTGGAGAACTGAGAAACCTAAAGAGTCGCCACATTTACTGGAGGGGCACAAACAGGATTCTTATTTTACTTCATCAGTTCAGTAGCTTCGTCATATTATAAATATAGCTGGTCAGTTTGTGTTAGCTGGTCTGTGAAGCAACAGAAGCGTCCTGATTGTGCCCTTCGGTAGATGTGGTCACTCATTTGATTTGTCCAGTGGTGTGTTTATAATGTGTTTAAGCTGGCGGTACAAGAATGCCTAAAAACTCCTGCAAGAGGCTGTGAAATCCGAAGAACTCCTGTCAGGATTTACTCAAAACATGGACCTGGGACGACGCATAGGGCTATGAAATTCTGCAGAACAGGCCTATGGAAACAGAAATCACACAAACACCAGGCCGCACAATTGAGTTTTGACTTTATGTACTCCCTCTTTAGGGTGCACTTCTGGGTAAGATTAGGCAGAGACATTATTTAAAGCATAAATAGCCTAAATAGCATAGAGCAGATGCTGCTAATATGCCATTTGGTTTCTGAGGATCTCCACTTTGTTCTAATTTGCAGCAGTGGCGTAACAGAGGCCCCCGCCTTGCAGGGGGGCCAAAGCTCCATGGGGCTCCCTCTGCACAGTAGCCTGATCTGAGAGCTCCTGAGTGACACCCCTCCCTGTACTTTGCGTGAGGGGGGACTCAAGCTTCGTTATGCCACTGATTCGCAGCAGACTATTGCATTCCCTAGTTTTATTATTGTCACCCTTTTTAGTTAACTCACGTATAGGCCTTTCCCTTATTTGTTATGTCAAGGTTTTTCCTGATACTTACGTCCTCCAGATACTTCTGGGTATATACTTTAGTTTTGCTTTTCTCAGCTCTGGTTGTTGATCTTCTCGGCGTCCTGGGTTTTCCAACTGGAATCCAGATTTTATTGATGTTAGTGATTGCAACATCTGCTGATAAAGACTGGTAACCCCAATTCGACCTCTTCTAATACGCCTTTCACTATGGATCTTAGATGGTATTTAGTTTATGTGTACTGCTTCTTGTAACTGGTACTGTGGTCCTTGAAGTTCATTACCTACATGACTCAAATCCATGGTCATTCAAGTACGAGTATTTACGTGTACTTGAGACAAAATCATCGAGGGAGATTTTAGGCCATTGTTTGTCTTTTACCCTTTTCCCTGTTTTTTTTCTCCTGGCTCCACTGATATGTTTGTTTAGGGATTGAGGGACAATGGGTGTTTAGTGGGTGCCTTAACCTGAAGCCTGACAACTCCAGAAATCCATCAGACTATTAACTGCTGATGCCCCAGAAGCACTAAAATGTACAGGATTCCTACCGAACTCAGGAGGAGTCAAGGGATGGAAGGAAAAAACCTAGGAAAATCTATTGAGACCTCCAGAAGTTGAGGGTATTAAATCTGACCACTCCAAAATAGAGGGTTCTGAAGTAGAATCAATCCCCCTTTTGAATACTAATCTTATATTTTTAATATACTACCACAGGCATCTACAGTACTCTACTTAAGAACTTTCTATTACAGGATCTGCGAGCAAGGAATATAAAATTGGGTATGCATAAATCTTGAGAGTAGCCCAGGATTGAAGGAAAGCATCAAACAGCTTCCTACTCAGACCTAGTCTCCAATGAAGAACAATGGACATTTTCAACAGAGACAGGAGGCAAAGTGGGTTGCAGAGGGACTTGATTACCTGGAATACTACTTAACTCAGTGCCCTATCATTCTGGTCTTGAAGAAACTGTGCCCCCTCCCAAAAAAAAAACTCTCCTGAAGTAGATTTTGGGATACCAACAACTATAATTTCTGACTTTAGACATATTGGGTTATTTTCATAAAATGTGTGTTAGAAGGACAGACATGGCCATACAAACGTGTACTTGTCTAAGAAGGCTGTGGCATTTTGGGAATGACGTGACAGCGGTTCATTTAGGATTATGTTGAGAGATGGAACTTCATATCCCATCTCATTTTGGGAACGACGTAACGACCGTTCATTTAGGATTATGTTGGGAGATGGGACTTCATATCCCATCTCAGTAAACTATGTTGAGAACAAATCATTATAGAGAACTTATAGATTCTTATATTAACATTTTTAGTGACAATCTGGGTTTTGGTCAGTGTTTTGTGTACAAGAATACTTGTGCTGGTTGATGAAAAATCGAATGAACCAAGTCTCTCAACAAGAACATTACAATTGACTGCCACCCCTTTCGGGCATTCTTGAAATATTTGCTCAATTAGCTAATGCCAAGTACTTTTTGACTATTAACTTGAGGTCAACTTCCCATCAGAGAGAGGTGGCTTAAGAGTCACAGTCACTGACTATTATCTTTATCCAGTTTGGCACTTACCAATACCTATGCATGCTATTTGGTCCTACATTGGCTGCAACAGCAATTCAGAAGCTAGTGCTTCAATTGTTTTAGGATATCAGAGACATACATACTTTCTAAGATGGTCGATTCATGTAGGGTCTGTGGCAGTGCCCATTATATTCTGTATACTGCTTTGAGGATTTGGGGAAAATATAGTATGACTGTGAAAAAAAGTAAGTGCAGGTTTGTTAAGAACAAAGTGGAATATTTGGTCATCACTTGACATCTGATGGTATTAAACTAAAATGATGTGCATCACCGAACAAATGTTGAGCAAGTTAAATCATTCTTGCATCTCAGTGAATGTTATTCTGGGTTTGTGGAGGAGTTTACAGTACTCACTGAATTTATGAAGAGTTTGTTGCAGAAGGGTGTGAAATTTGAATGGGGTGATATTGATGATGAGGCTTTTGAGAAATCTATACAACTAACTGTGGAGGTCCCTGCCCTAGAGCCATATGTTGAAAATGCATTGATGTGAAAATGCATTGTGGTTGATTGCTGTGGATGTTGTTTTCAGTCAGCTACTTAAGCACAAGGAACATACTCTAGTGTTTACATTGAGATATCTAAAAGGTGCTGAAAAACACTATAGCTTGATCAAGCATGAGACTCAAGCATGTGCCTGGGCAGGGCAGCACTCTGGCATTTGCGTGTGGGGGCGCCAGATAATATTTGTGCATAAGCCACAAGGCCCTAGTCTGTTTGGTTGGTGAGGAGGGGATGGGATGGGTGGAGGTCCACCAAGATTAGTGGCGTTACTCTCTAAGATACAGGACTTTAATTAAAAAAAAAGAAACAGGGTAGCATGTAAGGACAATTGAAAGCTTATTTTCTATCATGATTTCCTGTACATCAGGTGGATGCGAAAGAAAGGGCCAAAACTGTTGACTGTGGTTGGTTAGCTGATGGGTTGAAAATTAAAAAACATAACTGTAGAATAATGTTTTGTATTCTGCACAGTTTTCAGTGAGTTGAAGAAATACATTATACAAATTTAGCACACAGAGAGACATGTATGCGGGGTAAATTACAAGGTTCTGCCAAAGTTCAAGATGAGCCTCATATTAAAGGAACTTGGAACTCAAAGATGATTGCGTAGTACAAGAAGCTACATTTAGATCAAGGTTCATTAGCATTGTTCATGAGGGCTATTAAGGGATTGTAGCAACCAGGACGATTTTAAGGGACTATTATCGGTGGACTGGACTTGAAAAGTCTGTTGACTGTTTCATTTGGTCTTGTGAAAAATGTCAGACAGCTGATAATCATTTAAAGACACATGACATGACTCTAACCCCTGCAGAATTTGCACTGAAAACGTGGAAGATAGTTGATATAAATTTGTTAAGTCCAAGGTAAGTCTAGTGGTGGGAAGTATTTGTTAGTATTGGTTGAATATAATTCTAGGTGAATATATTATTCATTGTTATATATTCCCACAACGTCCTACATAACCCTTTGTTGGGTGGTCTTTTCGAGATTGCAAGTAATCAAACAACATTAGTTCTGAATAATAGGGTGTAATTTGTTTCACATGAAATAAGAGGCAGTTTGTTTTCTCCAGGTATTAAACATCTAATGGTTTCACTTTACACACCCCAAATCAATTGAGAGAGTCTATCAAGCGTTAAAGAAAACAAGTGAATTAGCTCTTCATTCAACGCGGAGAATATGTGGATCTGTCATACTGCGGGGGTGTGGGTTGACAACCCTTTCGTATGTAAGCAATACCAACCTTCTGTTGGAATTTAAATGCCAAATTCAAAGTTTTTGCTTTCCGTTTGTGAAAGATGAGGAGCGGGTGTCTAAGTTGGTTGCAGGATAAATGCAAGGAAGTTGTACAAAGATGACGTGATTTGTATCGTGAGGGTGAGAAAACTTATAAAAGATTACATGAGAAAGGCAGGGGTACATATCATTGTGATCATCCCACTAAAGGCGTGACTTTAAAAATTAGGATTTTGTCATAGTTCACATACCTGGGTTAGTGAACAACTCATAAGTCAAGCATCCTCCTCAGCTATTGTCACCTAGGTATTGGGTTCAGTGAGAGTGTCCAAAGGTAAATGGTGGAGTAAAACGAATGCACGTGCCTTTAGTGTTACCAGTTTGTGTGGTGGTGGAACGTCTGAGATGCTGGCTGACAATTCTATCTTAAGTCATGGTGGATGGCTAGGAGACAGTACTTCCTGATCACCCTCAAAGGCTGCATTAGGAGAATATTTTAGATGGCCTAGATCGTTCATGTAATGCTTCACCCGGAAACACTAAGGCCCGTATTTATACTCCGTTTGCGCCGAATTAGCATCGTTTTTTTCGACGCAAATTCGGCGCAAAACTAACGCCATATTTATACTTTGGCGTTAGACGCGTCTAGCGCCAAAGTATGGGCAAATAGCGTCATTTTTTTGCGTGAACGCCTTCCTTGCGTTAATGAGATGCAAGGAAGGCGTTCCCGTCTAAAAAAATGACGGCGACGCAAATGCGTCGTATTTATACTCCCGGGCAAAAATCACGCCCGGGAGTTGGCGGGTCAAAAAACCCCGCATTTGCGCCACTATTTAACGCCTGGGTCAGGGTAGGCGTTAAGGGGCCTGTGGGCTCAAAATGAGCCCACAGGTGCCCTCCCCTGCCCCCAGGGACCCCCCCTGCCACCCCTGCCCACCCCAGGAGGACACCCAAGGATGGAGGGACCCACCCCAGGGACATTCAGGTAAGTTCAGGTAAGTATAATTTTTTATATTTTTTATTTTTTTTGGTGGCATAGGGGGGCCTTATTTGTGCCCCCCTACATGCCACTATGCCCAATGACCATGCCCAGGGGACATAAGTCCCCTGGGCATGGCCATTGGGCAAGGGGGCATGACTCCTGTCTTTACTAAGACAGGAGTCATTTAAATGGCGTCTGGGCGTCGAAAAAAATGGCGCAAATCGGGTTGAGGCGATTTTTTTGCCTCAACCTGACTTGCCACATTTTAAGACGCCCTAACGCCATTTTCCCCCTACGCCGGCGCTGCCTGGTCTACGTGGTTTTTTCCACGCACACCAGGCAGCGCCGGTCTGCTAGCGCCGGCTAACGCCATTCCATAAATACGGCGCCCGCATGGCGCTTCAGAATGGCGTTAGACGGCGCTAAATTTTTTGACGCTAAACTGCGTTAGCGCAGTTTAGCGTCAAAAAGTATAAATATGGGCCTAACTTACCCAGCTTGAAAACTGCCAGTTGTCTCCTGGCTTATTCAGTTCTGTAATACTGTTCTTTCAGAAGTCTCTATTTTTAGAAATAAAACTTCAGAAGTCCTTTACTAAGTGTGGCATTCTATGCCTTCTACTTAAAGGAGCTAAAAAACCTAATGTATTAACTGCATTTTCATCTGTGAAAAGCTCCCTGTTTTCTTTTTAATTCAGTGGTCACTCCTTACGAAACCCAGATAATATAGGGGAAATGTGCACATATGTACATAACATGTGTATATATATATATATATATATATGCATATATATGTGTGTGTGTGTATATATATATATATAAACATATATATATGTGTATATATGTGTGTATATATATATATATATATATATATATATATATACACACATACATGTCCCTCCACGATATAGAACCATAAAGTAAAAATAATTGACAAACTAGTGCTGCCTATGTCAGATGATGCAAATCGTGAAAATTGGTAGTATGCTAATTGTTTAGGAGCCTCTACCGATCTGCTGTGGAACAGGCATATAATCTGGCCATAGTTATTTGTGATTTGGTGGTACCTCATAGAAGTTTTTCAGTCTTTAGCATGATCTATTCTAGTATGTCCTTTGTTGTTGCAAGTGAGCTCTTCCCAAACATATAACTGTTCAAGCGCTTTGACCTGTTGTAAGTATTGTGGGCTTTTAACCACAGCAATCTCATGTCCATCACTTTAATTTGTTCCTGGGCTTGCCTTTCAAAAATCATTTGATGTCATTGGTAAATACGTTACGCTTGTCCTGCCTTGAGGCTGTTTTTGTCACGCCTTGCAGAATGCACCTGTTTCAATGATTATTACACAATTGCCGATATACTTCCGCGGGGGCGAACTATTTGTTTCTTTTGTCTCTCCCCTTCATGCTGCATGGTGGCCATGGTGCTCATAGTGCCAACAGGCACAACAGAGTGGACTCGATCAATAGTATTGGAGCACTGCTCACATTGTTTACAGTTACCTAATCAGAGTCATTTCTTGTGGCTCTCCCCTTAAAACACTTGAAATTGGTAAAAGCTTTAAGCAAAACAGAAATCCTTAAAGTGAAAGGGCTCTCGCAGCATGGTGGGAGAGCCGATACTACTATATTCACTGCCCCATAATGCTTTGCAAGGCATTACTTTTATCAAATATTTTTGCTCATAATTCAGCCGGTGGTGGACCACCAACAAAACGTTCAGCACAACACACTCTTTCTGTCTAGGTCATCTCTTGCTCCCCACACTAGGTTAGTGGGGACCCCAAAATAATAACCTCTCCCACCAGTCAGTGTCTTTTTAAGCATTTTTATGGTTGAAACTTTTATATGATGGCTGTGAATATCTTGTGTTTTAAGGATCTTGTTTGTAGTATCATTGATGTAGGTCTGCTACTCCTGGAAAAGTGTGATGCACTCTAGAGACTAAATATATGGTTATAGTGCATTATTTATTGCCATTTCTTTTTGTGTGGTTATGCTCTCTAGGGGCTAACTATATAGTTACATGAACATATTTCTTGCAAATGCTATTTTTATCTAAGCATTATAGTCAAATCAACATACTAAAATATTCGTGCCCTGGAAACTTGCCCCATAATGCTTTGCAGGGCATTACTTTTACAAAACATTTTTGCTCATAATTCAGCCTGTCGTGGTCCTAGGACAATGGGACCACCTTCAAAACATTGACCATAATGTGCTCTCTCTGTCTACATCACATCTGGGTCCCCCCACTATGTTAGTGGGGACTCCAAAATAATAACCCCCAACCACCTTTCACTATCCTTTTAAGCTCTCTCATGGTTGGAACCTTTGTTTTATAGTTGGGAAAGGTTATGTTTTATGGGCTTTGTTTGTAATAACTTTTCAATAGGCCTGCTAGCCTTGACAATATATAATGCACTACACTTTCTGAGGGCTACATATATGCATACACTGCATTATTTGTTCTCATTCTTTTTTCATGTGATTATGTTCTATAAGGGCTGACTGTGTGGTTACATTGCCATGTTTCTTCCCAATATTATCATTATTGTGGTGTTTTCTTGGGGCTGTTCTGAGCATTGCAGTCAACATACTATAGTATTCGCGGCACGAAATCTCGCCCCATAATGCTTTGCATGGTATTACTTTGGTAAAACATTTTTGCTCAAAACTCAGCCTGTGGTGGTCCTAGGACAATGGGACCACCTTCAAAACGCTCTTTCTGTCTAAATCATCTCTGGGTCACCACACTAGGTTAGTGGGGACCCCAAAATAATAACCCTCCCCCCACCATTCTGTGTCTTTTAAGCTTTCTCATGGCTGTAATTTTTGTTTTATAGCTGGGAGGTGTTGTTTTAAAGGCCTCATTTCTAATATTGTTGCACTAGGCCTGCTAGCTCTCAAAATGTCCTCTAGGGGCTAAGTATATAGATACACTGTATTACTTTCTCCTTTTTTTCACAGGGTTATGTCTTCTAGGGGCTACCAATATGATTACATGACTATATTTCTTACAAATGATATTTTTGTTACGGTGTTCTCTAGGTGCTGTTTTGAGCATTACAGTCTAATGCCAACATTTTATTTCTGATAAAGGTTTATATGATAATTGTATATGTTGTAATAATCTCTCCTTATTACAATTATGACATTGGTTCAGGTCATCTTAACATCCTTATTACACTATGACTGTTTGAACACTCTTGATATATTTGGGTGACCCTCCTTGTTTATTTCTCCTCTGTGGCTGTCTTGTGTCTTTTTTGAGGACTTGTGTTAGCCAGCCAGCAACTTTGACGGCGGGTGGTGAAAGTGGTATTCTGTTGGAATTAGTATGGCGTTAGGATGCTAAATGGCGAAATTTTCATTTTTTCCTGCAGATAAAGGAAGAAGGTAATTGGAAGTACTTTAGTTATATGCAGGTTCACTGGAATTATATGGCAGGAAAAGAAGAAATTATGAGTCAGGGTTGACCAATTTGTGTGGCAAGAAAAGTCCAGGTATGAATTTACAAGGCCAGTAGCTCTAACTCAAGCAAATGTGAGACCTATTGCATTGCAAATGCTTGTTAACTCTTGCATCAAATATTTTATATCACCAAAAATGCTGCAGTATCCATGTCCTTTACAAATAATACCTAACAGTACAAGGTGACAACTTCTTTTTTTATTTGAGAAGCACTGTCTTTAACCACCAGATACCACACATTCGAGTATCCTGCATCCGAGGACATTGAAGGGGCCAGCACATGCAAATCGCAATCCATGAGCCCCTTTGAGGGAGAACAACCCTTGTGATCACGGTGTCTCCCCAGCTTGATAAGTGTAATAGTACTGGCTGAAAACGTTTGTGGTATTTTTCCCAATGCAAGTTTTGGATGATGTCCATCACCACATGACAGGCCCTTAGGCATTATTTTCCTAATGGAACAATTTCTGAGTATTATTTGTCCTGAGTACATTAATCTTTATGAGAATTATTTATAATTTATGCAGAGTTCCCATTGGAAAATAGTTATTTTGTTCACTGTGTTTCTGACAGGCATCATGTCCTTTGGGATGACCGCTGTAGTAGATCATTTATATTGGGTATATTATGTCTACCATAGTATTTAGATTGATATCATTCATCTTTTAACACAGTATTCAAATGTGTATTCATTTTTTGTTATCAGAGCACTGTTCTGCTGTGCAATTAATGTTTTCAGTAGATTTGTTTGATGGTCACATAAGTGCATTTGCTTCTACCACTAAATAATTCCCCATCAGTCACATAGAACGTTTGGCTATCCAATTAATATATGTGCTCAAATTCAAACATGTCTCTAAAATTCTAAACTTTTAGTTATGCATATCATAAATGTGCTTTTAATAGTAGCAGCACACAAGTAAAGAAAGGCAAGCAGCATATAAAATTATAAGTAACATACTCTATGACCAATTCTGTTGAAAAATAATTGTCCCTAAATAGAGGGACAGAACTTCCAAGAAGATAGACTAGGAGGGAACATTGACTCAATTCTAATTACACAACAGATGAAACGTTCAAATGAGTTACAACAAGTATCATATATAAATAAATCCAAAAACGAGTTTATTATATGCAGATTAGAAATTACTCCAACTATTCTCGAATCATTCCTGATTTTCAGTGATTAAAAACCATGTTTCCAAAAGAGCCATGTTGGACATTTGCATTGACCAATTATAAATGTAGATCGTTGACATTGATTTCCATCTTCTGAGCAGCAGTGTCTTTGAAACATTATCATTCTGTCAGCCATAGTGTTGCTTGATGATTTGATGGAAGAGACCAAGATCATTAGTAGGTCCATAATAATTACATCTTCTGTGACTTATGAGATCCTCTCTAAACCATCTTTCCAGAAATGTATGTCAAAAAAGAAATAGCAGTTAAGACTGATGTGCTTTCTCCGACATGTAGATTATTCTATTTAGCCCAGTTTTTACACTTTTGTGGATTATGTATTGCTGAATGCGAACAGTTCCAAGTCAAGGGTTTATTTTAGAACGTTTTTGATAAATCTTAGACAAACATCTTCTGAAATTGATAAGCCCATCTCTTTTTCTCTGTCTTGTTTCATCTTGAGAAGCCTATATTGTTGCCCTTGATGTGTTTATATATATTGAAGGCTGAGTAAAGTGTATCTGACAAAGAATTCAGGAGAATTATACATTGGCTTCACGTCGAACTATTAGACTTAACAAAGCTTGGCAAAGCGTGAACATGTGATTGCATCCTGAGACAGTTACATAGGTCGTGAGTAGCTGAAAATTGTTTGGTACCTCTATGACAGATACAAAAGTGCACTTTGACCTTAGTTCACCAAGAAAGTAAATTCCATCTGTATCCACAATCCAGAATAGACCACTTCCCTGCATTATGCCAAATAATCAACATGGAAACCAATTTGAATTTCACCCCACCTGTCATATAGGTCTGAAACAAAACCATGCATTAAACCTTTCTTAAAGCGTAACCTATCAGAAGTTAGGAGTATTTTTTGAGAAAGATATTAGGAAGTGTCATATTCGATATGGACCCACCTGGCTATTTAGGAGCTGGAAGAGTTCAGTCAGTGCCTAGTTTTAAGTAATGTAAAAGCTCTATGGTAAGATTTAATACTGGGAAACCCAAAACCACCAATAGGAACAGGAATGTTGAGTTTGTTACATGAAAAGGGCAATTTATTCTTCAAACATCTGGTAAATTGTAACAATAGAACCACCCATTGTGATCAAGAATAATTACCACAAGGAAAGCCTAACAGACGTAAAATATATAGTATTCTAGAGCTCCCATTACGAGTTGTCTGCTAAATGGAGGTGCAGATACCGGTGTAAGAGTTAACAATTCCGGCAACTATCTCCACCCCGGTTTACAGCCGTTGAGAGTTTTTGGGCAGAAATGACTGATTCCAATTCCACATGAACTTCCAAGTTCATGGATGGATCCTGAACACATTTTCCTTCTGCAAAAGGAAATTGTACAGATTTGTATTTCCCCGCATGAGGTGAATTTGCACAGACTGAAAGAACTGAGTCCATCATCACTATTATTAGTATGTTTTTACTAACATTTCCAGATGTGAACATTTGAGAGGTAGTGTGGATTTTACTGAAATCTAAATTGAAAACGGATAAGATCTTTTGAATTTTGGCCAACATTTCCATTATCATTTAATAACAGCTTGTTCATAATCTGGCTATACGGGTAAATGTTTGAATGTTGAAACCCACTATTGTTGTAATTTAAGGATGATGTGTAGAACGTTTTAATTTTTTAACAGTACATTTAAAGCAGCCATTTTGTACACTCGTACAACACAGAATGGATGGAAAATAACGTAGTCTGCTCTGACGTACTTCATTATAGCATTGAACAACTAAATATCGTACTTCAGTACTTAGGAGTTTTCATACGTTGCCAAGCTATGCAATCCAGACGACATAACATTAGATATGAATATTAGAGTGGCAAATAATCATTACATCTTATGTGAGCTGAAAGCTTGTAAGGGTGGTCGAAGTCCGTCTCCCTCCCTGTTCCACCTCTTCGAGCAAACTTAATTGGACAACAAATAGAGTTAACGGCTTTAAAAAATATGTTTTTTGTGTTATTTCTAGGATGTGCATGCCTCCTGTCTATACCCATTCCGCCTGTACATGTGTGCTCTGAGGTAGCATTTTCCACAGATAAAAGTTAAATGGAACTTCTGTCAGTTGTGCTAGAATTCAAAATCTTGGCACCTCAGTGTTTGTCTTAGGACCTGATTACAAGTGGCCGCTTAAATTGCGATCATGCACAAATAACAAGTTTGCTCAGGGATCACAACTGCAAGTGGGGCAATGTTTACTACACCTGGTAATTATTGGGCGTGCTAAAGTTTGCACCCTTCATTACAATTCTGCAGAATAAAATTACCGGTTTTTAACAAGCCCCATTACTACGGGAATTTACAGATTTTGGTAAATTAAGCACCAAGATCCACATGGCACTCGCCAAAAAGTTTGAATAGATCATAATTACTGAAACTGATAAATTCCAGACATCTCAGTTTCAGATTCTATTGGGTGTGATAACTATCACATCTGACAAGGGACGCGCATAATCAGGCCTTTAGTGTACCGAGTTTTCTCCCATAGAACATTTTTTCGAATATTTCCTTGCTATTATTTTTGGCCATAAGTAGTTTTCTAGGGCTTTTTGTGAGACCTATTTCCTGCTAAGGGTGGAATTGGCGTTGTCTCTGTCCGTTATCCACCCTGTCAGCTGTCAGCTTCGAATATTGCTATTTTCACAGTAGAAAGCAACACATTTACAGTTTGCTACTACAAAAGTAAACCATTCATTTTCTTTTTGTTGGGCTTTAAAAAAGCAAACAAATCCATTTAATTTATCTTTTAACTATATTGTTTCTGTTAATAGTTGTTTATCTAGAGAAGGCCAACAAGTTGGCACTTGCAAAGATTATTTACCATCAATCGAGACTTGTGCACTTATTTAAGACAAAAATAGGTTTCATTGTCCAGCCCATCTATAACAAAGTATGTGAACGGATGAATGTACAATTCCCCTGCTCGCCAGGGACCACATTTACAGTGGATTCTGAACACTGTTCTAACTGTGCTTTCAAATGTGCTTGGCACCTATTACCCCTGCCAGATGGATCAGTGACTCACTGTACACCATACGTTGTGCTTCTGAACCTTTTATATTTTTAACAGAGACAAGATGGCCCCCCTTCCTTCTTGCCAAAGGTCCATTCATAATCAACAAATCTTCGATTCATTTTTCCGTTCCCATCTCATTTCAGTTTAAGTACACCCTCACAAACCGGACATAAAATGGACTAACATTTCGGTGTCAATTACATGAGGATGTTCAGACAATCTTCAAATCTCTTTGTCACCGTGATCTGTTTGGACAGGAAGGGGAATGTCACTAATGCAGTGTAATCTGCTGACGGTAACCTGGCGCTTTTACACGGTCTGACTTCATTGTCGCCCTTCAAAATAAATACTGCGTGTGTTTTTTTTTATCACTAACCTCAAAATCCAAATGTATCTGCAGGAGCACTCCTCAGATGCTTAACTAACAATTTTAGCACTTTTTGGATCGATTTTGCACCATCACTGAATAGTGCCCTTTAGCTTCTATTTTACCCTGCCTTTTGGTATTGCTAGCTGTGTACCCTTCTGTTGTGAGAGTACCTTTTTCATATCCCCTTAAGTACCACAGTTACTCTCAGCCACTTCTGGTGATCATCGCAAATTACCACCTAGACAAAAAGATTTACCTCTAATTAGTTCTCCAGTCAAGGGGTTAAGCAACTCAAAACGTCTCATTCTCTTCCTTCTGGTTTTAGCCCAGTTTGTAACCCGAGTTTCGCTTTTGCTCCTTACTTCCCGATTTATTTTTCTGTAATATATCTACTCTTTTTCTCACAAAAATATCAGCCAGCATTTCCCACTCTCTCTCTCTCACTCATTCTAGCCACTGTACTGAAATGTTTCTGCCTCATTCTGCGCTTGTGTCCCGTTAAAGCAACAGGCCTGACTGGACTCCGTGATGTGCAAGTTTCCCTTCTCTAAACAGAACATATACTTCCGCTGCTCTAAACATCCCTTTAGGCTTCAAGCTGCACCGCAACTGCAGCGCGTTCATCCACCCACCTTCTTGCATAAACTGCAAACCCACACTCTGCTTCGAAGCTAGCAAACCCAGTGAAGAAGCGCTAGCGTGCAGTGGATGATGGGCTGTCATGCTTTTGTGTTCGATTGTTTTTCTTTATTCACATTTGGCTAGAATTCCCAATCTAGTCTTTGAAACCGACAGTGAAAAAACATTTGCCGCAGCACTACCGCCAAAGGCCTATTAGCCATGTTAAGTCTTTTTTTTATTTTTATTAACGACGAGTCACCCTTTGTGGGAAAAAATACTGCCTCCATCTGATGATTGAATTCTTTCGTTTTTGAATATCCAAGAGAGGTGGTGGCCAATATGTTTGTGCGATAAACATTAGTGAGAACCGTTCTCGGGCACTGGAGCTTCTATCGCCAATTTACGGTACTAAACAAAGTATAGTTAAGTTGGGTATCTGTCCATCAAAAGAAACTGAAGCAACAGTGATTCTGAATGTGTGGCAGCCAAGCAGGCGAGCGTTTAGAGCATATCACAATTTGAATCGTTCTGATTGCAGCCATTTCAAGATTTAACGATTAATTTGGCTGATCTCTATATCTGCGCATCAGGACGCATTTCAGGTGTAACTGCGAGCATTCAGCCCATGACACGTGTTGGGACAGAAAAGCTCTCTGTGTGGTAATTGATGTGAATCCCTGCTCTGAGTGCCTAACTGCACTGATGTCTGTATCTCTAATGCTGATTTTTGTTGTTAAAAGCAAACACAGATCATGCATGTGCGCCGTGACAGAGGCCTGTGCCATGGATTACTCTCAAAGTGGTGGAAGGCTACTGCCGTCACCAGGAGTTAAGCAGCACAAGCTTGATGGTGGCAGCATACTATGCAGTGATCAGTTGGAGTGAACAGGTCATTTTTAGCCTATGTCACTGGTGTGAGGCCTACAGGTGCACTCACCTTTAAAAGTTCCGCTGCTGTGTGCCTAATTCACTCTTGGCTACAACAGGTTGGTGTGACATGCTGTGCAGCACAGAAGTGGTGTATCTGCACTGGGTGTATGTGTGCATGGGCAGGGTACAATACAAGGATAGTACTGTACTAAGCAGTGCGTTGTGCTGTAGGTGCATGTGCCTGTGCAGTGCCTGCAGGATAATTACACGTGGTGGCTGTATGTGACTGTATGTGTACGTGTGAGTGGTACAACACGTGAAGGATGCAGTGCATGGATGAGAGGTGCATATGTTGTGTGTATGTGTGCGTATGAGTGGTACAGTGCATAAAGGATACAGTGCTGAGCAGAGCATGCATGTTGAATGCAAGTGTTGGCGGTATGTGCACCTCTGAAAAGATACAGTACTGTGCAGTGTATGTATGGTGTATACATGCACTGGGTCTATGTGTGCCTGCACATAGTACGGTTCATGGATAGCCCTGGTATCCATTTTGGGAGGCCCAGGACTGCATGGTGAAACATGGATTGGAGGTAGAGAGATCTCCCCAGACAGATTTGTGGATTGCTGCATTCTTGTAAGATGGGTGGGACACACAGTGGGGGGGAGCAGGCCTCCCTGTACACTTCAAAGGGTGCTCTTTGATTCAGTGAGAGGTCTCTATGAAGAGGCTCAGGAAGAAGATCAAGCTGATAGGAGAATCATAAAGAGTAGGGCTGGGTCCCCTGGGCTAACCTTTGGATACACATATCACTGTGGCAAACATCCAGGTGTGCACTTTAGTCACTCCCATGGCCTGTGTGGTGAGACTATCAGCTTCAGACACATTCTTGGTACGACAGACTCGTTTTCACAAAGAAGAAGGAACAGAGGAGTATGCACTTCAAAGGAAGCAAAATACCAACATACAACTTCAAAGGCTCAGACCCTAAATCGCATTTGGTGTCTGTAAATGGACTACAAAAAGACAAGGTTGAGACCCCAAAGACTGTCTTCTGCCACGCAGCCGGATAGGCTGTGTGAGAAGGGAAAGCTCTGCAAGACTTTGCCTGTGACCAGGACTGGGGGCCAAGGCCTGCTAGTCACCCTGTTGGGTGAGGGGAATCACCCAGGGAATCCAAGTCCTCCTACCCTGGAGCTTGGAGCACCAGTGCCTGCCTGCCTTTCAAGACCAGTGTGACCTGTGAGAAAGAGGACAGTGTTAGAGTGAGCAATGTCCAGTGGGGAGCCCTTTCAAGTGGACGCCCTGTGCGAGGTGTAAGAAACCAGCTGATGCACCGATCGTGTTGTTGCCCATGTGGAGGACTGTCAGCAACCCTCGTATTCCAGGAGCGAGCCGCTGTGAAAATATCCGTGGTAAAAACTGCCATTTGGTAAGGGCCAAAGCCATGAGCAGAAGTGGTTTGGCAACCCTATATGCCAGGAGGGGCTGCCATGGTATAGACTGTCATGCGGTGAGGGCCGAAGTCTTGAGCGGCAGCAGTGTGGCAATCCTTGCCAGGAGGGGGCGCCATGGTGAAAGAATGCCATGCGGTAAGGGCTGCAGACTTGTGCGGTGCAGCAACCCATTATGCAAGGAGGAGCCACTATGAATAAGTTTGCTGTGTTAACTGGGCCAGAGCCAATGGGCAGTGAGCAGTTGTGACCCTGTGTACCAGAGGAGGTCACCGGAAGCACCAAGGACTGCGACTGGTTCGACCCTGTTAGATTAGTGAGGTCTCCATCGGAGCATGTCACCCAAGTGTGGGACCACGAACAGGATGGCCATAGCCACCCCTCCCGTCGTGAGCCTATGGACACTTACCTCACAGGAGGAGAAGCCGCAGAAAACCTCTGATCGCTGCAAGAGTGTGTTGCGAGGGAGAGAGTTTGCGCCTGCCAAGTGCATCTGCTGAGTCCATGGGCTGGAGATTCCCCTGACTTGGAATGGAGCTTCTTTTAGCGCCTCAGGGTGGGAAGCACTCCAGGATTCCAAATGCTTTTCTCATGCCGGTGCAGGAAAGACTAGTTTTGGGCCTGATGGTCCTGGGGGAACTTTCTGCTAAATCAAGCGTGTGTGCGCTAGAACACTATTGTCTTTAAATCAGAGTCATAGTAGACTCTTGAAACTCGTGCTACTTTTGGGGCATACCCTGGATGTAACTAGTAGTGAAAGATTAGTAAGGTGAGGAGTGAGTTAGACAGTAAGACAGGAAATCGCCTGAGAGACACTAGAGCCCTGATCTCAGGGAAGGACTGTGTAAAGTGTTTGTGAATATCATATTCTTCTTTTGTGTGCATAGCATTAGAAATAAAATACTTCTCTTTTTTCATAAAAGTGAGTATTTCGCTGGACAATGATTTATAGCTGTTGCTGACCGCATTTTGAGTTATGAGCCTGTGTTCACTAATCTGTATCCAAACTTCCCCCTGGGGGAGCCTTGGACTGCTCAGACCACACCTACCCTGATAGTCAAGTGAGAAGGGGTATTCAGCCCTGTTGCTCAGAATCCATAGTACGCTGGACCCTCGCACATCAGGAGTAAAAGGCCCTCACCCACCTTGGTTGAACCCTGTAGCTCCTGAGTGCCCCAGGGCTCCCTGAAAGGGGTTCTGATAACGTGTGTAAGATCGCTGCATTGAACTTAGTCTTAATAAGGTTTTTATATGCTAGTGTGTTTCCACCGTTATGATGTGCAAATAGCAAGCGAGTGCAGCTAGGGTCTTATTCAGTATGATACATGCAGTGGACCAAAGCAGCTTCAGATGTATTTGTATTCATTTGTTCCTTGTTGTGGTTTCATAAACGTACTTGGATGAACATCATGCCCACGCTCAACCCCGTCTGAGTCTCAACTGCATTACCTGTGGCACAAGCATGCCTCCTAGAGTGGAGATGGAAACATGTCACCGTACTAGGATGTAGTGCGACCAGATGACAGACATGTCCTAAGATACTGCAACACAGTGGCACTGCCAGGCTCCTCGGCTCAGTTTAGAAGACTGTTTCTACTTCCACCCAGTAGTTCTAAATACACGGTGGGTGGACATACAGCTTTCCTGCCCTCTTCACTAAAAAGTCCCAGGGGACCACTGTGACCCTCAGTGAGAAGTGAGGACTGAGTATACTTACTGCAATCACTGGCTATCTACATTCAGTTGAAGTTCTGGGAGCTTGCAGCGGCTTTTAGATGCTGCCTAATTAGTACCTGTGTCTGCAGGTGCTGGGCACCGGAGTTTATTTGTAAATACCTGCACCTATTCATGAAAATCCACCACATGGTGGGGCTGTGTTTATTAGCAGAGTTTATTGGTGGAGCATTTAACTATTAATTCACCTTTAAATACACGGGAAAACTACGACTTCAACATGTGAAATACTTTGGGTCCTAGCACCTAATTATTTACAAATTAAGCACTGCTTTTCGATTTTATTATGTGGAATTGGTGGTTTGAAGGAGGAAATTGAGCAGAGCCTTGTTACAACTATCTTCATCGTATTTTAATTTCTCTGTACCTTGGGACTGCAGGGCTGGGCCTGGAAGGAGTGGCCTGGATGCAGAGGATGCAGATTCTCCGGAACAGTATGCAGCATGTCTGCCTTTTTAAGAAAAATCTGGGATTTGCTCATGGGGGATGAAGCAAATCTATTTCCCTAATTTGTAAGACGGGGACAAGGGGCATGGACCTCAGGTCTTTATTTAGGACCCCCTATGCATCCAGGTATGTTTATAGGCATTTTAAAACAAATAAAATGAAGGCCCTATTACATTACACACCCTGTGCGAGACCCCAGTGCCTGGATGCAGAAAGAAGAGTTGAGATCGGAAGTTTGTGTGGCCAACTAGTGCAGCTAGCAAGCTGGGCAATGGGCGCTTCACACAGCGGGCATTTCATTATAGCCACAACATATGAGCTTCCACCATTGGCGTGAAGTGAACATTTGGGGAAACAACAGAACACCTAACGGCCATCTGAATGAAACATTGATTTAGCTGGTTGGTCTGTCTGATTTTCTTTCCACGATTCCAGTAATCAGCAAAAGCTAATTTTATTTTCTCAGGCCTCAAAAAATCTACTCTGCCACTTGCTATGGTGATTCATATTTTATTAGGTTGAGCTATTTTTAGGACCTTCTCGCCCCTTTGTGCCAGTTGACAAAGAACAGAAGCCCTGTTCAGTCAGAAAGTGAAGGAGCAATAAAGCCTTTAAACATTCTTATCTTGTCACATTTTCTCTGTGTTCAGAGACAAAGGTCAAAAGTCAGTTTGTCTTCTTAAACTTATTTTTCCTTCTGACAGCAGAGTTCCAAGATTTTGTAAGGTTTACTGTCTGACCTGCTGTTCACTGTGTGTGCAATGAAAAGCTGTAGGACACCAGGTTTTTCCTAACACACAACATTTTAATAACTTTACAGACATTTCAAAATATATTTCAGTAGTTGTTAAAGCCCATTTTCGTACTTTTGTGTGCTGAAAAAAATAATTCACTAGGATGAAAACAAATCAGAACACTTTACTTGGTGATGTGCAAATGATAAATATGTTTTCTGAAACCCAATTTTCACAGATTATTGTTAATAAGCTATGTAGTTTTATTAGTAAAGCTGCAAGTTAGTGTGAAGGTTTTTGGACATTTCTTGGAAACGTACTGTCTGTAAATGACAGTAAGCTACCACATCATGCTTTAATAATATATCTATTAAAAGTGACTGTTTAAACATAAACTGAGAAACACTCCTGCCCTTATAGCAATGCTATTAGTAAACTAAGAGGCAAGTCATGGATCATGTGTACCTTATATGTGGGCTAGATTCTTATCATACATGGAGCAAAAGTTTAGTCTATTTAATCAAACAAAATCGTTTTTTGTACAGCAGAAATGCTGAACTCACATACTTGAAGGTGCACTCATATGTGAGAATGAATAAAAAGGCAACTCTGTGAAATAAAATATTTGCAGAGGATCACACAATTTGAGAACCTTTTATGGGTCAAGTACTTTTCAGTTAGGTCGAGTAGATCATTCAAGTTACTTGACCTGCAGGTCTAGTAACATTTTTATGATTTTTTGAGGCCTGTTTCTATAAATTGTTAAAAAAATCTGGGAACAAGTTATAGCTGTGAGCTAATGTTCATCAGGAGGTTTGTTGCTTTGTTAGTAGCGTAATATATTTATATACCCCAAGAGATAGGTATATAAGGTTGTTGAAGAATTCCAGTAATTTTCCTGTTTTTTCACCTAGTCTACCATATTATACCTACCAAACAAAGAGCCATCTAGAAACTAGTTAAACAATATAGGGAAGTCTTGGAAAAACAGTAACATGTTAGATTCTTATTTTTTTATTTGAAAAAATGTTCGCCTATTTGCAATATCTGTATGTTTCGCAGAACCTGAAACTTAGCTGGGAAGCACTTAGAAAATAGACGCTTCCACCCTAGGTGTCATAGCTCCGTGGATTTCCATTATTTTCCCAATTTTGGCATGGAGTGTGGAAAGTTAAAATTAACTTTTTTTGGGAGGATGCTTGAGAGGAGATGTCTAGCTGATGAATGTATGTAACAGTACTGAGTAACAAAATATCAACTTGGAACAATACTCAGTGCAGAATATCAACTATCACTATAAATAGTCCAGTTACTTGTACATATAGATAGGTGTTTATTTGCTATTCTAAACTCCACAGCTGCATAAATTGAAGATACGTATATGGTCAAGTTAGAGATGTGGAGTTATTGATCGTATATCTCTAGCTATATATAGTTACTTTGACAATATAAGTGGTAGGCAACAGTCTTTACTTGATATTCTTGCAGGGCGATATATTGCACTTGATATTGTGGTAGAACACCTTAGCTGGAAAGTTGCAGACGTTGTACCTATGTGACCCAAGATGACCTCCTGGCTCTCATTTCTTTAAAATATGCAATCCACAGCTCACAACGTAAAGCCTATTGATCCATTAAATTACAGAGCAAACAGTTAAGAGCTTCTAAACGTAGTTCAGTTTGCACAGTGGAAGACAATATATTCATTTGCATTGTGGCAAGGCAAACTACTCCATGGAGAGCTCAGATTTGTCCATTCATGGTGTGAATAATTCACCCATTCCTTTTTTTATTTTATTTTCATTTTGGTGTTCATAGTGTCATCTTTCTCCATTATAAATGGAAGACTACAAGAGCAAGAATGCAAAGACAACACCAGAACGGGATGTACTAATTAAGCCTACCATAAGGCTGCTTGAAAGTTTAAATCTTCCATCTCTCCATGTCTCTGACAATATCTTCCTGTCCTTCTCACAGTGACCGCCATTTCTTATAAATTGTTACATTTGTGATCCCGGTCTTGCAGTACAAATAATCTTCTGCAGCAATAGCTTTTCATTGAAATGCACGTACTCGGATGCAAGAGAGGCACAATCTTGCATTTGCTTTTTGCTGACTAGCCTTTTAATCTGTCTCATTCTCAATTCTGCAAATTATCCCAGCTATGAGCTTTGGGAATTATTTTATAAAAAGTGTTGAGGGAAATGTGAGGTCCATGGCAGCCATGCTGTTAGTGTTTAACCAATGACGCACCACCCCTTGCGTCCATAAACAATACTCAGTTTTAGTGCCAGCTGGACTAATTAGTGGAATTCGTCTTCACTGCTGACATCTGTGTGCTCTGCAGGCCACACACTCAAATCCTGACATCCTTTCATCTTTTCAAGGTTAATCAACTGAGTGAGTGCCAATAAATTTGGCAACAGGAGCCAGTTATCCACAGTGCTTGAAAATTACAAGAACACATAGCTTACTGTACAGTGCAGCTGTCTGGTTTGCTTAAGACATATTGGGGACTTTCAGAAAATTGACCTAGGAATGCATTCTCCCCTTTGATTACCACTGGCTTTTTGGTTTGTAACTCACATGTTCTAGCTTTCTATTTGCTGGCTTTATTTACTTTAGGCTCTCCAGGTTTAGTTTGTCCCTCCTGTTATCTAAACCGTCTTTACTGTATTCTTCCACGAACTACCTTTCTGTAAAATGGCCTTTAAATCTTGTTATTATCTTGTCACATTTCCTGTGCATTCAAGACCTAGGTCAACCGACAGGTGCCGTCACCTGAGGGCGCTTGTTTACTTTTCTTTCTCTGACCTCAAAGTGAGAAGTTTATGTGACAATCTTGCTGGATACTGAGGGTAAGAAATCGTTTTTTTTTCTAGCACATGACAACATTTACATGAACTGTGTAAGTATTTCAGAATATATCAGAATTAGAAACACAAATGAAGCACATTTTTTGTTATTTCTGAAGTGTGTTGGAAATAAATACTTTAATATGATCAAAACAAATCTTTACACAAGGTGATGCAATGTCCACACATTTTTGTTTGTGCACTGTATAGTAATTTGTAAAACTGTATATCTGTGCAAATGTAATGGTTATTTCAACTGGAAATATGTTCTCTGTAATGGCAGTGCACTACCATACATGCATACTCCACTCAATGCCACTCCACTCTGCTGTGCACCATTCCACACCACTACACTCTACACCACTCCTCGCCACCGCACACCGCATCACTCCACTCTGCGGCACTGCACTCTGTGCTACTTCACGATATGCCTTTCTGCTCTACTGTGTACTACTGTACTCTGTGCTATGCCAATGCACTCTTCGCCACTGCACTGTACACCACTCCTGTCTAGACACCACCAATTTACTCTGCACAAAACTACTCAATGTCACTGTATTCTATGCCACTCTGCAACACTGCACTCTATGCCACTGCACTCTATACCAAAACACCTATGCCAATGCACTTTACCCCGTAACACTACATTCTATGCCCCTGCACTCTACGTCAATCTACTGTATCCCACTCGAATCTACTCTGCACCACTGCGCTTTATGCCACTGCACTCTACACCACCTTACATCATTACATTCTATGCAACTGCACTCTACCCTGCACTACTCTACACCACTTCACTCTTCACTTCACTTCACTCTATTCTGAAACAATATACTCTATGCCACTGCATGTTACAACACTTTACTCCACTCTGTGCCACTCCACTCTATGCCACTGCACTCTACACCACTCTACTCTTAATCATTGCACTCTGCGCTTATCCACTCTACACAACTGCAATCTGTCATTGCATTCTATGCCAGTGCTCTCTACTCTGCATCATTGTACTCTATGCCACTCTACTCCACTCTACACCACAGGACTCTGACACCCTACTATGCAATACTGCACTCTCCGCCACTGAACTCTACGCCACTCTACTCTGCACTTCTCCACTCTATGCTACTGCACACTATGCCACTGCACTCTACGGCACTACATTCTACTCTGCACCACTCTATACTATTCTACTGTGCACCACTCTACACCACTGCACTCTATGCCACTGGACACTACTCTTCACCACTTTACTCTGCACCACTCTACTCTGAGCCACTCCTCTCTGGGCCACGCCAATCTACTATGCACCACTCTAATCTACACCAGTGGTTCCCAACCTGGGGGTCCGCGAAGCCTCATCTGGGGGTACGCGACTGCTTAAAAAATGTAATAATATTAGGTCCCAGCTTTCAGTAATGACTCCTTGGGGGTCCCCGTGTTCCAATAATGATTCAGTGGGGGTCCCCGGACTCCAGTATTGATAAAATGGGGGTCCACAGAAGTCAAAAGGTTGGGAACCACTGATCTACACCACTGCACTGTATGCCGCTGAATTCATTGCCTCTGCACTCTACACCACTATTCTCTGCAACACTTTACACCAATGCAGTGTACACCAGTCCACTCTACTCTATGCCACTACAGTGTATGCTACACTACGTGACTCCACACTATGCCACTCCATTACACGACGCTCTGCGCACTACTCCACTCTACAACACTCTACTCCACTTTTTGCCATTCCATTATACGACTCTCCACGTGACTCTCCCCTTCGCCACTAACCTTTGACCATGCTGAACATCATAACATGGGTAAAACACATTGGCAAAGCCAATAGCCTTTGCATAGGCGAGACCTATTGGCTTTACCAATGTTTGTTATTTAATGCCTGTTTCTTTCTAGCTGCCACTTACTGGGCCCCTCCTTTTATACTGAAAGTGGACCTCTCCTATTTTGCAAAGGTGTAGGGTCCTCTGTTGCTATGACCCACGAAAAATAGGGTGGTTGGCCCGTTTCAGCTACCTAAGAGGTTTGGCCTAATATACATAAACATAACAAAGAGTACCATAACTGAGGGCCCCAAAGCACACCAAGAAGTGAGAAGGGAGCTGCCATTACAACTGAGATAAACACAACAAACCCACTTGTCGCCGTTATTCTAAAGGTAATTGTCTTCAGACCTGATTGTGCTCTACCAGTGGGGGAAATGCTTCAAGTTTGAGAATATTCTTTACATGCAAACCTTGGGTAAACATTGAGTTTCTTTCGAAGCACAACGTGTTCATTTATTCATAGACTAAATATGTAAATCATATTTTGGCAAATTAATTGTTCACTGAGGCATGGAACGTATCAAGGGATGATTCATTGTGACCGCTACCATCATGTATACATGTGCGCTGATCCAAAAAGTGTGTGGAAAGACCAAAGCGTTAAAAACACTAATTTAGGAGCCACACTGGGGTGATATGGAATCTTAATATTTAACATAGCAAACAAAAAATGGTTATTCAAATGTCTTTGTACAAAGGTCGCTATGGTTTACATAGTTCAGCCAGGAGGCTAGGTAAGTGTGGAATGTCGAGTTAAATCATGCCCTTAAACTTTCTTCTGCCACACAACACCTGTCTTTTGTAAGTCTATATCTTCCTGGTTTGGTTGTCCATGATCTGATTTTACCATGGTTTGGTAATTGCATGATCTGTTCGAGACAGGGGTTAGCATGGACCTGAAAATAAAACAGAGAATAAATTATGGTGAGGATCCATTTTCTTGAAGTGAATATTAAGTGGATCACCTCTATGGTATATTGAAGAATGTACCCTTATGAAAGTATGATGGTGTAGATTGTATAGGAACTAGCTACTACTCCAGTTGAGAAACAGTGCAGTTTATTTTGTACCAAAACTTGTTTTTTACTGTGTTGCATGAGATATATTAGAAACATGGCCTCTTGTTGCTTTTATACGGTGCCTCCAAAATTGGAGGTGCTGAGGGAGAGTCAACCAGCCTCCAACACCGTCTGTGTTAGTGACAGGAGAAGCATCTTGCAATGCTGTGTATACAGTGAGCAAGCTCGTAGGTGCAGTATCCTGTGGAGTGCCCATAGCTATGTGTCAGGCCGAACTTCATAGTGGAGACGCTGTGGTTGACAGGCGGTGCCTCGTTTCCAAGGAAACCCTATGTCTGGGGTGGCATGGAACCCTTTGGTGCTAATTAAGCTCATTGGGAAACGTTTTGTTGGACCCAGTTGCCTTAAAAACACTATCTGAACAGTCAGCTGTTTGAGGACTTTTAAGACTGCTTTGAGGAAGAATGATTATACTTTGCCATCTTTACATATTTTTAGGTATGCTTGTGTTTGCGTAGTAACTCCACTGTGTATTGTATGGTTGCTCAGATTGCTATGGACATTAGACACAGCATGAATTCAAAGTGATTCTTGGGGATATGTTGAAGATTTTTGGACGGTTATAGCTGCCTTTGTGAGGGCTTTGTTTCTAAAGTGGATTTAAGTCTGATGTTCTTAAATTCTGACAAAGGAAGAAGATGTGGCCTTAGGGCCAGAGCTGCCGACTATGGAACTGGGGAACTAGAATCAAGTCTCAGTGTTAGCGCAACATCCTGTTATTCTGGGCAAATCACTTAATCTCGCCATGCCTACACAAAACAAGCATTTGTAATTCAATCGGTCTCGCATTTGCTCCATTTAGAGCAATAGGCGTTGTAAATTCCTAACTGGACTTTTTTTGCCACATAAATTAAAAAAGAAGAGTAAAACATTAGTTGACAAAAGCAAGCCGATTCAAAGTGCCCTTGCCGCCATGAGCATGAGTGGGAAAAAGAGACACAAAAGAAAAAAGAAGTTCGCTCAAAGTCAAACATATTGGCAATCGTGCAATTAGCCATGTAACAGCCAAGGTGGGACAAACGTAAAGGATTTACCAATTATAACACAGGATTTTTTAACAGCAAGCCCACGAAAATTGTGAAAGTGATGCCTTGAGGTGGGCATGGTTAAAAGTCCACAATACTAACAGCAGGTCAAGGCGCTTGCGCACGGACCTAAAAAAGTGACCTTGTGTAATGTAACAGATGTTCATGTCAAGGACTGCAATACCGTCGGGTCGAGTTTGCACTATATAAAACTGCAAAAATAAAATAAATACACATATCATTCAATACAGATGTTGTGATTTCAAAATGGAGGATTAATTCCACCTCTTATTGTAAGAGCTTTCTATACACATTGTGGTGTCTTTGGGAATTATCAAGGTGACGTAACTGCTCCTTGTAATGCGATGAGCTCTTGGAAATCCTCAAATAGGCAGCCCAGCCTATTATATAGACATCAACGTCTAGCCAACTGGATTCTTGCCACCATTATCCCAGTAGGCAAGCCAGACTCAGAATCCATTTTATGACCAGTGGGCCAGTAAGCAATCCTTCAGCCTGCCTCTGCAGTTTGTAGCTTAGGTCTATCCAACTCTGAGTGCAGCAGTCTGGCCAGCCCAAGTAGCGAAAAAATGTCCAGAACACAAGGTCCTTGTCAGTAGTCTCCGAGCATTAACATGTCTTCCTTTGCATCTGCCCAGGTGACTCACCACATTTGTGACTTAGGCCAGCAGAAACAGCTTAAGGCCTTCTTTCGAGTAAGATGTATAAAAGGTATCACGCTTTTTCTTTATTGTTGGTCACTAATTACCCAAATGAAGTTTTTGGAACTCACTTAGAATTTTTTATTTAATTTATTTGTACGAAAAAACACATCCACAATATAATCCATATGAACTAATACCCGTTTATGGGAAGATCAACACTATATAAAAACTAAAATAACGTGCACAATAACTAGTGTTTCTTCATTGCTTACATCACTTGAAATGAATTTGATCTATTTTAAAAAACAGAACAAACCTTATCAGCATTACACTGCATACATAAAAGTGTGAATCGTGTGTAGTGATTGCCACACATTCTGATGTAAGAAAATTATATATTTGTTTGCTACAAATCCAGCAGCTTGATGAAAATAAGTCCCAACCACACAAATAGCCATTTTTCATTTCCCTCCCTCTTCATCATCCCACCTCGTATCTTCACCTGAGTTGATGGTCTAGAGCAGCAGTTTTATTCTGTGGTCTCGGGACCCCTGGGGTTCCGCAGTGCCTACACAGGGGGTCCACGACTACTTAGAAAATTAAATAATATTAACAGATTGATAGTGGATATAAATAAAGAAAAATGTAATAGTGAAAATGTAAAAATCTGTAAATGTGAAACGATTTGAAATTGGAGGCTAAACATTAAGTTGGTATCATCAGCATTATTCACGGGAGCAGTGTATGTGCATCGGACAGAATATAGTATGTGTGATGAATTTAGAAAAGCTCCAACCTACTGATTAAAATTCAAATTTGGATTTGTTTGATAAATAGAAATTCCATTAATTGTGTATTTGATTGATAAATGCTTTTGTCTGTATTTCTTTGTATTGTTTTGCAGTTCAAATAATCAAAATTGTTCATGCCAGGGTCTCCAGCTTTCAATAATGAGTCAGTACGGGTCCACGGATTCCAATAATGGTTCATTGGGGATCCCTGGCTTCCAGTAATGATCAAGCGGCAGTCCACAGAACTCAAAAGGTTGAGAAGCACTTGTCTAGATCTATAACAAAAGGTCACTTCCAACCAACGTGCCAGCGTGCCAAATGGTAACATTCACACAATTAAACTATACATTAAACACTGAAACACTTGTTTCTTCTCCTTGTGATATTGCAATATTCACCGCTTTGTATCGTTTTACTCAACATTTTCCTTGCAACATTCCCAAATGCATTGAAGCCTGCCAGCATTTTCCTAAAGGTTCAACTTATCTAATTAAGGGCCAGATGTAGCAAAGCTTTAGCGAGTCGCAAACGGCGAAAATCGCAGTTTGCGAGTCACTAAAGCCACTTTGCTATGTTGAAATGCATTTTGCGAGTCGGAACCGACTCGCAAAATGCATTTCCGAGTCGCAAATAGGAAGGGGTGTTCCCTTCCTATTTGCGAGTCGCAATGGTATGCATTTTCATTTGCGACCGCGATTGCGGTCGCAAATGAAAGCGCAGGTACCATCCACTTGAAGTGGATGGTAACCCAGGCGCAAACGGGAAGACACCCCTTCCCCTTTGTGTCTGGCACAAAAAATAATATTTCAGGGCAGGAAGTGGTCCAATGGATCACTACCTGCCCTGAAAAATACCGAAACAAAAGGTTTCGGTTTTATTTTCAAAGTTCAGCTCGTTTTCCTTTAAGGAAAACGGGTTACACTTTGAAAAAAAAAACTGCTTTATTTAAAAGCAGTCACGGACATGGTGGTCTGCTGTTCCCAGCAGACCACCATCCCCGTGAGTGCCCTGAATCGCTCTGGGGTCGCAAATTGCGACCCACCTCATTAATATTAATGAGGTGAGTCTTTGCGACCCCATAGCGACTCGCAGAAGGTGTCTGAGACACCGTTCTGCATTCCAAATTGCGAGTTGCAATTTGCGAGTCGCTGGGACTCGCAAATTGCAAGTCGCAATTTGGAAGAATGCTACATCTGGCCCTAAGTGCTAGTGTTCTTAAACAAGAGCTTCAGTTACACAGAGAAAATAAGGGAAGGATTCACAAAGCCATTTTGTAAAAGTAAATGTACTCCCGTAGGTTTTCTCCTATGTTGGGAGGATATTCCCAACAACAAACCTGTAAGTACTGCCGGAAATCTACAAAACTTGTAGATTTCCTGGAGTACTTCCACGTCACATAAAGTACTCATGCAATTATTCTCACTGGGGTGAAAATCAGTATGGTTAAGTTATACCTCAGAGGAAGCAAAATCAGTTCCAAAACGATAGAGGCAGGGCGTCCTTATGGTCTTAGGTGCTCCACCCTCCTTTTCTGCCCATCTTTATTACACTGATTGTGAATAATATCACAGTATTCACAATCAGTGTAATAAAAAATTGAGCACTGAGAGGTGGAACGCGTTATCCAGTGGCAGAGGATGTAAGTAAAAATGTTTTTAAATGTATGTTGGGTGTGTGCTGGTGGGTCAGAGTGTGTTTGTGGACAAGAGAGTGTGTATTTGTAAGCACGTACCTCTGTATGTGAGCCTGTGTGAGTGAGAATCAGTGATAGGCAGTGACTGAGAGTCAGTTACAGGTAGCGAGTGAGAATGAGTGAGGCTGAGTGTCAATGAGTATGAGTGAGGCAGTAAGAGAGTAAGCGCAGTTGCAAGATAACGAAGAAAAGTGAGTAAGTGCAGATAACTAAGAATGATTAAGAAAGAGTATCTGAGAATGAGTGTGAGTGATTGAATGTAAGTGAGCATTGGTAAGAATGTGGCGTTAGGCTTGTGAGTCAGCTTTTGGCCTAACACACTGACAGTAATTCTGGCTTATCCAGGCACCCATAGAAAAACAGTGCTGCTAGCATACTAGAGCCAATTGCTAGCATGCCAGGCACCTGTGACAAAAAACTGGCTCTGACATGCCGGAGTTAATTCTTGGTGTAAGGGTCACCCTTAGAAAAAAAACATTGGTGTTGTCAAACCGGAGGCAATTCATGGCATTCAGAGCACCCTTTTAAAAATGTGGGGAGTGGCATAATGAAGGACATTTTGACATGTAGGCACATGTGGCAAAACGCTGACGCTATATCATTGTAGATACTTATTGACATAAGGGAGGAAGACCATGTCATATGCGATGTTGGCAGCCATGACAAAATACTGGCCCATGGTTGGTAACTTTTGGCATAATGGGGCATCCATGGCATAGGAGGGGCGCACATGATTAAATGCTGGCCCTGGCACAACAAGGCAACCTTTGCCCATATGGAGCACCTGCAGCATATTGTAAAAACAATGGGGACAGCTCCTCTGGAGCATAGGGTTTCATTGGCTTGGCACACTTTGAAAGGTCTTGAATGTGAAAGTGTCCTTTCAGAGATTGTGGCTTTTTAGCAAAATTGTATGAACATTATGGTTTTAAAGACACTATTTGACCCCATTTTATTCAAAACTTTAATGAGGGAAGTACTCCCTGAGCCCTCCTAGAAGAAGTCTAGTAGTCTGGCTTGCTACAGTTCAGGGCAAGTATTACTTCTCACCGCTTTGAAAGATTATGCCAGCACCCTAATGTAGGTGGTTCCTAAAATGGACATTTGTGTATGTTGTATAATTATGCGTTTTTGAACTTTAGCTATGTCAATTTTTTTAATATCTTCAGGTTTAAGGCCACATAAAAGCACTTCCTGGGATTAATCAGGGTCAAAGGTCACATGATATAATTTTCTAATGTGTAATTAAGGTCAAAAGCTGTGCGAAGTCACTCCTGTTATCCCTGGCATTTCGGTGAATCAGCATCCTTGTGCGTGCCTTGCATGGGTATATCAGGCCTCACAAAGGAGGGTCTATGAAACCTTCTTAGCTTGGTGTTGGTGCTTTTGCAAAATATGGAGTTTTTCCTCACATTTTGTAATTTCACAGGTGCATATATGTTAGAGCATACCTAGGTGGCACCATACTGGCAGATGATGGCTAGCAAATCTTCGTTATCCACATTCGAGAGCAGAGTCATCACACAGTTGCTGATAATAGCAGATTCACTCACGCAATTTTGGAATTGCCTAGAATCATGCAGAACAGGTTTGGCAGGTGGAGAACAGTCTCCTTCGTAATGTGTGCAACAGGATTCTTCAAGGCACAGGAGATGCCTCCTTGTGATTGGTTCAGTGTGCAGTAACGTTTAATAGTTTGTAGGTTTGGTGTGTGCTTTTCTAAGTCTTTGGGAGTGCACCTTACGGATATTGTTCTAGGAAAAAATAGGTATAACCTGTTTCATTATGTACTAGAACTACACATGCATCAGTAATAAATTAACTGATTCTACCAATCATTTATTTAACCAGTTGTGCCGGTACGATTTTCAGAGTCAGGGTGCTGGCTAGTGAGCCATTCACTATCGATCAGTCTTTCACTTGCCCAACATAACAGGCAAAGTAAACAATTGTGATGCTGAACAAGTAGTTCTAAAACTAGCCTTACAATTCATATGGAGGGTAATTAACCTCCGCCCCCATAATTTGTTGCCACCTTTCAATTTTTTTTAAAGACTGTGGTGTAGTGATGTATTTTAAAGCACGTTTCCAAAACTGTAGATCCACTGTTGTATAGAATGCTCATTGATAAGAGTGAACGTTCAGTATTAAGTGATCTCCTATTGAATCTGCAGTCAGCAAAACAACCACTTGAAATCCAACTCAAAGACTTACAGTTGCAGTGTTCTTATCTCTTTTACCTCTCTTACCTCATTTACTAAGAAGTGGAGCAGCGTGGCGCTGCGTCAAATTTGACAGCGCTGCGTCACTTCAGAAACGTAGGGATGCGCTGTATTTAATACAATACAGCGCTCCCCTGTGTTTTCCTAGTGCAGGCGTTAAGATTAGCTGCCTAGCCTCAAAGCAGGCACCTTTGTACCATAGTGCAAGGGTGCCTGTGTTGCAGGGAATTATTGTTTATGTGCAGGAAGGTGCCCCTTCCTGCACATAAACAATAACTAATGGCAATTTGCTAGTCCTATGTGCGCTGCACAATGCAGCGCAGATAGAAGAAGCAAATCGTCATTATTAAATTATTGTTTATGAGCAGAAAGGGACTCCCTCTTGTACATAAACAATCATTAATGGTGTATTGATCTTCCTATATGAGCTGCAGAATACAGCACACATAGGAAAAGCAAAATTGAGGAGAAATAAAAGTATTTCTCCTCGTTGCGCCATGCTAATGCCACCCCTGGGGTGGCATTCATTTTTAGTGCTGCTCCAGGCTTATGAATACTCGTAAATCTGTGGCAGTATCAAAATGCAATGGATGTTGCAGTGGAACACCCAACGCAACACTCATTGCACGCCCCTTTCACGCAAGGTGATGTGTGTAAAGAGGCTGTATTTAAAATGTGGCGTTAAGCCACAAAAAGTGGCTTAACACTGCTTTGGAAATATGGGGCAGGGTACTGCACCACCGGAACGTTGGTAAGAGTGATGTTCCAGTGGTGCAGTGCCCTTGTAAATGAGGACCTAAATATGTGTTAGCATGCCTCAGATGGACTAAGACCCTCTTAGGGATAAAACCCTAAATTCACTTAGGCAATTGACATACCTAAACTTCAAACTGAACAAAACGGAAATAATTGTTCTCCCACATCTGAAGCAAGAGAACGAAGTAGGAACGTACTCTTAAGAAGCAATTGTTGATAGAGAGTGACAGTTAATACTCCAAATTCGATAAAATCCTGAATTCTGTTATTGTGGCTAGGAACATCTTTAATGACAAGCTCAGAATCTTCCTGTGGTGGTACAGCTTCCAAGTTTACCAGTCACAGGTTCAGAGGCATTCTTGCTAATTGGTTTAAAATAAAATATCTCAAAGGTGGATTCTGCAAGCCAGCCATCTGATTTCAGTATATTCTACAGCTTCCCTCTAGACAGGCACGCTTTGGTTGCCATGGTACTTCTGGCTGGATGGATCCTATATTTAGAAATGTTTATATCCTCCGACATCGTGACTCACTTAACCCATCTGGCTTGGAGGAGTAAGAGACTAGTTTGGAAGAGGTTTGCGGAAGGATCTCAGTGTTGCAATTTAGAATGATTCCTCAGAGCAGCTGTTTAGATGAAACGTGGCTGCACACATATGACTGTAAATGAAAATGGAAGGCGATCTTGATCACCTTTATCCCTTTAACGAAATAAAATCAAACGCCTTTGTGCCTTGGCGAGAGAAAGTCAACGTCCGAACATCAGACAGTCTTTTTTAATAAACTTCAACATAACAGTCCCAACTTGGCAGAAAATGTAATGTTCAAATTCTGATTTATCATATCCTAAACAGAAAATGTGAAACATTTGGCAGTGCTCTACTACAGAAATCAGTTGTTCATGAATCAGTACCTAAGTAACATACTTCATATCTTCCTTCAAACTCCCAGTTGTGGCTCATGACAGTCAAAAGGGGGTAGGGTGGCACGTGGTGGGCAGGGGGGTTGGAGGCTAGGGAGAACGATAAACAATAAATAAATAAAAAAAATTTAAAGTACCTGATGCGCCAGCAGCTCCAATGCTCCCAGCCTGCCGTGCATCCAATCCTAACTCTGCTTTCATGCTGCTGGCAGCGTGAAGCAGCATTAGGATTGGCCGGAGTGGCCTGGCTTGATGCTCCAAGCCATAGTGGGAGCCTCTACCTGCTGTCTCCAACCCAGCAACACAGTGCCAGGTAGGAGAGAGCCCAGTGCACATGCATGTTTGGCTAGCCTGAGGAGGCCGGCCAAACATACATGTGCACTGAGGGGAGTGCTGTGCACTCTGCCTCCGTCCCTGCCATCAACTGTGGCCCTGCCCCCTGAAAAATAAATTATAATTTTTATTTTTCCGTTCGCTGCTGCTTCTGGCGGGGGGCGACGCTCCTCCGCCATAGCAGAGGAGCTGCCCCTTTATACTCCTGTATAGACGAATAGATAGAATAGCAAGACAATGGGATAATTTATAGCTTCTTTTAGAAGGGTAAGCACACTGATCTGGTTGGCTGGTTCGGGAACTGTAGACTGGTAACTTGTGAATGGATTTGCCTCAGCCATAGAAAAGCACTTAACACATTTTCCTCTAGTTTTAAATGTAAACATTCATAGTCCGTGGCTTTTCTTTCAGTCACCAGGTAAAAAACTACTGAAGTTAATTGTTATGGTGGAAGGAAAAAACTTTCATTTGTATGAATCTGTAAAGAAACAGACTAAGGGCCTGATTACGACCTTGGTGAAGGGGATTACTCTGTCACAAATGTGACGGATATCCCACCAGCCTTATTACACGTTCCATTATATCTCATGGAACTTGTAATACGGCGGGCGGGATATCTGTCCCATGAGTGACAGAGTAATCCCCCCCGCCAAAGTCTTAACCAGGCCCTATTTCTTTCTTCTAGAATCCAATCTTTGTAATCCTTGATTACTGCAATGGCCCTTTTGTAACTGAAATGAACAGGCCTCTCGTAGCTTTGGTCTGCAACACAACTGAATGTTTTACATAGGAATTCTAAAAATCTCTTGTCGTTAGTGTGGATTTGAGACCCTGGATATAAGTCGAACCCTCCCTCATGCTTTGTCCCTCAACGTTAAAGCTCTTAACCCAGTAGCGGCTGCTGGCAGGATGGGGTGGGGACAGCCCATGGAGCAGGGGGCAATAAACTTACCTGCCACCTCTGTGCTCCGTCGCTCTCGCCACCTCGATTCTTCTTCTCTTCTTCCTTCCAGTCCCCACCCAATCCCAACGCTTCTCTGATGCTGTTACCATGAGCAGGCAGAAATGCCGCTCGGGAGAGAGGGGCAACCTGCTCTTGGCCTCTCCACCCGGATGTGCAACACAGCAGGTGGAGAGTTCTAAGTGAGCATGTCAGTTTGGTCGGCCTTGGACATCCGCACTTAGAAATACACATACCACACCTCCCAGGTGACGTTTGGGTAGCTGGCACTGCCCCACCCTAACTAAAGCCGAAAACTAAAGTGATAAAATATTTTTATTATCACTTTATTTTTCTGTTTCCAGCAACATGGTGACACTCCTCCGCCATAGCAGATGAGCTGCCCCTGTTTGAACATAAAAAAAGAAACTTGATCTATAATTTCATTTCAATGTGCTCCAAATGGTAACTTTCTGTATTCGCATACGGTGAAGGTTTGCCAGGGGATTCAAGTAACCTGGTTTGTTTGCAGCACACCTCCTTCTGCAGTCTTTGACATTTGTCCCGGGCTTTCAAGCTCCGACACGCTCCACCTTAATTCTCTCTTGGTTGTGAATTACAAGCCAACTATGATTTTCATGTATACTCTGCCAGGATTAGTAGTGAGAACGCTTGTCACCAAAGTAATCTTTCAACCATAGATAAGATTCAAGCCACTGGGAGAATCCTTGCCAAGTCCAGACTTGGTAGAATTGATTTGAAGTGTTCCATCAAATCTCTTCTACACAACCACAGCCTCACACAGAACTTACTAAGCCTTGCATATCAAATAGCCTACACACTCTGTTTAACCTAGCTTGTGTACATGCTGTCTAGGTAAATCTCTGCTAATGCCAATCACCCTAAGAAGTCTACCCTCTCCCACCCCTCCTTTTTCCTTCTAGCCAAGTCTTCAGGATACACTTCCCAAAGTTGAACTCTTTGCTGCCCCTTTAGTGTTTCATATTCATCCATAGTTGCCTCTGCTCCTTGCCTTCTTAGTCACCCAGTTGCCACCAGCCATGCTTGAATGCTAATAAGAATCTAATCAAACCTATACACTCTCACTGTGTTCCATCTGCAATCTAATGTGCTATTGAATAAAAGTGTCTTTTCTCTCGGATGAAAGTACAGCCTGAAATAATTGAAGGAACACACATTTCTTCCCTTCCCATGCCCATCTTTTGGTTTCTGTTCATCATCCTAACGAGTAGCATTTCTGCATGAGTCCAGTATTTGCCACCACAATCTACAGAGTCTACTAGAACATCTGTTTAATGCTCTTTGTGTGGCAAAACCATTGATGCCATGTAGGACTCATCAGCTTCTATTCTGAGGAATTAGCCTTTAGTTAGTGGCATGTTACAAAAGCTTGCCTAATTATTGGTATAATGGGTTAATTTATGTTTATACATAGATTTTTTCCTAAATCAGTTTTGATGCTGATAGGTGCCTTTTTACACTCCTCTGTTTTAGCAACATTACTGTAGTGCAGTGATCCCAGATGGAGCAAGGTCTCTGTAGACATTTTCTAGGGTGATTAGCAGCTTCATTATATAATCTATTGATCATGCTTTCATTTTACAGTATAAAATGATCTACGGCATGTTAATGTTTTTTTGGGTGTGACAGATCCACATTCTGGGCAGGTGTAGTTAATGATTTCTGGTGTTCCTGTGTAAACAATCCAATTGTGTTGCAAGGTGAGTATCTGTGGGTCTAATGATTCCAGAATCAGATGGACAATTGGAACTACTCAAAGATGATAGAAATTTGATTCCAGCAAAATAAATACTCTGCATTATTGTGGGAAACAGGTGAGAGAAATATAGAAAAATCATAATGGAGAATATGATAAGATCCCTTCATATTCATGTCATAGCACGGATAAAGGGAGGAGGATAACCAATTAGTAAGCATTACTGGGGCCTTTGGATCCTTTATTTAAATAAATAAAATAATTCTAGCCTTCTGTTTTGATCACCAGTCTTATAGATTTTGGGCTGATTTGTAGCAGTTCCTTTGGTGTTCTCTGAATCTAGCCAGTCCTACTGTACCAATATTCTTTTGTGCCAAGGAGTTAAAGTTTCACTCACTCTTAATAGTTGGCGGTGACTTCAGCATCTTTAGATCATCCCTCTTGGTTTCTTCAATGGCTTGAATGAATCCTTGTCATGCAAAGCATCAGAAATACCATAGCTGCTCATTTAGATCAAGTCCGATTCATACTGACATTTTCTCTCACCTTCAGAAGCTAGCAACTCTCTTCCCTCTAACTCTATCTTTTACTTTCCACAAGGAGTAGTCTAAAAAGATCAGAATGGATGTCATGAGCATAAAGCAAACACTTTACCCTGGTGATCGCTGCCTACCCTCCTTAATTAAGGAATGCATAAACTGCCCTTAGTTCACTGTTGCTCAGTTTAATAATTTCTATATGAAAACAGTGGTGATGTCGGACATCTCAAGCTGGGTTCTTTTGGAAACCTCATATTTTAATGTCTCCAACCATCAAAGTATAATCTGATTGCAAACACTCAATTCTTGAAAAATGTCACAGAAAAGTAGTGTTGCAGAAGTCACATGTCCTTATCAAGCATAATTCTCTTCTTGGTGACGCAAGTCTGGTTATTGCCCATAAAGAGATATCCAAGCAGACAGTAAAGAAACATCATTACTCATTAAACTGGATCTGCCACCTGTTCAATCCTGAGAGCAATATTATCTCACAGCAAGGGATGTCAGTGGCAGGTGTATCTGATATTGCTTTTCAGTGGGTATATCTTATTCTCAGAAGAGGCAAATTGACACATTTGCCTTAGGAACAAACTGACTAACATGAAATCTATGACCAATCAAGTGCTACAGGTACCAGTTCTCTTTCCACCACTATTTATTTTATCTATATATATATATACAGAACCTGTCCATGATGTCTTGAAAAATATCAGCATGAGGTCTCACTTCTATTTCGATTAAACCCAGCTTTCTATGGACCTTTCTGATGGTCTACAGGCTCCTAACTAACAGCTAAAATGTGCACTCACCAGTGTGAAGGCAATCTGAGCTTAGCCTTCACAGTATTAGATCAAAACCCATTCTATTCTGTTGGATTTATAGAGGGCATGACTGCCCAAAGGCTTCCCAGGGTTGAAATCCAGTACACCAACACCGGGGCCGAGTCCAGAACAAAGGACCGTCTAGTCCGCAAACAGCTAGGTTTTCAGACTTTTTTTTGAAGGTGGATTCTAGGTTCATTTGATGCTGCATGTTCGGCAGGGAGTTCCAAAGCTTAGGGCCAGATGAGCATATGAACAGCTTCCCCATCTTGCCATGAGAATCTTTGGTGCTGAGAGGCAATGGGCACTAGCCAGTCTCAGTGTCCTGTCCGGAATGTAGGTAGTGACCAAGAATTGTAGTAGTTGGGGGCCCTTGTTGTAATCTACTCTGTTTGTAATACGTAGCGCTTTGAACTACACCCATTGTGCCGGCAGGAGCCAGGGAAGATCTGCCAAAGCCTTTCTAGCTGATTGATGCCTGGAGATGTTCAGGAGAAAATGAGCCACTGCATTTTGAATGACCTACAGCCTTTTTATTACGTAGCAAGGAGATCCAACATACAGAGAGTTTCTGTAGTCCAAACTCTATATTATCAAGGCCTGTAAAATAAGCCTTTTTTGAGGGAAAGGGAAGAAGAGCTAACACTTTGCTAAGCATTTTGAGAACACCAAAACAGCTTTCTGCGAGAACTTTGACTGTACATTGTTGGCTGCTCCAATGGTTTCAAACCTATTTAACAGTTACGCTGCACTTTTAGAGTTGCACTTTTACGCTGCACTGCACTTTTACTGTTGAGCTTTTCTAGAACAACAGTCTCCAAGGGTGAAGCATATGATTGCATCCGCGACCAGCAGTTATCTATGATTTGCCATGTTAATATGGTTGTAAGTTTCACCTCAAATATACAGTTGGATTTGTCACTTTTTTATAGTTTCTTTTTCATTATATTATTTAGACGCATAACAGTAGGCAAAACAGTCTTAGTAACATTAATGTGTCCCCATCCTAGATCATCATAGTACCAAATCAAGTGCCAGCACTTCAAACACCCACACGAAGTAGCCCATTCATGTACATCTCCTCTATAATATTTTCAAATAATCATCTCTACGTGGCAGAGCGTGACAACAGATCAAAATTAAGTAAGGTTCGATTTCCCAGTTGGAACATACATTTATGTCCCTCAATTTATCTGGTAACTTCAGAATTGTTACTCTTTTGGTCAGTTGCATTAGGCCACAAATGCAAGAGCAGTCATGGGTGCAAAACTGGACAATTATACTGAAGAGTTCAGAAAAAACTGAGAGCTGAACCACAAGTATGTCAAAGTACAACGGTGGCTTATTTCTCCCTATGTTAAAGTATAAGGAAAAGTTAAAAGATTTGTTAAACTTGAAAAAAAAAGTAAAAAATGTTTTTGTTAAATAATAATGTAAATTATTATTATATATTTATTTTAAATGTTTTTAAAAAGTTACATGGTTAATAACTTGGGGCCTGATTATGACTTTGGCCATCCTACCACAGGACCGCCAAAGCCGCGGGGAAGGCGCTGCCGTCATGCTGGTGGCATCCCCCGTCATATTACAATGTTCCCACCAGGTTGTCTGGTGGGAACATTGTATTACGATGTTCCCGCCGGGCTGGCCAGCAGGAGCAGTGCTACGGTATCCGAGGCCTATACCTTACTACCGCAGCACCCTCGGAATTTGCACTATCTGCAAAGCAGACAGTGAGCATTCTGATGGTGCTGAGCATGGGCAGTGCAGGGGACCCGCTGTAGTCCCCTGCACCGGCTTACCGCCAGCCTTTCCATGGTAACCACCATGGAAAGGCTGGCGGTAAGTGGGGTTGTGATTAGCATGGTGGCGCTGAGTTCAGCGCCGCTGTGGCTGAGCACAACCCCAACTGCCGCCAGCACATCGGAAACCATGTTCCCGGCAGTGACGGCGGTCTCCTGGCGATCCGACCGCCAGAGTTGTAATGTGGCGGACGGACCGTCACTGAGAGTCTGCTGGTCCTTGGACCGCCAAACTCATAATGAGGCCCTTTATTTAAATGTAATATTTAATTATCTAAACATATTAAATTTAATTAAAATACATTTTTGAAGTTTAAAATCTAAAAATAAATGTCAACCTGCAGTACAAATAATTATGCATTAATTACTATTAAGAGTGATGTATAGAATTAATTAAAATATATTTACATTTCAATATATAATGTCACATTAATTTTTAGATTAAAAAAGTTATTAAAATTAACATTTTTAACATTGAATTCATTTATATATGTAGCTATTTTAAACAATTGAATTTACTATTACATTATTCCTGTGGGGTTCTAGTTTAAGTCTCTACTTTCACTATTTTCTGTAGGAAGCTGTTGCGTTATCAGTGGTTGGACATGTGTGGTGCTGGACATACAACTGCTCCTTTGTGGCTTCAATAACTTTACACTTGAAAATCTGGCTCCACCCTCCATTTCAGGGGACAAAGACATGTAAGACATCTAAGTCTACACTTCTGAGTAACTTCACACTCGAATTTTGTGAGAAGCCCAAAGTAGTAAAGTTACTCAAATATGTAGAAGTCAATTTACTAGTAGTAAATCGATACATGTAGATTTATCTTTGTGCATAGGTCACTTAGACTCTAGGATCTTAGTGGCAGTACACTCTGAAATACCTGCACTACAGAGTGTTACTTCACTCTTTGGTTATTGACTTAAATGTGACTCTTTCTGGTACATGTTTGAGTAAAATAGAGAATATTAGTAGTGAGAGTGCAAAATACGTAACAGTGGCGAGAGGAAAAGTTGTAATTGCAAAAAATACACAATTCCAAATGGAACCCACGTTTTTAGAAAGGACCAGGTCAAACACTAGAAGTCAAATAGGGCCACCACCAGCAATGGTTGGCAGGGACAGGCTGTCTTTATTGCATGTTAATTTGTTCAAAAACAAAACTTGTTTCTGGGTATATTGTAATACATACACTCTACTTATGCCCATACTGCAACTCGGCATACGTGATACAGACTCTTTTGAGAATGTAGGTATTCCCTTAAATCTAATATAATTTATTTTATTTCTGTACTATGAAGATGTCAATATCCTGGCACTATGAAAATCAGCATAATTAAAAATCAATTGTAAAACACACAGCAACAGAACAATTATCTTATTAGACTTAAGTGCAGCCTTTGACACTGTGGATCATAGGGTGCTGATCCAGAGGCTAAAAGAAGTAGGAGTCCAAGGCAAGGCACTGGATTGCATGTCTTCCTTTGTAAAGGATGGAACCTTCCAAGTTATGGAAAACTCATGCCTTTCGGATACTTCCAAGTGTGGATCACCTCAGGGCTCGGCCCTTAGACCTACCTTTTTTAACATCTATATGAGACCTTTGGCAAATATTGTACCAGAGCATGGTCTATCCATAATTTCTTATGCAGATGGCACACAATTAGTCCTGTCTCTAGCAAAGGGTCAGCCTCTGGAACAACAGCAACTTGCCCTATGTCTGGCAAAAGTCACCAGATAGATGGCAAGTTGCTGCCTAAAACTGAATGGTGACAAAACAGAGGTAATGCTCTTGGGGAACAACATAACCCCAATGTCAGGGTTAGGTTGGCCAGACTGTCTGGGGAATCCCCCATTCCCAACTCCCGATAAAAACTCTGGAATATGGTTAGACAAAGCCCTTACTATGGATTCACAAGCAATAAAAGTAGTCGCCAATTGTTTTGGTTTGTTAAGGACAATCACAAAATCCTAGATTTGATCCCAGAGCATCACAGACGAACAGTGGTTGAATCTCTGGTGATGTTTCATTCAGACTATGGAAACTCCCTATATCTGGGATCTCCAAAGTATCTTATTAAAAAACTTCAGGTAGTGCAAAATGCAGCGGCAATAATACTGTTGAAAATATCTAAATCATACTCAGCAAAAGGGGTCTTGAGAATGTTGCACTGGCTACCCATTGAGGCAAGAATTAAATTCAAAATGATTTGCTTGGCACATAAAGTCCTCAATTCAAAGGACCCCTACAAGTTGAGAGGACTGTTAATGCCATATGTCCCTTCTAGGCCACTTGAATCCTCACAGGGCCGCTTGCTGAAGATCCCAAGCATACAGAACGTGAGATGGGGAGGGAGATTGTTTACTTATCTGGCCCCAAAACTATGGAACGCACTTTGTGGTGAGCTAAGACACCTGAAAGAGGAACCCAGATTCAGGAAGATGCTTAAAACCTGGCTTTTCCCACAATTTTCCCGACTTATTATTATGTACACCATCCAATACTGTTGGTGGCTCCGTCCACTCTGTATACTCTCTCATCTAGAGCTAGGAGGCCTCAGGGTAGCTATGCGCTTAATAAATCCATAAAGATACACCTCGAAAAGGTATGGTCAGCACTTATCAGAAAATGTCAGATAACTGTTAAATAGCCCCATTTTAGAGTTTGAGAGGAGACCAGAAGACTGGTAAGATGATGTATTGAAGACAGAGCATGTTGGGCTGTGTTGGTCCAAAAAAGTGTTGGGACCCTGGAGACCTTCAGCAATTGCTGATTTTTGATATCACCATGAAATTAACATTTAGTGAAAATGCTCAGTCTAATGGGCTTTTAGGGCAACAAAAATCATGCTGTTTCTCTTTCCACTTGATGCTCCATTGTTCTCGTGGCCTACTGCCATTTAGTCTTTGCTGTACTCTGATCTGTGTTTACATACAAAAATAAATATGTAGCACAGTGCTGCATGATTATGCCAACCTTTTGATTTTAATAGTCACACTCTTGTTTTCTATAACACCAAGACTGTCTGTCGTGACTCTGGGAGATATCACAGCAGGCTTTAGAGATAAGGGGTTGGACTGAAAACACGAATACCAGTGCTTGTATTAGGACAATAGTGCAATCTGAAAGTGGTCAGAATAACATTATGTTTTTTGCTGATGTCGCCAATGGGAAACAACCTGAGCAATCCACGTTTCAGTGCTCAGATCGTGAAGTGAAGTTGAGGACTGGGTCCAATAAGTTGATTTTTCAAGATATGAGCAGATCAAGGAAACATATGAAAGTATAACTAGTTCTGGGTGGATTTAAGTGGCATGTATGGTTAAAATTGCTTATTTTAAAATAATGCATTTAGATACCAGCATAGGTTGTATTTGTATACTGGGTCGGACTGGTCTACAGGGCAAAGAGACAGTGTCCGAGGGGCTGATAGGTCAGCGGCGGGCTGTTTTTCTTAACGTTTGTAGAGTTCTTTTACGGGTTGGTGGGCCGGTTTTTACTGGATTTTCACTAATATTACCACAAACATTGCCTGTAGCAGGCACTAATGCCTGTAGCAGGCACTAATGCCTGCAGTCTCCCATACTTCGCAAAATGTCTTTACAGCGTGTTTTTGTAAGTTCAAAGCGGCCCTCTATGCAAATGTGGGCCACTTTTTAGCTAAATGATCCGCTACAGGGGGGGTGCTTTTATTTTGGTGCCTGGGCCAATTTTCTGCCCCAGTCCGACCCTGTTTAATACGCTTGTTATTTCCTTCAACCTGTTATTAATTTTAGGGCAATGGTGAACCATTCCCCTTTAGGGAACTAAATACATGGTAATGTTGCATGATATCAGTCAGTGTAAACATGGCCGTAAAATGTACTAGAGACTGTGAAGGATTATATATATATATATATATATATATATATATATATATATATATATATTATTTTTTTAAAGAAAAAATAAAAACATCTGCACAAAGAAAGCTGAAAGGATATATTCCTTTTATTTTCCTTTCAGAGCTGCTGCTTTTTTCAACTCAGAGAAACGGATCGCCGTTGTGAAGGTGCCCTTTAAGCTCAGCTTTGTTTTGGATAAGCGTTTGGTCGGTGACCAACCCAGCCTTATGTTTACATTCTGCTCAGCTATGCCTGTAGGAAGGGTACAAAAGGGAATGATTTACCAGGGGATGACCTCTAAATCACAGCAGACAAGCCTCAAACAGGAAATTCATAATCTTCATTTTACACGGAAGATGTGTACATCATAAAGTTGTTGATGTTACTTGCCATTTAGTGAAGGCCTTCATATTAATGTCAAATTTCAGACTTCCTCTTATGGAAGTCCGATAACAGTACACTATTTCTACAACCACTTTTAGGCCTTTTTAACATTACCTCTAAGACTAGGTTGTCTGTCCCCTTCTACTCCTAAACCTTCTCCCTAGCCCATAAGAATTAGCTTTGAACGTTCTAATGAAGCCTTCAGCTTTGTATTCTTTAAAAACGTCTCCTTTGTAGACAGGTATGTTGTTGTCACTCTTTGCAAAAGGTACATTTCAGCTTCGTGTGAGATAGGAGCTCTTGGTCACCATCCAGCCTTTGCAGCGGTCTGGGTAAAAAACATAAACCAGGCCCTGGGTCCACCTCCTTCTCGCTTCACCAGGCATGGAATCATCTGTTAGGATTTCTGCATTCCCTGTCCAGTCTCCAGCATTCAACTTTAGGAGAACTGAAGCCTAGCATTTGGCAAAACTCTGGCTTGTGTGGCCAAGTAGATGTTTGTCGCAGGCACCTGTGGGTGCATCCATGGTACCATTTTCATGAAGCGGTCATTGTGGTGGCAACTGAAACATGCTGATCCACAATACTAGCTACTTAGAAAGAACTGTGTCAAAGTAGTATGGAACAAGCTAGAGGTCACATTTGAGCATGCCCTAGCCTGGGTAGAAGAGGTCATTCCACTGTGTGTCACATGCAAAAATGATGCAGAGCAGGGTGATTCTGTGTCCCAGAAGGACTGAGTTAGTTCACATTCATAAGCTGATATAGGGAATCACACCACCAAACGAAAGGATCCTCTGGTGATCTATCTGATTCTGCATCATGAGAAGGCAGACTAAAACAATGGAACAATAAAACTATGAAGGAATCTTAAGAAAGAGTATGCTACACCAATCCTTCTTAGAGTGTACATTAGCCATAACTGCTGACCACCTCCTCTCAAAGGTGACAAGTTAGAGTCCTGTAAGGTTGTGTCGGGTTGAAAAAGCAAGAAAAAGAAATGCCCCAGATCTGCAATGTTAACTGTAAGCTGGCAGCGATTTTAAGGTTTAGGATTTTAGTAGATTTCCTAGGTCTGGCGCCAACTCCTGAACACAGAATTCAGAGGTCCACACTGCTGCCAACCACCATAATTCATTGTTATCAAAATTAAACTTACACCTCAGGCTTTAGTGCTGGATCTACACCATATTCTGTCTAAAAGCAGCTTTCGATAATCTCTGATCTCCATCCACTTTTTGACCTGATGTGACAAGAAAAGACTTAACCCTTAGAGGACAGTGCCATGAACACTCATCATCTGGAGGCAATGTGGTGGAGTGTTTGGTATGCATTGTCAAATGCCAATGACAGAATCAAGGCACTGACACTGCCAATATCCACACACAGACAAGTGTCATTCAAAACAGCCACACAAATTACTCGAGCTCTGTGTTTTAGTCAAAAGCCTACGTGAACATCATCCAGCTATTCATTAAGTTCCAAATGAGACTGCAACTGGTTAGCAACAAATAGCTTCGTGATTTTACTCGTTGCAGGTAGCAGAGGGATGGGGTGAAAGATGAAAAATTATAGAAGTGCAGAAGGATCCAGGATCGTTGTTTTTTTATAAAGGCTAAACTACAGTAGACCTGACTGCTGTGGGACACGTCTCCAAGAATATGGAAAAAAACAAGAGTCTGCAAAATGCAATAGATTACAGGCTCCATCTGAGAAAAAAAGACTAACCTGTGCATGGGACAAATGGTAAACTAAATTTACAGTTTGACACAGCCACTTGAACATGTTCGACCCAAGGCTAAAAGTAAGAAGTAGAACAGTCAAAGGACTATCCTTCAATAAATATGGCTTTTGCTTTTAGGCGCTTTGTAAGCAATATACAACTTCTGCTTTTCATCACTTTGTATACATTTGTAATCTTTTATGTATGTTCAACAACAATACTGGAGGATCTTTTAGTTTTTTTCATTAAAGATGTAAATAAAGAAATGCCTTTTATTTATACACAGGTTCGAGGTTTGTGAACTTTAGTTTACAGGAACTCCAAACTTTCTGATCCAGTGAATCAGAAGCATCAAGCTTAATTCTACCACCTTGGAAGCAGAAGTCTTTCTTACTTGCTTCTCCCAGCCCCTGGAAAAAAGATTTCCAGAGTTGCTCTTTAGCTTCCAGATAGGTGATGTTGCAGCCACCCTTCTAGCAGGGATGGCGATGCAAGGAAGATTCTTTTTGGATACGTCCTTTCGCCAGATGAAAGCATCTGTACTGGCTTCAAGAGCCACACTATGTGTAAGGCACGCCAGAAGACACCAGCTAGGGATGTGAAACTGGAATACAGAAGGCACACAAGGCCTCACTATTATAAATTCCCTTCTACGATCATCTGCTCTTTAAATCTCTGCTGGAAGACACAATTACCAAAGAAAGCTTTTAAGGACATTTGAGAGAACTTGACTATTCCTTAGCAAACAAATGTAGAGTTTTGTAGGTTTCCCTCTTTCACACGTCCAAATGACCCATCCGACCTCAAGAACTACCGTCCCATCACACTCCTCTCCTTCCCGACCAAGGTGCTGGAGAAAGCCATCAACCTCCAACTCATGGACTACCTGAAATCTAACCACCTGCTTGACCCCTCCTAATCTGGGTTCCACTCCAAACACAGCACAGAAACCACCCTTATAGCTGCCACTGATGAAGTAAGAGCCATCTTAGACTGCAGCGAATCAGCAGCCCTGATCCTCCCTGACTTGTCAGCAGCCTTCAACACTGTCTCCCACCACCTCCTAATCCACATACTTCACCACATCGGCATCTGGGGCAGCGCACTCGAGCTACCAGCCTCCTTCCTCACACGGCTGGACCCAGAAGATCCACTTCCCACCTTACATCTCCAACTCCAACAGCATCATAAGAGGTGGACCCCAAGAATCCTCACTGAGCCCCAATCTCTTCAACATCTACATGACGCCACTAGCACCCATCATTCACAGCCCCAATCTCAACATTATCTCATATGGCGACATCACCCAGCTCATATTCTCCCTCTCCAAAGACACCACCATAGTGAACTTCCAGAACACCATGACCGACGTCGCTGACTGGATGAGAAGAATTTGCCTCAAACTGAACACCGACAAGACCGAAGTTCTCCTCCTCTGAAGACCCCCCTTCCCATAGGACAACTCCTCGCGGCCCTCCACCCTAGGACCAGCACTCTCCCCCACCACCCATGTCCATAACCTTGGCAGCGAGCTCTCCATGAGACAACAGGTCAACTTGGTAGCTTCTACCTGCTTCAACACCCTCAGAATGCTCTGCAAAATTTTCAGATGGTTCCTAAAAGACACCAAAAGAACACAAGCCCTCATCACCAACAGTCTTGACTAGGGGAATGCCTGATATGCTGGAATCACTACCTTCCTTCTCAACCGCCTCGAAACAATCCAGAATGCTGTGGCAAGAATCATCCTGGATCTGTCAAGATGATCCCACACCCCACCCCCACCTCCGATCCTGCATTGGCTCCCCATCAAGAAGAGAAGCTACTTCAAACTGCTCACGCATGCCTACAAAGCCCTCCAAAACACAGGACCTGAATACCTCATCAACCACCTGACTTTTCACCTCTCCACCAGACACCTCCGCTCGGCATCCCTGACCGTCGCCATCGTCCCCCGAATCTAGCACACTCAAGCCAGAGGACGTGCCTTCTTCCACCTAGCTGCTAAAGCCTGGAACGACCTCCCCATCCACCTCCAAGCCTCCTGCTTCCTTGACCGAATACAGGAGCGGCCTTAAGACCTGGATGTTTGAGTACCCCCACACACAGCGCCTGGATACCCCTGCGGTGATTAGCGCGCTTAACAAATACTAATTGGTTGACTGAGTTAACCCTCACTTATTCCTACACAGGGTTCTTCTTCTAGACAAAGGCACCAGCCCAGGCGAACTCCAGCTAGGACTACAACCAAGTTGACTTATTCCTGACAGTGTTGGGAGAGTAGAATGAGCGTTGCTCTTGATGGCAACAGTCTGTTTCCAGCTTTGGATTCTGAAGCTATGTGAGGCTGGGTCTAAGATATAGGCACTTGGAAGCCTTCAATTCACATATCCAGACCATCAGGATGACAGTGGTTCAAGCTCCACAAGATGTGTCAAGTGTCTTCCTCATTGTTTTTTTCAGTGGAGAAACCTTTTGGAGGATTCAAGTTCATAGGTAATTCAAAACATTTCAGCTCTCCAGAATAACAATCCATTTCAAAATAAAAGACTGATAAGAATGTCCTTCCACTGGTCCTTCAAGAGGAAATGTCTGGTTTTATTGGATTTTCAGGACATATACCAGCCATTCCAAAATGGTTATCCAATCATAGATGTCTATGGTTTGCAGTTCTAGATTAACAGTATTAATTTACAGCTCTCCCCTTCAAACTTTAGTCATTCCTGAAAATATTCACAAATGTTCTGACCCCACGGGTGCTGCTTCTACACAATGAGAGATGACTGACTGCTCAATGTGCATTTTACACATCAGACACCAGGAGACTCTGTTGTGGCAGCCGTTTGTGACTCACTGTTTCTTGTTGAGTTTAGAAAAATCATATCTGACTTTAGTACAGGAACTCCAGTACTCTAACACTAGGTTCTGGATAGATCTGGGGAGAATGTTCGTTCCTCTAGCCAAACCGATCAAGCTGAGGCCCATCTGATTCACATTTCAGTTCAGTCGAAGGACCATGCGCATTTGTGACTCAGACTGGAGCGTATTGTGATGGCATCACCTGTGCTGGTTTCAGTGGCCCGTCTTTACCTAAATGTTGTCAGGTAGGAACATTCGGTCTGTTAATGCACTAGATACTGAAACCATCCTTAGGACTCATTGGGTATGGTGTTAGTTGAAGATCTCTACTTATGTTTAATTTTATTGAATAGTCGGACAAACATTTTGAAAGGTCTTTGATCGCTTGTAGGGCCAGGTAATTGTTTCAAAAGGTCATTTGTTTAGTTACTGATTTGCTGCAAAAAACAATGACAAATGTGGTGGCACAAAGCTCTTGTTGCAATGAAATGTAGGCAATTGTAGACTGATTTCTGAAAACGGTCTCAAGTATTTAGTACGCTATGAGACAAAAATGTTGATCCAAATCCCTTTACTTCTTTATAAATCAACCAGTACTGGAACATATTCAACATCCTAATGATTTGTTCTATTGACTGTCCCCTAAGTAAGAGTGGAGAGTCACACAGCTATCAAACAGTGGTCTGTAAAACATTATTTACAACCTGCACACCGTTCTGATGCCTGTTCATTGCTTTTCTGGTACCCATTAAAAAAAGTCAAAGTCATCCATTTTGAAACATAAATATACACATTTAATGTAACGTAATTATGTTTTTAATGTCTTGTATTTTCTTTTAGTTGTTATTTCATTTATTTCTGTTTTATTCTCTCTTTATGATAATTGATTTTGATTTATTCACAGATGTATTTAGTGAGTCATCCTCGATAGATGCATACATATCATTTATTTAGTAGAATAAGAGCTGTAAATGATCCCCTCATTGAACGTTTACTTGAGTTAATTCTGTTATCCAAGCTCACAAGGGGTTATTGGGTTGTCCTTACTTTGTGATAAGTAGACAGGCTGGCACCTCTGCATTTAGGGGAAGACCAGTTGCAAAACCTGTGTGCCAGGAGGAGTTGCTCATTATATTCGACACACCTCATGGGAGTACCAACAGCTCTGACCCATGGAGGAAAGGTACTGACATCATGTATTTGAGCAGAGAGACACTCTGTCAGATTGTTTAGTGTCAATCTGCCGGGAAGTGATGTAAGAGTGGGTAGGGTTGCCTGAGGGAATCTAGCCCTCATTGGTTAGGGAGTTCTCCCCACCCACAATCTCAAAACTGCGTACAACTGGTACTCCCGGGTATGAGTCTCAGAACATTACTGGCTTGGAAAGATAAGAGAAGAAGACGAACTGCACCTGTTGAACCTGTGGACCTCAAAAACAAAGGCTGAATCAAGAAAAATTGCACCTGCTGAATCAAAAAAGGACTTCCAAAAGAGAGGACTGCTCCCGCTGTTAAAGTCAGAGAGAACCCAAGGGAAGGACATGCTCCCATTTGTACCAAGAACCACTGAGTGGACTCCAAGGGCTAGTTGGCTAGCCTCCCCTTAAGCATGAGGAGCACAAAAGCTAAAGAAGTCCTGCATCTGCAAACTGTCCAGCAAACCAGTTACAACTGGCCTGTCTTTGGACCCCATTGTGAACCCCAGGAGATCGAGTCTTAGTCCCCAAGTGATGCCCGTCAGGAGCTGGACACTTATGTACTCATTCTCCTAAAGAGAACTGCAACTTGTGACCCTAAAGATCAAAGTTTACAGTTTTTGACTAAGAATCAAGGGCTCATGCACTACCACTACTCAGCTCCCCAATGTCATCAAAGCCTTCCTAGGCTGCTGACTTTAGATAAAACCCATTGAAATGAAAACAGTTTGTGGATAGCCTTGAACTCCAGACGAGAACCAAGGCTCATACCAGACCACCAGACTTTGCCTGTTTGTTGAAGTCAAGCCCAACGCCGGATCCAGGCTGCGGAGTCTCCACTGACAAGCCAGTAGATGAGAAATGAACCAGAAAAGTTTCCGAGTGTGAAAAATAAAAGTTGGAACTGGACCAACCTGGCTGGGTCCCTGCACCTGACCGGTGCTCTATTGCAGTTGTCCTAAAACTTTGACTTTGGCCCAGACCTTCGCGTTCAAGGCTCATAAACTACCCCTACAAGTGAAAAGCAGTGGTTTATAAAAACTTTTTGAGTGGAGTGCAGTGATTTATCAAAACCTTTGAAAATCATAACTCCGGTTCCCTTCATCAACTTTTTGTCATTTTGGTGTCTACTTAAAGGCAAAAATATATGGCCTTTTATGAAATTGAAGTGGGTTTATTGTGTTGTGTTTCTTACTTGTTAATTCTTATGGAACTCATAAATGCGTTACACTTGTTTTCCTTTTTCCTTTGTGTTAAGCCTGACTGCTCTGTGCCACAGCTACCCACGACTGGGCTAAGGTTGAAATCAAAGTAACCTACGTGGCCCTGATACAGAATAGTGGCATTATTATTTGGTGATATCTAATAACCACCTCAACTAATAATCCACTTTTTCTCATACCAACAACAGAAAAATCTGATATATTTGTTTTTTATAAAATTGACGGGAAAAATGTTTTTGAAAGTTGCACATTATATGTATAAATCCTGTGGTTATTGTGGAGCACTGCCTGTTCCATTATTCCTTTCCAGAGAGCTGAAAAAGAAGCATATTTTAAAAATAGCTATTTTGGTAGCTTTTCAAAAGGTGAGAGTTGAAAATAAATTAAGACAGGCACATCATCAAATTTGTGTCAGATGGACAATTCCTCCCTTTTATAACATTTTTACATACTTGTGCCTATTTTGTGTTAATTATAACCAATAAATATGGGAGCACAGAAAGCTGCACATTAGATTTAGATTCAATTCTAAATTCAGTAAGATCACTTGTTTACTTTTCCCCAACATATTTTTCTTGGTTCATCACTGAATCCCGATGTTTCAAAGGCTAGGTAGGCACGAGCGGTTGAACAATCTTAGGAAACATTGCCCTAGCCTACAGCAAAGAGCGAGACAGTTTCGCCTTTGGCAACGGTGATAGCAAAAGGCTGCATAACAGGGGTGTCCAATGTAGATCCAGGGGTTATTATCTATCCCCGATGTTCAAATTATTTTGATAAAATAAATGAGCTTGCAATTCATCCAAATCCAAGAAATGTCAGGGTGCATCGTTAATATTTGGCATGGTTTGGTGCACCGGAGCTGGACACCCCTCCTGGAATGAATGACACAGTATTCCACTCTCCTAAGTGGCGCTGAAAGCTCGGATGTCACTCCCATCAACGGGGAGTTATGCTGAGGGCACTTTGTGCCAACCACACTCAAGAAGGTGACCCACAGCGTCGAACCTTCATTGTACTGGGAAGCCATGCACGTGACACTCCCCCTTTCAAGCCGTCCATTGCAGCCAACCAGAATACCGATTTAAAGCGAGGAGAAGGCGCAAATGTGCTCGGTGCACTGAAGAAACGCACAGAGGTGTCAGGGATAAATAAAACGTTTGCAAACACCGAGCTCCTCCACGGGCTGTATTTTCATTTCGAGATAATGCAGAAAAGTATATTTGAAAACAAAACTGCATAAGTGCACACACTTACCAGATGCGACGGAGTTTTTATTCCCCATGTCAAAGTGTTCTCGGGCGGTGAGAGTCGGTGTACTAACAGCTCAGCCTCGTCACCAGACCTGGATCGCCAACAGCAAGTAATGATTCCTCTGTCGAACAAAAAGTTGGAGATGTCCACTGTAACTAGGCAGGTGGCACAACGCTAAATGTAACACAAACAAAGAGAGACCGAAGTGCCATTTTAGTGACAGTCCTTAATTTAACCAAATAACACATTAGAGTAAAGGGGACAAAAGCTGACCGCAACAGCGACGCTGTTAGCGTAGCAACTCGCAGCTGGGACAAGCCCAAACCTGCCTTTCTTTCAGATGTCAGGAATTCAGGCCTGACTTGATACTAGTGAAAGCCCGCTTGACTTCATTCCCAGAAGAAGTCCTGATTTCCATCCATATAGGTCTTTCCTGCATGTTATCCAATATGACGGTGCAGGATCAAAACCAATGTTAATTGGACAGCTAATATTTTCTTCGGGTACACACCTTGGTTGTGCAGCTGTAAGAAAATAACCACTGACTATGTGTTACACACCAACCCACTACAGAGCACTTGTTAGATTATAACATAAAAAACTCATATTATACACGATCATCCCGACCAAGCGATTTATCAGACTATAAATGGCAGACCCGTGAATTTCACACTACCTGGGGAATGCCCTGATGAGAATGTAAATCAACCAGCCCTGACAGCGCCATTAGTTCCTGTGGAATATGACAACAATGAACTGTAGGTCCTACCTTCAAAATATGCTCCTGTCTTTAGAATATTGGTTTGTAAAGATGTGTATTCGAGTTGAAAAGTGTTTTCATCGAGCCGGTAGAGATTATCTCGTTTTTTCCTCTGGACCCCTGGGGCCAATTGTCACAGTATTATTTGCCTACTTAAGTAGACTCAAGTGTGCTAATAGTAGGAGGGCATGGCTTGGTGGCCAAAGATGGCAGCTGCTTTTCACTGAGCTGCATGTTTAACCCCCCTTATCTGGCATAATCCCGGTGCCTGTAGTGTGAGGGTAACCTTGCTGTCTCGGGGGTGACAATGAGCTGACTCCACACCCCAACCCTGGTGTGCGACCTGCACGGAGAGGAATGCTCGGTGAAGTGGTGCAAAATCCAAGTAGGCCCTGCGGCCTGTCTTGCACTGAAGGGGTAATCCCTGTGGAGTGGTGTACGGCCTGCAGGTGTGATTGCAGAGCTGCTCTGCTGAATTGGGGTCTGAGTGAAGTTGCAGAGATGTCCATCGGTGTGGTTCCCCTGGCTGGGCTGCTGACAATATAAGAGACTGGGGAAGTTATGCTATGGGACCCCCTGTCAGTGTGAGAGGGGGAGGTGAGCCAGCGCCCCTCTAGAGAGCCTTGGAAGGGCGCGATGAGCCACAGAGTTCTGTAAAGTCTTCCTCCGGGACTGGAACTGCAGAGGGGCTGAGAGGGCAGCCATGGCATCACAGAGGAGATTGAAATGGGCCCAAGGGGCCTGGGCCAGATGACTGCCTTTTGTCTACCATGGACCGCTGTGTCACGAGGGGGAATCTGTATCACCTCGGCCTGTTACTGGGTGGTGCCGCTGTGCCCTCCTATTCACTCCCCCCGATTCTGGAAGGATTGTAGCCCTACACTAAAGTGCTACCTTGATTCTTTAGTCCCCGTGTGGTCTGTTACTAAGAGTACCTGTGTGACACTCACCCCTTCTCCTACTGGGGGCCGAAACCTCATGGCCCTGTGCATTTGAAACCTTCTTTCTCCTGTGAGGACTGGGCCAAGTACTTGGTTCATTGACTGTGGAGGAGGCTCCCCCAATCCACCGACGCCACCTTTGATGGTATCTTGCTCTGGATCGGGTGCTGCAGTGTGACAAGTGGCAAGCTGGCGCTGAAGGCTTTGTGCGCATGCGAGACAAACAGGGGCAGCAGTCTTCACTGGGCAACATCAAGTACACCAGACCCAGTTCTGCCATGGGTGGAATGCTCCAGGCGTGGCTCCGTGGCCAGTCGACTAGCCCCCTTCAGACTCCATGGCTTCTATTTTGCAGGCGATACAGGACTCACGCACATCTCCTGAGGGTAAGATCAGCGAGCTGAGTGTAGGCCCTTCCTGGCTCCGACAAGACCTGAGAAAGATGCTTGATTTGGTCACAAAAGTAAAGAGCAGTATTTCAGAGGTTGAGGATTCCATCCAAACATTCTGGACAAGAATTACAAATCTTCAAAGAACAGTCTGCTGGCTAGTGGCCCCCACTGAAGATGCAGAAGGGTGCTTATGAAGAAACAATATCAGAATAGTTGGCATACCAAAGGAACTGGAGAGCCGATCGCTCACACATTCCATCACTACATAACTGAGGTCCTGGGCCTGGTGCAAGACGAATCACCCTGGATTATAGTTGAAAAAGCACAAAGAACCTTTGCCTAGCGCCCTCTGCCTGAGGTGCCCCACGACCAATCAGCACCCACACTTTCAACTTTGCAAACAGAGACATTATCCTGAAGACAGCTTGGAAAATCAATCAATCAATCAATCAGTAATTTGATAAGTGCGCTACTCACCCGGAAGGGTCTCAAGGCGCTGGACAGGTTGCAGTGCTGACCCATGACAGTGATTATATTCCCAGACTATACTGTCAAAGTCCAGCAGCATTGACGCTCATTCCTTGAGGCAAAGCAAAAGTTAAGGGTGATACAAATTAAATACATGATTCTTCAAGGCCAAAGTGAAGGTGATCCATAAAGGCAAAACTTTTTTTGGGATATTGCCAAGAGCACCTGGGACTGGGTCGAGAAACGACCAAAGCTTAAAAAGGACCACCCGCCTCCTCCCATTTGAAACTCCCTCCCTGCAGATGACCAACCATCCTGGAGGCAACTGCCTCGTAGAGCCCATAGCCGTAGGCAATAACATCAATCTGAGGACACTACTACTCATGCTGAGGCCTCCCCAGCTGTCGTCGAATGGGGATTCAGCTTCCAGACCCACAGCACCATAGTAACCTAATTTTTTGGTCATGAGCCCTTCCCTGTAAGTGCTTCACTAACTGTTCATTCGGGGGGTGCATCTTCATGCCACTGCCAAGTTCCATGCTAACTCAGACTATTTGATTTGTTTCAGTGTTATTAGGGGTGTTTTATTTGCACTAAAGAAGGGTTACCAGTTGTTTCGGGCTATGGAGTATATGGTGGAAGAAGTTGGGGGAGATCTTCATATTTACTTTTGCTTTTCACTTATTGTTAGGCACTTCGTGAATGTTCCCCAACAGTACACAATGACCTTTTTTCTTCAACAGTGAAGGGAAGGGATATTGAAATTTGAGAGGGTTTCTATTTCCTGTTGTGGAATGTAAATGGACTCCGTAATCGCAACAAGCATGGCGCAGTCATGCAGTTCCCCAGGCAATGCTCCCCTCATGCCCTACTATTGCAGGAAATACACCTTCTTAGAAACAATTGCACCTTTCTGGGCAGACAGGGGATCAATAGGATGTACCATGCAGAATTGCCTTCGGGATCCAGTGGGGTGGAGATCTTGCTTTATAAATCATTCCTTATGGTGGTTCAGCAGATTGAGACCAACACACTGGGCTGCTACATCATCCTCAGAGGTACCCTACACGGCTATCCATGGTCATTAGTGTCAATGTATGTCCCTTCAACTATGATTGAGAATAAGTTACAAAGCCCAACTACACTTATGCTGAGGTCGTGGCTTGGACGCCCTTTAATCCGCCGTAATTCCTAAACTGTAGCCACCATTGGAAGTCCCAACCCGACTCTCCAGGTCAGAGTTGCGGCATGGAACCGCTTCTGCCCACAGGAGCCCCAAAATAATGGACTGGGCGATCGCACACTACAGTGCGGCTAGTGTGTTACATGGAGGGGTGATGGCACCGCCTGCCGGACAACATGTGGCTGCCGATCGCCTTCGGATCCCTGGAGGCACTTGAGAACTGAGATTTGCCCCCCTCCTGCCCCCACTGCAGGACGGACCCTGAGGTGAGGTGGACTGGGGGCGAGGATCGAAGGGCAAAGAGGGCTGACGGTGGGCCAACGACTATGGGATAGTGTAGGAGGCTGGCCTGGTTTGTAGTGGGTACCTTAGGTACTTACACCTTATACCAGGTCCAGTTATCCCTTATTAGTGAAGTAGTAGTGCTCTAGCAGCTTAGGCTGATAGAGTTAGCTATAGCAGAGCAGCTGAGGCGGAACTAGGAGACATGCAAAGCTCATGCAATACCGCTTATAGTTACACAGTTCTTATACACAAGTAAAGACAATACTCAGTGTTACCAAAAATAAAGGTATTTTATTTGGGTGACACAGTCCCAAAAATATCTTAGAGGCAATACTCCTTCTGGAGGTGAGTATTATACACAATATATACACTAAACTCTAAAATAAGGTAAGTAATTAGACATAGGATAGTGCAAACAATAGGAAACGCTATAGAATGCAATGGGAGAAAATAAGTCTGAGGCAACACAAATCGTATACTAAGAAAGTGGAATGCGAATCACGAATTCCCCCTAGACAAGTGTAGTGTGTGCAGAATCGCTTGGAGAGTAAGAATACAGTAAAGGTAAGTAAATTACCCCACCCCAGAGCCCAGAAAAGCAGGAGTAAAGTACTGTAAGTTTCCTTAGGACACACTACACCTCGTGATATGAATTATTGCAGTAACCAACCAAGTCTGCAAACAACAACTGCAGGATTCCTGGACCTGAAGACCTGCAAAAGAAGGGGACCAAGTCCATAAGTCGAAAGAAGTTCCGGAAGGACAAGAGCCCCTGCCAACCCAGAAGAGGGTGCAAGAGAAGAGTCCCTGGTTGGACGAAGACTGCAGGAATGCACCCTATGAAGATGCTAGTGGGTTCCTGCATGATGCAGAAGATGTCCCACGATGTGAAGATGGATGCAGATGTGATTTCATGTTGGAAGTCGCCAACAAGCCTTGGTTACGACAAATGTGCGTTTTACATCAAAATGGTGCCGGCTAGACCCAGGAGGGACCTGGGGGCCTCAGCTCTGTGTGAGGAGGAAGAGGGGGCTCAGCATTTTAGAGAGCCCTCAGGTTGCCAGGCAGCACCCACGGGAGTCCCAGGACACGGAGACAAAGGAGGTGCAAAACACGGTTGGTACAGCACTACAAAGAAGGGTCCCATGCCACCGGAGGTCAACTCAGTGAGTTGAGTGTTGCAGGATAGAGTGCCGGGGACATGGGCCAGGCTGTGCACAAAGGAATTTTGCAAATAGTGCACAGAGGCCTCAGGAGGTGAAGAAGACGCAGTGGATAGGGGTACTGTCGCTCTCAGGGAAGGCAAGGTCTTACCTCCTCCAAATTACATCAGCAGGACCTCAGGACAGTCTGCGTCGATGGGGTCCACCCGCTGTGTTTCTAGGAGCACGCTCGTCGCTGTGAGAGGAGTCCAGGAGTACCGGTCATCGACTTGGAAGGTACCTGCGTGAGCAGGGAAGTGACTCCGTCACCCCACGGGAGATTTCTTCGGTCCTTCTGGTGCAGGATGAAGACAGGGAGTCCTCAGAGCACGCACACAGTGGAAACTGTTGCAGTTGCTAGATGGAGCTGAAGTTGCAGAGGAAAAGTATCTCTTCTGGATACTTTGTTGCTGTTACGGTGGTTCCTGGAGCAGGCTGAGGTTGATCTGAGGTCAGACGATGAAGTAGTAGTTACAGAGGATTCCTGCTGGAAACTTGCTAGTAGAATCTGAAGACAAACCACAGGAGAGACCCTAAATAGCCCTGAGAGGGGGATTGGCTACCTTATCAGGTAAGGAACTATAAGGAGGGGTCTCTGACATCACCTGCTGGCACTGGCCACTCAGAGCCCTCCAGAGTGCCCCCACACCTAGCAAAGCAAGATGTCTGAAGTCGGGGGGACACTGGAGGAACTCTGGACACCACCCTTAGGGTGGTGATGGACAGGGGAGTGGTCACTCCTCTTTCCTTTGTCTAGTTTCGCACCAGCAAAACAAAAGGATGATGGACGGAGTGCTGAACAATGCAAACACTCACCCCCAGTCACAGATCTTGGTTTAATCCATCGTTCTTTTGCTCACCATGCCACCCCAGTTTGGACCCAGCAATATGCAAATCAGTCTTGACCCTGTTCCTCATGGGAACAGTCCAGCCCGAACTTCCAAGCCAGGTCCTCCCTGGACCGGAAACAAGCATCCTGGGACCGGTTTCAGGGTTTCACCCTTCATCAGCCAGGCTAGCTTGAATCCAGTGGCACAGTGAGCAAGGGACCCACGTCTGGGCATACCCTTCCCACATAGGGCAACTTTAGCAAAACAAAAGGACCGAAGTGCCAAGCCAGGTCCTCCATGGACCAGGAGCAAGCATCGTGGGACCGGTTTCAGGGTTTCATCCTTCATCAGCCAGACTAGCTTGAATCCAGTGGCACAGTGAGCAAGGGACCCACGTCTGGGCATACCCTTCCCACATAGGGCAACTTTAGCAAAACAAAAGGATGATCGACGGAGTGCTGAACAATGCAAACACTCACCCCCATTCACAGATCTGGGTTTAATCCATTGTTCTTTTGCTCACCATGCCACCCCAGTTTGGACCCAGCCATATGCAAATCAGTCTTGACCCTGTTCCTCATGGGAACAGTCCAGCCCGAACTGCCAAGCCAGGTCCTCATTGGACCGGAAACAAGCATTCTGGGACCAAAACAAAAGGATGATGGACGGAGTGCTGAACAATGCAAACACTCACCCCCAGTCACAGATCTGGGTTTAATCCATCATTCTTTTGCTCACCATGCCATCCCAGTTTGGACCCAGCCATATGCAAATCAGTCTTGACCCTGTTCCTCATGGGAACAGTCCAGCCCGAACTGCCAAGCCAGGTCCTCCCTGGACCGGAAAAAAGCATCCTGGGACCGGTTTCAGGGTTTCACCCTTCATCAGCCAGGCTAGCTTGAATCCTGTGGCAAGGGACCCACGTCTGGGCATAACCTTCCCACATAGGGCAACTTTAGCAAAACAAAAGGATGATGGACGGAGTGCTGAACAATGCAAACACTCGATGGATTAAACCCAGATCTGGGATTGGCTACCTTATCAGGTAAGGAACTATAAGGAGGGGTCTCTGACATCACCTGCTGGCACTGGCCACTCAGAGCCCTCCAGAGTGCCCCCACACCTAGCAAAGCAAGATGTCTGAAGTCGGGGGGACACTGGAGGAACTCTGGACACCACCCTTAGGGTGGTGATGGACAGGGGAGTGGTCACTCCTCTTTCCTTTGTCTAGTTTCGCACCAGCAAAACAAAAGGATGATGGACGGAGTGCTGAACAATGCAAACACTCACCCCCAGTCACAGATCTTGGTTTAATCCATCGTTCTTTTGCTCACCATGCCACCCCAGTTTAGACCCAGCCATATGCAAATCAGTCTTGACACTGTTCCTCATGGGAACAGTCCAGCCCGAACTGCCAAGCCATGTCCTCCCTGGACCAGAAACAAGCCTCCTGGGACCAGTTTCAGGGTTTCACCCTTCATCAGCCAGGCTAGCTTGAATCCAGTGGCACAGTGAGCAAGGGACCCACGTCTGGGCATACCCTTCCCACATTGGGCAACTTTAGCAAAACAAAAGGATGATGGACGGAGTGCTGAACAATGCAAACACTCGATGGATTAAACCCAGATCTGTGACTGGGGGTGAGTGTTTCACGCCAGAGCAGGGGACAAGGGGTCCCTGAACCGGTGTAGACTGGCTTATGCAAGGAGGGCACCATCTGTGCCCTTCAAAGCATGTCCAGAGGCTGGGGAGGCCACCCCTCCCCAGCCTGTAACAGCTATTTCCAAAGAAGATGGTGTAACACCCTGCTCTCAGAGGAAATGCTTTGTTCTGCCTTCCTGGGACTGAACTGCTCAGACCCCAGGAGGGCAGAACCCTGTCTGTGAGGTGACAGCCTTGGACTCTCCCACTGCCCGATACTTCCAGCATTCCAGGGAGGAGACTGACCTTGTTGGGGACCTTTTATACATGATTGGGCCTCTTCCTATGTGGGACTCCTAACAATCTGGGAACAATTTGCTGCTGCTGAGGTTGAGGGGGGCCCTTTCCTAAGACCTGACCTCTTATACTTAGCCTCAGCAGTGACGGTGCCTAGATGTGGTGTAGGGGCAGGACCTCTGTACCTACTCAGCCACTAAATCATCCCGCCTGGAGGTCCTGCTTTGAGTCTGCAATCACCTCAACTGTGCCCTGCCTCCCTCTATGGCTCCTCTGGAGCAGGATGGTGTGGCTCGACCCCGAGGGATGGAGGTGTACCGGATGCCCCACGTCGTATTTGCCCTGTACCCACCTGTTGGCCGAGCAACACTAGATCCATCTGGGGTCCTCAGTGGTGGACCTTGCTGCAAAGGTGTTGCTAGTCTCCTGAGTCCCAACGGACCAGCTTGAGGGGAGATCTCTGGTGCGATACCTGGCTGCTGATCTGCTCTTGCACCACATTTTTATCAGTGTGGGACCCATTCATCGCAGTCCCATGGCAAGCGGGATGACTCCTCTCTGCAGTAACCCTCAGTTGCCTTGAGACCCACTGTGATGGGCAAGGAGAGACCCACCTGCTCTACCACTTCGTAGACCCACATGGACCAATACACTACTGGACCAACTACTGGGCTAGCAGGCCCTCCTCAAGGAGGTAAACCCGACTCACTGTCTAGTGAGTTCACCTCTATCCTCCAGGCTATTCAGACATCACAGGCCTTGGTGGAGACGAAAATTGGAGAGGTGAGGATGGATGTGGTGCTGCTCCTCCAAGATCTTCGGAATGTCACAGCATGCATAATAAAAGCTGAATCACAGGTCTCCACAGTTGGAGACTACCTCCCTACCCTTAATACCCAGGTTTCTAGATTTCTCTCCTGAACATCCAAGCACCACAGACGCGCTGAGGATGCCCAAAAATCACTCTAGGCATTATAATGTGCGCATAATAGGAGTCCCTGAGGGTATGGAGGGCTCTGAACCTCAGTTGGTGGTGGTTTTCATAGAGCAGTGGATCAAATCTTGGATGCCTTCAAAATATCTGTCCTCCTGAGCACTGGCACCCAGAACTCCTCCGGGAGCCTCCCATAGGCCAATAATCGCTTGCATCCTTAACTACAGGGACAGTGCCGCTATCATTGCCGGAGCTCAGATACAGCTAGATCTCCGATGTGAGGATGCCAAGGTTCTTCTTTTCCCGGACTACACCTGAGAGGTGCAGCAGCATCGCGACTCCTACACAGTGGTCAAGCAGAAGCTCAGGGCCATGGGGCTTCAATCAAGTTTCCACCCAAACTCCACATCATCCATTCTAATAAATCACATTTCTTTCAAAATCCGGAGCCTGCGTGGCAATGGCTGACTGAGGACTATCCACTTTGGGACCCGACTACCTCCTCTTCGCACCAATTAGAACCCACAGATCTACAGGGTTCGACGTTGTTGCCTAAACCTCACAGGAGACGCACTCACTCCCGAAGGAGACGGAAGACCGATTGATCTGAAATGCCTTCTCAATTCCCCCAGTCACGGCAGGTGTTGCCACCTGGACCTGCTTCAAGCCCCACTTCTGAAAGAGAGGAGAGAGGACTGGACATAGACAGACTTCTGGACTCGGTGTCTCATACTGGCTGCTGAAGGCAAGAGAGCTACACACCCAAGATAACCCCTGCTCACCCCCTTGGTAGCTTGGCACAAGCAGTCATGCTTATCCCAGAGGCAATGTGCAAAGCGTTTGCACAACCCTAGTGACACAATAAATATACCACAAAGAAAATTCCACAACAAGTTATATACAAATAAACTATTTTGCATAAAACATCTGTAGGAAGTTGGCTCTGTATGTACTATTTCAAAGTGAGAAATAGCATGCACAGAGTCCAAGGGTTCCCCTTAGAGGTAAGATAGTGGCAAAAAGAGATAATTCTAATGCTCTATTTTGTGGTAGTGTGGTCGAGTAGTAGGATTCTCAGAGGGTAGTGTTAAACATTTGTTGTACACACACAGGCAATAAATGAGGAACACACACTCAAAGACAATTCCAGGCCAATAGGTTATTATATAGAAAAATATATTTTCTTAGTTTATTTTAAGAACCACAGGTTCAAGATTTAGAAACAATACTTTAAATGAAAGGTATTTCACTCAGGTATCTTAGGAACTTTGAATCATCACAATAGCATGTACAGTTTTGGAAAGCTATTTTAAAATGGACACAGTGCAAAAATCAACAGTTCCTGGGGGAGGTAAGTATTTGTTAGGTTCACAGGTAAGTAAAGCACTTACAGGGTTCAAAGTTGGATCCAAGGTAGCCCACCGTTGGGGGTTCAGGACAACCCCAAAGTTACCACACCAGCAGCCCAGGGCCGGTCAGGTGCAGAGGTCAAGGTGGTGTCCAAAACACATAGGCTTCAATGGAAATAGGGGTGCCCCGGTTCCAGCCTGCCAGCAGGTAAGTACCCGCGACTTTGGAGGGAAGACCAGGGGGGTTTTGTCGGGCACCGGGGGGGACACAAGCAGGCACAGAAAGTACACCCTCAGCGGCACAGGGGCGGCCGGGTGCAATGTGCAAACAGGCATCGGGTTCGCAATAGGTTTCAATGGGAGACCCGGGGGTCTCTTCAGCGATGCAGGCAGGCAAGGAGGGGGGGTCATCGGGGTAGCCACTACCAGGGCTAGGAAGAGGGCCACCTGGGGGTCGCTCCTGCACTGGAGTTCGGTTCCTTCAGGTCCTGGGGGCTGCGGGTGCAATGTCTTTACCAGGCGTCGGGTTCCTTGAAGCAGGCAGTTGCGGTCAGGGAGCCTCTGGATTCCCTCTGCAGGCGTCGCTGTCGGGGCTCAGGGGGGTCAACTCTGGCTACTCACGGGCTCGCAGTCGCCGGGGAGTCCTCCCTGTAGAGTTAGTTTTCCGCAGGTCGAGCCGGGGGCATCGGGTGCAGAGTGGAAAGTCTCACGCTTCCGGCGGGAAACGTGTGGTCTTTAAAAGTTGCTTCTTTGTTGCAAAGTTGCAGTTTCTGTGCAACAGGGCCGCTGTCCTCAGGAGTTTCTTGGTCCTTTAAATACAGGGTAGTCCTCTGAGGCTTAAGAGGTCGCTGGACCCTGGGGGACGCGTTGCTGTTGCAGTTTTTCTTGAAGTGGGGAGACAGGCCGGTAGGGCTGGGGCCAAAGCAGTTGGTGTCTCCATCTTCTCTGCAGGGCTTCAGGTCAGCAGTCCTTCTTCATCTTCAGGTTGCACAAATCTATCTTCCTAGGTTCTGGGGGCCCCTAAATACTCAATTTAGGGGTGTGTTTATGTCTGGGAGGTTAGTAGCCAACGGCTACTAGCCCTGAGGGTGGCTACACCCTCTTTGTGCCTCCTTCCGATGGGGAGGGGGTCACATCCCTAATCCTATTGGGGGAATCCTCCATCTGCAAGAAAAAGTCAGAGTCACCTCAGCTCAGGACATCTTAGGGGTTGTCCTGACTGGCCAGTGACTCCTCCTTGTTTTTCTCATTATCTCCTCCAGCCTTGCCGCCAAAAGTGGGGGCAGTGGCCAGAGGGGCGGGCATCTCCACACGCTGGGATGCTCTGTGGCGCTGTAACAAAGGGGGTGAGCCTTTGAGGCTCACCGCCAAGTGTTACAGTTCCTGCAGGGGGAGGTGAGAAGCACCTCCATCCAGTACAGGCTTTGTTCCTGGCCACAGAGTGACAAAGGCACTCTCCCCATGTGGCCAGCAACATGTCTGGTGTGTGGCAGGGTGGCAAAAACTAGTCAGCCCACACTGGAAGTCGGGTATGTTTTCAGGGGGCATCTCTAAGATGCCCTCTGGGTGTATTTCACAATAAAATGTACACTGGTATCAGTGTGCATTGATTGTGCTGAGAAGTTTGATACCAAACTTCCCAGTTTTCAGTGTAGCCATTATGGTGCTGTGGAGTTCATGTATGACAGACTCCCAGACCATATACTCTTATGGCTACCCTGCACTTACAATGTCTAAGGTTTTGCTTAGACACTGTAGGGGCATAGTGCTCATGCACCTATGCCCTCACCTACGGTATAGTGCACCCTGCCTTAGGGCTGTAAGGCCTGCTAGAGGGGTGACTTATCTATGCCATAGGCAGCGTGAGGTTGGCATGGCACACTGAGGGGAGTGCCATGTCGACTTAGTCATTTTCTTCCCACCAGCACACACAAGCTGGCAAGCAGTGTGCATGTGCTGAGTGAGGGGTCCCCAGGGTGGCATAAGACATGCTGCAGCCCTTAGAGACCTTCCCTGGCACCAGGGCCCTTGGTACCAGGGGTACCAGTTACAAGGGACTTACCTGGATCCCAGGGTGTGCCAATTGTGGAGACAAAGGTACAGTTTTAGGGAAAGAACACTGGTGCTGGGGCCTGGTTAGCAGGCCTCAGCACACTTTCAAATCATAACTTGGCATCAGCAAAGGCAAAAAGTCAGGGGGTAACCATGCCAAGGAGGCATTTCCTTACAACATCATTAGACCAAAAACGACATCAGTAATACCCTGCTACACAAACAGTTATCAGAACATCACACAGGTCATTAGTACTCTATGAAAGCAAGCAGTAGTCAGGTAAACACATAGGTTACTACTACTCTGCAACACAAGCAGTTGTCAGGTCATCATTATCACCAAAAAGCACGTCATAACAAACACATTATCATGAATGCCAAGACAGCAGCATGAATGCAAAAATATCCTCATCCTTTGCATGTGTCATAAAAACATTCCCCTCCTCCCTGCAAGCAATGCAGACTCTGAAAATATGAACAAAGAAAAATAATAAATCACATGAATCATGTCATCAACAGTAATGCAGTCACACAATGAGAGCAAAAAAACCTTGTGGTAATATATGGCTTTTATAAGAGTCACCAACAATACCTTCCACACGAAGATTGTAGTGGGTCTGCACTTTTTTTAGACAGTTTACAGTACTCAAGCCTCTATCCACCGTATCAGGTATAGGAGCTCCTGTACTCCTATGACATAAGGGAGGATACTTCTCTGAATATTACTAACAGGATCACAGACCTCCATCGTTGGTCGCCACTCCGTCCTGCTATCTGCACAAGTAATGCCCCAAAGGGTGTGCTCCTCAGAACACCCCCCCTTCACTAGCTGTGAGGTCTCTCCTGATCTCAAGGGAAAAGAGCAATGGGACAGCTGCTGGGGCCACTGTGGATCCCCCCCACTAGGGGAAATACAGTAACAGGGAGAGCCTCCAGGCTTGGGCGCCTCACACTAGTGGTGAGATCTCTCCTGATGTCTTGCGAACAGACCAACAGGATGGCCACTGGGGCCACTGCGGATTCGCCTCCACTAGAGAAGATATAGTAAGTGGGGAGAGCCTCTGGGTTTGGGCACCTCATCTGGTGCAAAAAACTGCACTCTGTCTCATCTGGGTCTGTCTGGGGCCAGGAAGCACCTACGAGAGCACAGTCTCCTACCCCGCGCCTGCACTCAGCCGGGGCGCAGAGTCACCAGGTGCGGCTCCCATGGTAGGCCTTTCTGACACAGAGGCTGCTGCAGCACTTCACCAGTATACCTGGCTTCTCCAAACTGGGGCCGGGGCCTCGCCAGAGGAACACCACCATGAGGGCAGAGCCTACTGCTCTCCCTCTCTTGATGGTCCCTGCTCACAGGGCAGTGCGACTCACACAGCACAGAGTCTCTCCTGCAGGATTAACACCTCAGGGAGCAGCAGGAGCGCTCATCTGCTGGCACCTCTGAGGCAGGGAAACTAGCACTCAGCAGCCACTCCCATGAAAGATCCAGCACTTGCCAGGGATTAACACAACAGGGTCAGGGGCAGCGGCGTAATCCAATGCTGACCCCTGGGCGGTCACTGGGGCCCACAGAACCACGGTATTGACTGTAGGCCAGCACATAAGATAGCAGACCAGGGTGTCAGTCCCTTCTGTAACCCTGCAGATGTCAGGCAGCAGACCAGTGCTACAGCTCCAGCAGCTCATATGGCAGTTCCTTCCTGGTAGCACCACAGTCCTCAGGGACAGCACGTCCAGCCAGCAGCATCTGGCGACAAGTCCCATGCAGTGTCTACAAATGTGGGGGACAACCCCTTATACTTATACTCATTCTGTTCAGCTTCCACAAGATGGGGGGGTTCCAACCAGCACTAACTGGTTCCAGCAATGCCTCCTTCTCCAGCACTGGCTCCAGACATCAGTATGGGATAAGCAGCCTTTGTGTAAGGCCAGGGTACAGCCTTTACAGATGCATGCGTGCCCTGCCTCTACCAACCCAGGAAGACCATTCAGTATGCAGATGTACTCCTGTTACACCTCCACCCTCCCTGTGTGGTGGCTGTCTGGAAAATATGCACAAAGCCAAGCTGTCACTCTACCCCAGACATGGAGTGGAGTCAAGTTGCAAAAGCAGCGGAATTATAAGCACAGAGCAATGCCTACTTTCTAAAAGTGGCATTTCTACAATGGTGGTAAAAAATCTATCTATAGCAGTAAGCAGAATCTCTCACTACCATTCCAACCATACCAAACATGCCTATGCCACCCCTCATAGATCATACAAACCCACTCAGACATATGTCAGGGCATTTCAAATGCAATCCTATGAGAGGAGCAGCACTCACAGTAATGAGAAACTAAGTAGGCTGTTTGCCACTATTAGGACATGTAGTACATAAAGGCATATGTCCTACCTTTTATATATACAGCACCCTGCCCACAGGGCTATCTAGGGCATCTGTGTTTGCACACCTGCTCACAGGGCTATCTAGGGCCTACCTTATGGGTGACCAAATGTACTAAAAGGGGAGTTCCAGACTTGACAAGTAAATTTAGATACCAGGTCCCTGTGGCAGTAAATTGTGCATGCAGGCCCTGCGGTGGCAGGCCTGAGACAGGGTTGAAAGACTACTTCTGTGGCTGGCACAAGGTGCGCTGCAGGCCCATTAGTAGCATTTAATTTACAGGCCCTGGGTATAAGGGATACCACTGTACAAGGGACTTACAGGTAAATTAAATAAACAAATCATGTGTAAGCCAATCATATCAAGTTCCGAAGGGATAGAACATGCACTTTAACACTGATCAGCAGTGATAAAGTGCCCAGATTTCTAGAGCCAACAAAAAGAGTTCAGAAAAATAGGAAGAGGATGGCACAAAGTTGTTTGGGGATGACCCTGCAAAAAGGGCCAGGTCCAGCAATCTCCATGATTCAATCTTTCATGGGGGACTTCCGAATGATGTTTCTACAATACTATGATATTGGTTTTTCTAACAAGCTTTCTTTCTATGGCAACAGATGCTTCTAAGGTAGAAGTCTGAGGAGGAGTGGGAGTTGGGGGAGCATTCATTTGTAAATTGTTGGGTTTTCAGTGTTTTATGGTATATTGTATGAGTATTTAACCTTGCTTTTCCTTTTTAGGTTCTGACACACATCTCTGCAATGGATATGGCAGCGGTCTTCTGACTGTGACCTCTTGTAGTGCCTTATCAACACCTTTTTCACCCAGACATGGGACTGTGATAGGCCCCATCTTTGCACTATATATAATGCGTTGCCATGCCCATTCTTCACACTCATGACCTTTCGAATATTGTCTTGGAATGGCAATGGTCTCCTAGATCGTGTAAAATGTTCTGCAGTCCTTACCTTCGCCCATCGCCACTCCCTCGAGGGGCTATTACTGCAAGAATTGCATCTTATGGGATAATGCTGTCCCTTTCGGTGCATAGGGGTTACAATAGGGTATTTCATGCAGGGTATTCTTGAGGTAGAAGAGAGTTGCTATCAGACTATGGCGCTCATTCCCTCTCTCTGTTGCTCATGAAACGCGCGACCTGCAGGGCTGCTTCAGCGACCTTACAGGTACGTTGGAGTTCAGACAATCACTTTAATATGCGTCTATGCCCCACCTGCATCCCATAACGCTTGCCTCAAAGATCTCTCCAAACTCCTCCTGAACCTCCCACAGGGCCTTACCATAACAAGAGGTGACTTCAACGCTGTGCCAGACCCAGAGCTCGATACAATGGGGTCCCCCACCAGCTCCAGATGAATCAGGCCACGCCTGCTTACCGACTGAACTGCTACTCTTGGTTTCTGAGATGCCTTGAAGATATGGCATCCTAGATTGCGTCAATTCACGCATACCCCAGCGGCACACCACACTCACTTCTGAACAGACCTAGCCTTTTTAGCTGCCACTGATTATTAAGTGCTTATTCAAATCCAGATACTACCTTGCGGGATTTCTGACCACTCCCCTCTATTTCTTCATGTTGGAGTCCCCACGACTGACCAACGCCCCACCTAGTATCTCCTGGACAAGCCCCTCATTCACTCATTGCGTGTGGACCTTCAAGCTTACTTCTGCAATCACGAAGGGTCGGTCATGAAAGTTGGCAGCTTATGGGCAGCCAGTGAAGCAACCATACAAGGCTTCACCAGAGGATGTATTAGGTGAGGAGGAAGAGGAGGTGTTCTCCAGATTGGCACCCAGGAAGACTCCCAGTCCAGGAGGCTTCCCATGGAGTACTATACCACATTCTGTGAGATATTAGTACCCTAATTCTAGTCCTGTACAAAGAAGTTTGCCACTCTGGCTTGCTTGCCAACTTGAAGAGAAGTGGAGAGAGAGGACAGCCTTGCCTCCTCCCCCCGCCTATGGGGAAGACTTTGGAAAGGACTCCATTGACCTAGACCCGCATCGTGGGATTGCAGTAGAGGGTACGAATCACACCTTAGTATCGGGGTCCTATGCCGGCTCGAGACAACACCTAGTAAAGGTAGCCCTAGTCCACTGTGTCAAAAACATTTTCAAAATCATTAAAAAGTAGGGCTAAATCATATGGCAATTGATGACAGTGAGCCAGGACAACGTGGAGTCGTCGTAGATAATGCCTAGTACCCCAGGTCAGCATGAAGCCACACTGGTCTGGGTGTATCAGTGTAGCAAGAACGCTTTTGAGTTGATTAGCTAGGACAGTAGCAAAAATTTTTACTTCTCCGTTGAGAAGAGATATTGAGCGGTAGTTTGCACAGGATGTGAAGGGCCCCCAGATGTCGTTGGGGCAGGAATGCAGAGGCATAATTTCCTAAATATTAGACACTTGTTCCTGACAGTAAGCAATGTTGCACAGCCACACCTTGGTAGAGGGAGGAGGTTTTTTACCCCCGTGCATGGCCACTCTGTGTTTGGCCAGCAGGAGTAACATGGCAGTTAGACAGTGGCAAGTGTTGGGTATGTCTTTAATGTAGACTAACAGGCCTATCAAGGGGTGAGGGGAGAGAATGGGGTGTGATCATGTGGATGGTTTGGAAGATCTCTGTCCAGAAGGATGCCACCCTTGGGCTTTGCCAGACTAAGTGGATAAAGGAAGCCAGTGTATAGTTGCAGTGCATACAACTGGGGTCTGGAACTAACCCCATTTTAAAAAGCTGAATAGGGGTGCAATAGATACAGTGGAGGAATTTAAAGTAAATGAGACGAAGTCTGTAGTTGGGAAAAAGTTGCTGCAGATTACTGCAATTGAAGGACCACTGCGCGTCCCTGTGAGCTGGAGTCATGTCCTTCTATCCATGCCCCTCTCGCTTGCAGGGAGGCAGTTGGTGAGAAGCTCTGTGTAGTATTGTTATGGAGAAGTGAGTATGTTTTCCAGTGCCGGGAGAGGTGGTGGCGGGGATGGGAAAGTGTTGTGTAGAACTAAGCAGGTGGTGCAAATCTGGTAATATGGTAGTGTGTCTAGAAGAGTGGGGGTGAGGACGCCGTGTCTACAAAGATGGGAGGAACTCTTGTCAGGGTAAAGGTCCGAGAAACAATCTGAGGTTGTATTTATGTGTGCGAGCAATGGTGCCCTTGTCCAAGCGCAGTAGTCGCATGGTATTATTCGCAAGTAGGATGAAGGGAGCATATAGCAATAATAACCCTGCTCTCTTTCTCAGACCCTCCCTTGCCCATCGCACACACTCCACTGTATAAATGTCGGCTCTAGGAGCCTTGTAGGGTAAATATAGGGCTAACGATAGAAGGCAAGGAGCTGTTCCGTCTATCTCAACTACCGTCTGGGGCTGAAATGGGGTCGGGTACAGTCAGAAATGTAGAAATTGGGCTTGAGCACAGAGGGCGTATAGTATCAGATCCAGCACTCCCACCCCACCCTGCGAGAGTCATAGGGTAAGGAGTTCCCAGGGAGTCTGTGTTTGCACACCTGCCCACACCAATCTTACTAGGTTAGATTTAAGCCGCTTAGGGGACTGAGCTGTGAGCGGTAGAGAGATGTTAAGGAAGAGGTAGCGGAACTTAGGGAGAATAATCATTTTTGTGATTGCAATGCGACCGGCCACAGGTATACTGTCCTCCAACAAGGTTGTGGCTCGTCCATAATTTGCGCATCATAATTCCTCTAGATCATAGCTTAGCCACATGCCCAGTTACCAAACCAGTTCATCCGCCATCTTCAACGGGTATTCAGTGGGAAATGGATGCTTATTATCGGACAGGGAGAATATTACAGATCTGGCCCTATTTACCTGTACACCGGAATAGCCACCAAATGTCACCACCTCGTGTCAATGGAACCAGGTTCTCACAAGGATCAATTGCGAAATAGGGTGATGTCATCAACATACATCAAGACAACTAATCCTGTGGTAGTGAACCTTATTCCCTTGTTCACATGACACTGATGTAGCCTTGCAGTCAGAGGTTCCATTGCGATGGCGAAAAGGAACAATTTTTGTTCTCCTCTCGGGGCATTGTAGTCTTTGATATCTAGATATCTTGTAGACAGTTGTCGTGTGATATTGTGTTGAGCATCAGCATAGAGTGTGGGTGTTGGCTTTTGGAGACTCCAGACAATCCAGTCGGACGTCCATTACATCATTGAAGTCATAGAATAGTGCAGGAACCGAGACCGGTTATTTTTGTCCATATTTCAGAGAGGAATTCAGTGTCGTCAGCATTGGGACCATACACGGCAGCCAGAGTCACTGTGCGTCTGTGTAGGGAGCCCGCAAGGATAACATATCGACCATTCGGGCCAATAGAGGAGCGGGACAGCTGCCAAGGAAGCCCCCTATGCAGTAAAAGCGACACACTCCTTGAATAATTGGGGTAGGTGGAGAAGTAAGTGTCACCACACCATCGAGGACGCAGACCAGAGGCTAATGGGCTTTGCATGTGAGTTTCCTGTAGAAAGCAGATGTCTATGTTATGTCTATTGAAGTAGGAGTGAATCAGGCATGCTTTATGATGACCATTAAGGCTAGGAATGTTCCATGCAATGCAGGTTAAGGTGGGCATGTTATCTGTGGGGAAAGAATATTGTAAGCAGGCGCATGTGCTGTTTAGTCCATAGCGAGCATGTGCAGTCAGACCCGTAGCAGGAACTGAAAAAAATACGACAAGCAGAACAATAAACCATGACCCAAAGAATGCAACCCGCACCACTCTCCACCCACTCCAACCCCCCCAACTAGGTTGAGACAGGTATCCCCACCCCCACCACACATAACCCCTACCCACAATTAGGACAGCCATATTTAAATACAACATTTTTACCAAATATTTTGTATTCTTCTATGAGGTGTCTCATCATTTACTTTCTTAAGAGAACTGCAGTTTCATGGTTAAACATCTACATCATTTTACTAAAACACAAGTTATCCTATTGATTTTCTATAGTAGACCGTTGATTAGAAACATTTTCCAGTATTAAACTAAAAGATTTTAATACATTACTGTCTATATGAAAATTATGCCTATGGAAAGGTCAAAACTAACTTCTTTTACCTGAGGTCATAGCTTTCATAACATTTCAGGTTGTCATTAATGTATAATTTCACATTCTTAACGTAGGTCAGCTTTTGCACACAGATGGTACTTCATCTATTAAAGCCCAATATGAGTAAATGTGACAGCCTACTGCTTTCATGTGATTTAAAATCATTTTGTTCTGTCTAAGGCCTACATTTTAATTCAGTACATCATGGCATTATTTCCATTATTTTAAAAACTCTTCTGCACTGTTAACTTGCTGTTGTGTTAAACTATGAAGCTTGCTAAGACATCTTGACACCATTACTCTATCTGCATGTACTTAGCAAGCCGTTGTCACCTACAAAGGGCTTGCCTACAGAGCTTAAGGCACCCAACAGAATATTTAACCGGGTATATTAAGCATTTGTTAACAGCATTTGGAAAGTATCTTTACTCTTTTTATTTTGCCGACCACACGTGAGTGTGTATTGAATTACAATGGGATTTGATTTTACGAATAAATATGGCCTGAAACACTGAGCAACAGTTTAAAACCCTGAGCTTTTTTTGATCATGATGAAAATCCATAACAATAAATGATATTACAGTGTATTACCTACACTTAAAAGACGTGAAAGAAAAGTGCAGAACTTTCTTACAATTGTTAAAGAAATGCAGTGCATACAACACACGGATAAATTATTGTCCATCTGGCCATCGAACTCACAAGAGAGGGAAGTCATGTGTGGGTTTTTGCTAATACTGCAGGGTTTTTTGCTAATACTGCAGGGTTTTTGAAGTATGGACGAAGTGAAGCAGAATGCAGATAAGGTACACAGCTCAAAGGAATGCTTGAGGCGTATCGAGTGTACCCAAGCTGGTCCAGAGATATTTGAATTTTGATCTTCACCAGATGCTGCACAGCTGCCCAATGCCTGCAATCTGTCCACCCATATTTTAAGTTGAGCTAGGCATCATCCTCCTTTGCCAGAAGGTCTCTTCTTCAGTAAGTCACTCACCAATTGGAGTGCTGATGTGTGACGAGTTGCTGCCTTGTGAGAGATTGTAGCATCTCGCAGTAAGCCTGCCCCTCCCTCCAGCCATTCGTCGCCACGTGTTGGGTTCTCTGACACAACTGAAGATGATTCAGAGTTTTCATAAAAGATGGATTTAATCTCCATAAGATGCAGTCAGCTCTTCAGATCCCAGGACCAAATGACAAATATTCATCCCACAAGGTTCCACTTCTTACATTATGACATGCCCGCATTCTGCTGGAAAGAGAGTGGAAAATAGACCACAACACATCCATTAACTGCAGAGTTAGTGTGATTTTCAGTTTGTACACGAGGTCGTACACTACATTCACAGCACTTTTACCCTGACCACCTTGCACTCACATCTCCACCCTAAAAGTGAAGCTTTATTGACCTATTATTCTTTGGTTATGCCATGGCTAATACACAATTGCGTTACAAATTAAGAAACATTAATACATGGATATTGAAGGAAGATAAAGATATGCATATTCATGTAGTCTTGATGATTTCGCTCGTGAAATGTCATATACTATATAATCTCGGACTTTGTGACTGTGATGTAATTATTTTAGTGCCAGAGATACATGGGCAAATAAATATTTGTGGCAAACGGTGGGCACATCAGTGCCTCATTGGCTGTCCATTTTCCTGCTTGCAGTAAGCTTCGAGACTCTGCTTCTACAATATTATATATTCATAATAACAGGCACGCTAACTACAAACATGCATAATTATTGCATGCAGAGGAGGACTACCTTGTCCTCCAAGACTGCCTGTTTCTGTACTTTACATCAAAGCCTACTCTCCTGAGTGTCTAACTTGGCGCAACACAGCAAATTAGATTTTAATGCTAGACTAGATGTGATTTTCATTTCCACTCTTCTCATCTCCCTTTCTGCTGCTTTTTTAAAGATGCCACTGTATGTCCACTGCCATCTTTATAAACCAAGTGTCTTTATGGTGTGGGTCAGGAAATAGGCAGGTAAGGGTTTGGTAGTTGGAGGTCAGGAGGAGGGAGGCACACCCCAACTTCATGGAATGTAAAACATATCAAATATTACATGCAGACCACCACAGATCTGTGTATTTAGACCTTTTGCAGGTAAGATGTAACTCTTTCATTGTCACCCCAATTTACAGTTTTACTCATGTGTTACATGGGGGCAGTTTAGGATGAACTGTTTTTGATTTTATTCAGGTTTTGAGCCTAAACACACGTCACCTACAACCCACCACTGATGAGGGAGTAGATGACGTACGACACAACTATCCCCCACACCCTAATTGCACCAACTTCCCCGACCAGGACTGCTGAGTCTGCATAAAAAATAGTAGGCAAGCCTAAGAGGTCACCACATCCAGTGCCCACAACCACATTTTAATGGAGACTGTCCTTGTTAGTAACAAAGAAAGACTCCCCAAGGTTGCACTCATAAAGAGAATGTAGGAGCGTATATCAAAATGAATTTCTTGATGCTATGTCAACAATGTAAAACAAAAATCTAATTTTGTATCAAAATTATATAACTTATTTCATATATAAATATAATGTAAAACATTATAAACATTGACACACATCAAACATCGTCCGTAGAAAACATTTAATCTTTTTTCAATGCCTAGAAGAATACAAGACTAAGGTCCCCATTACGAGTTTGGAGGGCAGTGGAGGCCTGGCGCCAAACTTGTACCGTCATCTGACCGCCAGTGCAGCCAGAACACCACCAGCCCTATTACAAGTTTCCCCCTGGGATGGCGGGTGGAAACAGCGTTTCCACCCACCAGCCCAGCGGGAAACAGGGCCTTAACATTGACGCTGGCTTGTAATCGAGCCGGTTACAATGTGGCGGTGTGGGGGGTGAAGGAGCACCCACCGCGCTTTCCACTGCCCGTTATTATGGCAGTGAAACGCACAAGGGGGCTGTCCATGGGGGCCCCCCAACACCCCATTCCACCAGCCTTTCCATGGCGGTCCAACTGCCATGAAAAGGCTGGCGGATTGGGGAATCGTAATCCCCAAGGTGACCTGCATGCAGCGCCCCCCTGGCGGATTACAACCACTGAGACCGCCAACCTGTCAACTGGCAGCAACCTGGCGGTGTCGGCAGTCGGACCATGGAGGCTCCATCACGTTCATAATGTGGTGGTTGGACTCATAATGAGGGCCTATCTGTGATATATATGGCCAGATTTATATTTTGATGGATGGAATATAGTTTGGCAAGGTGGCAGCAGACATTAGCTCTGCCACGCTGATGGACTGCAGTCACCAAATTTAGAGATCCCTGCTGGCCCAACTGTGATATCTATACCTTAATATAAACCTCCATCATGGTGGTTCCTCTTAAGGCACATAACATAAAGGTGGCAGCTGCTGTTGGTTTTGAAGGCCTTTTACCAAGCCTTACCAATGTTTTTTCACAAATAAACTAGTATAACGATAATGTAAAACATTCTGAATATTAACACACATCAAACATCATCCCTAGAAAATATTTTATCTTTTTTAAATCCCCAGAAGAATACAAGACTAATTATGATAGCTAGGGCCAGGTTTATAGTTTGTGCAACCAGTCCCTCTCTGGTGAGTTTCTTTCCCATAATTATAAAATGAATTAGCTTACTGCTACCAGTGTTAAAGTTATGTGTTTGCTGGTGAGGGGTTTATAGGGCTTAGTTTCTATGTATAGGAGTCCCAGCAAGGCCACTCTAGGGTCATGTTGAATGTTAATGTCGAATATTGAACCACTCTGATTCATACATGTCAGCCTACAGCTATCAAAGGCTTACCTCCATTCTTCGTCACTGAGGCGGTCATTCTGACCCTGGCGGTCAAAGACCGCCAGGGCGGAGGACCGCGGGAGCACCGCCGACAGGCCGGCGGTGCTCCAATGGGGATTCCGACCGCGGCGGTAAAGCCGCGGTCGGACCGGCAACACTGGCGGTCTCCCGCCAGTGTACCGCCGCCCCATTGAATCCTCCAAGGCGGCGCAGCTTGCTGCGCCGCCGAGGGGATTCCGACCCCCCCTACCGCCATCCAGATCCCGGCGGTCCGACCGCCGGGAACCGGATGGCGGTAGGGGGGGTCGCAGGGCCCCTGGGGGCCCCTGCAGTGCCCATGCCACTGGCATGGGCATTGCAGGGGCCCCCTAAAGAGGGCCCCTACAAGTATTTCACTGTCTGCTTGGCAGACAGTGAAATACGCGACGGGTGCAACTGCACCCGTCGCACAGCTTCCACTCCGCCGGCTCGATTCCGAGCCGGCTTCATCGTGGAAGCCTCTTTCCCGCTGGGCTGGCGGGCGGCCTGAAGGCGGCCGCCCGCCAGCCCAGCGGGAATGTCAGAATTACCGCCGCGGTCTTTCGACCGCGGAACGGTAACCTGACGGCGGGACTTTGGCGGGCGGCCTCCGCCGCCCGCCAAGGTCAGAATGAGGGCCTGAATGTCTTTCCCAGCTCCCCCTCCCATCCACTCTGGCACTTCCATCTACATCAATGCCAAGCATGAAGTTATTGATAGCTTTTTCGATTTCCACCAACAGCACTTTGTCTTGAATGTGGACATTGTTAAATCACCAAGCCTTATTCTGTTGTTGAGAGTGGGACAGGAGGGTGTGAGTTGATAGCGCTGCGAGCTTATAGAATTGTCAGTGATGTAGGCTGTCACTTTGGTGATATCAAGGAAATGATTGTGCCTAGTGTATATGTGATCTGCTATGAAAAGCCAGCGAATTCTTTGTTGTCTGGGTGATGTGTCCTCCATGCATCTAGTAGGCCCATGAGGAGGAGCCATTCCTTAAATTGTGTCAAAGCTTCCCCAGTTCCCACATGTCTCTGTGCTGTCTTTTTCCTTGTCCATGGCTAGATGAATAGATGATGATCTCCTCCCAGCCACATTGCGTATATCTAAGATAGAATATTTCATTAAAGTTTCTTGGTTCATATTGCAGCAATACAGAGATGAGACTGTAATCGTCTTTGAACCTAACTTAAAAATAACTGTAAAGGCTCTTTCTGCCTCATCTGTCACAACATGCCTTAATTCACCTTGAAAGTGTGCTACACATAGGATTGCAGCTTCCGCTTTTTGATGTTGAAGCCCAATGTAAATTATTGCTTAGGGAACCACTTTGTCTGAATTTTACTACAATTTTGCTTAAACAAGTGGGTTTCTTGAAAGAGGCATATCTCGCTGTACTGTGAGTTAGGTAGGTTGATGATTACAATACCTTTGGCTGGTGCATTTACTACTCTAACGTTTCATTAACTATATTTATCATAGGACAAAGGGAGTGTTGCCTACTCTGAAAGCAGCAATTGACAGTACCCCAGGTGTATCATTGGCATTAAACCATGAGGTGAGCAATAATAAAGGTTTTTATAGGTTGATCTGGGAATTCCCTACATTCCCTCTCATAATGCACACATTCACATGTAACAATGTTAGCAAATGAGAACATTCAACACCTACCAACTCACAACCTTCCTACCCACTGATTCCCTTGTGGATCGGGGACAGTCATCTTGTTTTCTCTCAGAGATCTTTCGGGCTATCCTCCTCTCTGCTCATTTGAGCTCTCTGACCCCAGTAGCTGTTGGGGTGCAACATGTGGGAAGGTCACTCCCCTTGTCTCCATCAGGAGGCTTTGGCAGTGTCTCCAGCATGTTTGGACTGTTTGTCATTAAGTTGCTTCACCTAATGGATTGCTTTCTCCTTGCCTCTTTCTTTTTCTCTGGATGAAGAGATAGTATGTGTCTGAGAATGCCTGAGTGTTTTCCACCCTTTTGAGATCCATCGGGCCCAGTCCGTATTCAGGCCCCTTCCTCGTAGCTGTCTTTGTCTCGCATAAGCAGGATAGTGCAGACCTCATCAATGGTTTTTGCGAGGTTTTTTTAGCTGTCTCATTCAAAAATAAGTCTGAAGGTTTGGCACCATTGAGAATGCATGTTGCAGTTGTAAAGGTGGCCTGTAATCTGCTTATGTTCTCTTCTTCTTTTTAGGGTTAATGCTGCAATATCATGGAACAGTTGCAGCTTGTAAACACACACACAGATAAATACACAAAACCCTCCCTGCCTCAAGTAGAACACCAGGATCCCTCCCTGACCTCGAAGGCACCAACACACTAGCAGGTCTCCCCTGAAAGGTTTCCACAGGCCATCCAAACCTCCTAAAAGACGCTTGAACAAGACAAGAGCTGTGGGGTCGATTTATCGTTACTCCATCAGGATGTTCGTAAGCAAAGAGGCATGTACCAAAGAGGCAGAATCCAGAATTTCAGCAGCAGAGGATGAGCTCTCCAAGGGGGCCCAAGATATCAAAAACCTAACAGCAATGTCAATATGGCTTGAAAAACAAATGAAAGACGCTGAAGGGAGTGCCCGTCGCAACAACTTGCCCCTGGTGTGGCTTCCCGAGGGGATGGAGGGGCCCTCGCCAGCGCTATTTCTGCAGACGTGGTTCAAATCCTCGGTGCCCGATGGTCAACTCTTCACATGTTTCTTTCTTGAAAGGGTCTACCAGGCCACTGATAATGAAAATACTAAACTATGCTGACCAGGGAAAAAGGTGAACAACAATGCGACTACTTTACAGTATTGATTTGCCCAGATTATATGCCGAGAGTACAACAATCTCAGACTTTTTTCAGTCAAACAAAAACTGATGTCCATGTATCTAAGATATGTGCTGCTCTACCCAATCAGACTTAAAGCCCTGCACCAAGAGAAATCATGTGAAGTGAAAACTTCTTCGACTCCCCTGACCAGTCCTGAAAATGGGTCGAGGTGCGAGTTGACACCAGGCTTTGAGATTCTCTGAAAAAACACCCTGAGAGCAGGACAGTACACTCCAAACAGATAGACCAGCAAGCTCTCTACTGACGAGACACACTTGGCAAACCTTGTACAGATGAGAGGAACAATCGGAGGATTCCCCAGGCCCTGGGCGGGTCTGGCGCAGCTGAGGCCCCGCTACCACCCATTGTGACCAGGCTGACCATGGACTTTGCCTCAGGCCACGCCCTGGGTTAACATCATGTTCACAAGGGATGTCATATCATCAAACAGGGCTACCGAGAGCGGTCCATAAATACACTTACATGTACTCGGTCATATAAAACAAGTTTATGGTGCCAACCCCAGTCGGATGGGGTGTTGACCCCTTTGGAAGTCACTAAGTCCAAACTTCAGGGCGACAGATGCTTCTCACTGAGAAGTGTGGGTTGTAGGGTGTTTGGATAGGGGGTATTCATGTTGCTGATTGTTTTTTCTGCATGGGTGTACTGGAAGCCACATTAGCACCACAAACACTTCAAGACTTCAATGATTAGTTCATGGATATGTAAGGATAGTAAAATAATCTCCTGGAGCATGAACAGCAATAATGTAATAACAAGGTGAAAACGAGGGGGCCATCCAACAATACGTTAAGAGGCATGCTCCACAGGTCCTCCTCTTGCAGGAGACACACTTGTTGGGTACACAATTCCGATTCCTGGGCTGCCACGGGTACACCGGAGTCTACCACTTCAGATTTACAAAAGGGTCCAGGTGAGTAGCACTTCTTTTTCACAAATCCTTTCCAAGGCAATAGGCAAGGTTTGAATAGTAATACATAACATTCAGACCTTGTGGCATGGTAAACCGCACCTGGTCTGAGTGATGTCTGGAAAATTAAGCACCCCTCCATCCACACATTCACATATCACTCGGGTGCCCATGGCTCACACTTATTCATGGATTACTTCTTTGTCCCAGCCGTAGTCTTGGTGGTGATTTCAGCATCTGGGATACTTCCCCGGTGCCTGGTCAATAATTCTCCTCTAGAAATTGCAATTTGTAGGGCAGTGGGTCAGCAGGGACAGTGAGATCCAACTCCTGGTGGTTCCTTGATGGGGGGTTCACCGACAGGGTGGGATAATATATAGACAAATATTTCCAACAAAGCAAGAACTTGGTCTCATCCAGTGGGAAGGAATGAAGGCCACGATCAGGGGTACTATAATGTCACACATGGTGGGCAGGCGTAGGGAGAGATACAGATAGATTTTTTACCTTGAGGCCTCCCTGGGTGAGCTGAGAACCTGCCTACCTGCAGACAATGACAATGATACACTTAAAAAGATCTATAATTTTACACTCAACCTTTAAGGAGAAATTGCTGGAGGCTGCCAGGTGTAGGCTTACTGAGTCGCAACATAAAATATACAAACAGGTTGATAAGACAGGGAAATTAATATATTGGTTAGCTAAACGACCTCGAACTAGGAATAGTGGCTGAGGTAGCAGACCCCTACTCGGGCTTGCTTAACACATCTAACAACAGCCTTTGCTAGATACGAGGAACCCATATACAAGGAGATTGATGCCTCAAAGAAAGAGACAGACCACCCCATAGTGAAAGACTTACCAATAACGGCAGTAAGTAATAAAGACAGAGCTGCCCTGGATGCTCTCATTGGAGAACTGAGGTTCAGGTGGCGATTCAGTCCCTTTCTTTGGGAAGAACAAAGGGCCTTAACGGCTTCCCGGCTGAATTCTTTAGAAGAAACACCACTAAATTGCCTACCATTCAGTAAGATGCACAACGAGCACTCCGGACACAAGAGTAGGCGGCTGATCTCAGCAAGACCACAATAGTGCTCATCTCTAAACTGGGGAAACCCACCAGTGACTGTGCCTGCTACAGGCCTATAGCTCTGATTAACACGGAAGCCAAATTAGTAGCTAGAGTCCTAGTGGTCAGGATGTCTGGGGTGGCCCAATGGTTGATATGAAAAGACCAGAATGGATTCCTCCCACACAACAGGTTAACCAGAGACTGTATTAGGCAATTTCAGGTTGTTCTGGCCAACTCAGACAAACTTTCAAATCCATCGACCCTGGTCCTCTTGGATTTAAAAAAAAGCCTTTGATTTAACATCATGAACTTTCCTCCACCAGGTTATGTAACAGATAAACTTGGTCCCAGATTTCGGGCATGCCTACATCTCCTATACTCGAAGGCCAGGGTCTGGGTTAATGAAGTGTTGCCCTGTCCCTTTCCCATTGCCTGAGGTCCTCAGCAGGGCTGCTCCCTCTCCCCATTAGTCTTGGCCCTGGTGGTGGAAGCATTGGCTCAGTGGCTATGACAGAGCGTGCAGACATTGATTGTGAGGTGGGGTTCGAGGACAGAATCGCTCTGTATGCTGACAATTTCTTGTTGTATTATACAAAGGCCACAAAACTCCATCCCAAGAATAATGTGCATTTTAGAAGTATACAGTGCAGCCTCGGACTGAAAGTAAACTGGGACAAATCTAAAGTAATCCCCATTACTGATATGACTCAGTTTCCTGCTCTGGCCTTGTCGGTCTTACAGACAAGACCAGACACATTCAGATATCTAGGAGTCCATGTTTCCATGAATCAAGATGAAAGAAAGTTGGGACTTGAACATCTCACTTCTCCTGACCAAACCCAAACTCCAGACAGAGGCCTGGGAAAGGCTGCCTCTCTCTATAATGGGCAAAGGTGCCCTATATAAAATGATCTCCCTCTCCCAGATCCTGTACAGAATACAACATCACCCATATCGCTTGCCCCCTCATTTTCAATGCACTGAAGTCCACCCTCACTCCTTACCTCTGGAAAGGGGGGGCACCGAGAGTGCCCCATAAAAAGTGTGTGCATTCGCCTTACGAAAGTGATTGAGTTGACAGGATGACAGCAATGGGATGCCATCGGACTGTCAAAGCTTGGGGATGTATTGGTGTGACCCACATTAAATCATACACTGACCTGACCACAGAATAAGATTTACACAAATCCCAATTTATGCAAATCGGACACGCCTTAGACATCTATAAACACAAACAGATCCCTCTTCCAGACTTCAACTCCCTCGCGGCAGTGACAAAGATAGAAAATAACAGCATTTCCAGTATATACGTACATTGGATGACAACACTCCAGATCCCCTAGTGGAACTCCACCCAAAATGGGAGAGGGATGTAGAAGAATTAGATGAAGACGATTGTCGAGATGTCAAAATGCCCGCACGAGTTGGCTATATCAGCACAGCTGAGACTCATACAATTTAAGTATTTTCACTGAATGTATTATGCGTCCACCAGACTGTATCACATAGGGTGAACCCAGTCCCTTGACTGTACGAGGTGTGGAAGAGCAGAGGGTTCTTTGATCCATAAAATGTGAGAGTCTCCAACATTCAGACATGCCGGATAGAAATCAACGCACTCTTGGGTAAAACAGTGAGAATCACAGTGGATGGACCCCTAAGAAGTGTCCTACTGGGGATCCAAGCCTGGTGGGATGGCAATGGGGTGATAAACATTATTTGCCTTGGGTCACTTAGTGGGCAAGAGAGACGTGGCCCACCACTGGAAGTCCCCAGCAGCCCCAACAACGTCAGAGTGGATTAGCAGCATGGACCCATGCACTGTGGCAAAGGAATCTGTGTGAAAATACAGAGACTGCACACAGAAACATTTAAGGATATGGGGGAAGTGACAGGACTACTTTAAAAAGACATGAACATTCACACGATTCCTGTGCCAACTTCCTGCACGATGACCTGCCAAGAGTCCATACTCAAGGCTCACAAGCTCCCCAGGTCCAGGTCCAAGTCTCAACTGGGACTTCTGCCTGTCGTTCTAGTAATGTGAATGGTGCAGCTGGCATTGTACACACTGTGCAGTGTTTAATGTTGGTGTTTACTTAAACATGGAATAAAAAGTTTAAAAAAAATCACGTTTCATCATTAGCGTTTGACCATAACAACGCACTGCAATCGCCATACGTTGAGGTTAGTTAAAATATCCCTAAATCGAATTCCAGACCACATATTTTATGTTGGATCAGCATCTTAATGTCAAAAGAATGTTTTAGGTCTGGCTAGACAGCGCAGCTGTACGAAAAATGTTTTGTTCCCAATACTTTAAAATATACATAGAGTGGAGTTTGGCTCCACTCGGAAGAGTATCTCTCTCTCACCTCATTCTTAGCTATTTAATGTGTAATTCGACCGTCCAGGAACTACTTTCAATTGAGTGCACGAGGGGACTACTTTACATCTGAAAATTGAAATCTATCCACATGATGTTTGTCACAATCAATTCTTTATCTCCTATATGTTTTTTAAAATAGGAAAGCAATTCTTTTTTGCTACTTTATTCAGAAAGCAAATCCGACAGGCCAAGCTTTAATGTAATAAAGAGCATTTCTGCATTCCAAGGACAGTGCAACGACGAGAAAAATCTTTTGCGAATGATTGTTACAGCTTTCACTTGCGGAATGCTATGACATTGTCACTCATTTTCTCCAGCTCAAATTGCCAGATGCGCACATAGTTATCATTCAGAAGTTGTTATAATGTCTACAATTGGGTTAGGCCATTGTAATGACTATTTAATCCACCAGGTGTGTTCAGTTTGTTACATGCTGTATATATCATCAGGTGAGACTGATCTTTACCTTAGTTTACTTTTCACCCTTGTCAAACTGCTTTACCAGTTAAATCTTGGCAGCTCTTCCCTTAGAACTCCTCTAGCATCTGATTCTCCCTTCTTTTCTTTTGACAGAGAGCTTCTGGAAGGGTGTTCCATTGAAAGGTAAAAGAGGAACGCTCCGAATATACCAATGTAGAGTAACATCAACCTGTACAGTTTCTGCCCGCTTCAATCACTGCTCCCATCACTACACAAATGACTCTGATTCATCAACAAATGTTATCATTTCTTCATCTCCCACATGTGGACACGCATCCTTCACCTCTCACATGTCATACACAACTCCGTTTCGTTTATACACATCTTGCTGCCAATAATACACAGCCTCCTTCCTGTTTATGCACAACTCTCCCATTTTGCAGTTTTTCACTCTTCATGCATATTAGCCTCCATTCAGGCAGAATCTCCTGCCACTTATGCAGGAATTCCTTCCCCGCATCCACGCACCACTTCCTGACATTCATGCATAGCCATCCAATTTATACTCACCCACCTTCTATTCATGCTTAAGGTTCTCACTTTAAAAAAAACACCTCCCATCCATATACAACGTTCTCCCATTTATACAATACCATCCATTTAAAATGCAACCTCCTCTGGTTCCTCAACAATCCTTCCCATACTTTCACACATAACCCCTATCAAACATACGGAATGCCCCATACACACTCAAGCACTTGCCCTCCAGCCTGCATCCCATTCCTATCCACCTTTCCATAATTGGGTCTTCTTTGATATTAAAAAAATAGGTAAATGCCTGCCTATGTCCTAGACCTGAAAATAAAATTCCGAATTTAGATTTTTTGGTTTTAGAAAATATTCTTAAAAAACATTTTTAAGAGCCAAGTAGAATCATTTTTTGACAGTAAGATGCGTTTGGCGACCTGTGCCATTTGGCTTGATCTACGGCACGTTATTGGGCATACCACTATAAATTGATGCCATTTGGATTGCATCTGTGGACTTCCAGAGGAATTTGGAAAATGTGTGTAAGGAAATTTTAAGGTGTTACCATTATCAGTTGACACAATATAAGAAGCTAAAGAGAAGAATGTATATTGCGTAGATCCATCACATGAACATGCATACCATGTCAAAATACACAAATATCACATTGTTTCCGCTGATCACATTTTGAGCTGAGGGGAAATACACCAAAGGTAGAGTTAGTGAAGTATCCTTATGATCCGTAACACTTGACAGAAGAGGATTAACCTGGGTTTTTGTTGGTTTTGCTAGAATATTATGCAAAGTTTTTTTCCCATTTAAAGTCCACCTATGGAATGTTTATTGAATGATATGTTGGCTTTCTGGTGGTCTATAGAGTGTGATATTGGTTTTGAGCAGTTGAAATGGGATAAAAGTAATGCTCATATAGGACATGCTTAAAATCTGAAGATGTACTTGAGAGTGGACGTGCTCTGCCTTATTTGTGGGTTTCAGAGATATCTCTGACTTCTCTTTCCTGAATAACATAGAAGTCGAGTACTAGCCTTTGGCCAATTCACTTACTATGCCACCCATTGAATTGCCAGGAAACAAATCAATTTACAGTTTAGCAGCTGAATGTTTTGCTGGAAAGTGCAATATCATGGTTGGTTATTTCTAAGGGAGTGTGGTTGTAAATGTGCTGCATGTTCAGGGGTGTGGGAAGGCATATGAATTTACACACACTGTTGGGTAGGTGCTTGAAACGACTAGTGAATGGAGAATGGGCGATGGTAATGAAGGAAAGAAGAAAACAAGGCAAACCAGTTATAGGACGGTTGACCAACAATTAGTGATGATTGAGCAAGGACATATTTTGAGGTGAGGTCTGAGTTGTCTTTGTGGCCATTATGTTTAACACAAGTAATTTGGCTGGTGCCACCTGGGAGTTCCTGGAGTTAGGTAGAGGATTTAGTACATGAAGGTTATTTAGGTAGAAGGAAGAATTATAAACAGAAGGGTGAGAAGTAACTGGTAGCCTGGTCTGATAGGGTCCTGGTGGAGTTGTTCAAGTACTATGTACTACATATAAATCATGGCAGAGTGTACAATCATATGCTTCTGGACATAACACTGACAATTTAGTCAGAGTGATTTTGACCATCTTGAAAACTGCTCCTTTCAATATAATAGGCTTTAGGAACAGATTAAGATTGATTCTGGTGGGCTGTTTCTTAATATGGACAGAAGTGAAGTTTTCAGAGCTTGTTATACCTGAAGTAGTGGTAGTTTTGTGGAGAAACTGCATTTGTAGAGAGGAATTGTGTGAATGTGTTGTTGCAGACAATAGAGTTAAATTTGTGCCATCAGGTATGCACGGGTAATGGTTTAGTATACCATATGCTTGTATGACCGCAGCGTTTACCCCAAGGAGAACTCTCAGAGCTATTGACAGATAAAAGATGCTTAATGTTACCCAACTCAGTGGTACTCGTTTTACCAACCTCAAAGGGACACAATTGGGATTCAAAGCCTGTGACCATGTAGTCAAACACATATTTATTGAGGGAATGCATTAGTCCATTGATTCACTAAACCCAGATCAGTTTAGTGGAAAAACAGCAGTCAACGAGTATTCATTTGCCAGTGAAAGCTAATTTGGATTAGAACATTCGAAGGTTGGCAGCTCCATTGAAAACAATGGAGTGCTGCGGGTTTTTACTGGCCAGTAAAAGCCTGCAGCGCCAACATTCCAATGTTCGCTTTGTTCACAGCAACAGCTGTGAACAAAGCCTCACGGAGCCCGAGGGGATTCTAATCCCCTCGGGCTCCGTGAGCAATTTGTTTTTTTAATAGAACATTCTGCCCTGAGTGGCAGAATGTTCTAATAGCCTTAGAACCCGCCATAGCGGGCTCTACCGGCTATTAAAGGCCCTTTCCCTTGTTAAATGCCCTCGCCTTCGGCTCGGGCATTTAACGCGGGAGCGGGCCTTTAATAGCCGGTAGAGCCCGCTACGGCGGGTTCTAAGGCTATATTAGCATAGTGTAGTGGGATTTTTGATATTATTTGAGCCTACAGTTTGACTGAGCAAGCAATGAAAGGACTCAGTTTGCTGTTGTGGGAGGAAGCACTGGGGAGAATTTCATGGTGTCTGAATTGAGGAGAGACAAAAAGGAATGTCTAGTTTGTAGAGGAGGTGCTTTTAGATATGATTCTAAGAAGTATTTGGGTGTTGTGGCATATTATGATGTGAGAAGTGGTTTGGAAAAGAACAAAGTAAGACATGTAAACGTTGTAAATATCCTCAAATTAGATTTTCTCGTAAGAGCTGTGTAGATTTCTAGCGTTTGGGATTTCCCAAAACTATCAAATTCTCCTGGAAATCAAAATTTCATTGAGAACTCCAACTGCCCTCTCATGGATTGTTCACATATCCACAGCAGGCATCTGACTTGTTTTCTTAATAGTAAACTTCCTTCCACCACACTGCAAGGGGGTGATGTTTGCGAACTTTTTCACATTCTATTTATGCTGTTAAACAAGACTTCATCAACAATTTTTTAACAGAGTTGACTGGCATGAGAAACAATTCTGATTTTTACAGGAAGTGCCAAATCAAGATAGAAACCAGTAGTCGAATTTGATCTTCTGTAAGATTGGTTTGGTGATGGAAATTGACCTGGTGGATTCTCCACAAGATTTAGAAATTGTCTTCAAATCAAAGTGTTTTCTGCTAGGAGCATGAATTGAGTGTGAAAAACTACAGAATGTCCCTTATTTCAGGGATTGTGATTATTCACAAAGTTATGACTTTCCAATGGACATGCGCCTGAGACTCACCTGGGAACATCCAAGCCCTTCCACCACTCTCCTTAAACGTAGTATTGCGAAAATATGCCTTATAGCATGCTTTTCATGGTACAAACTAAAGGTGTAAAGTTCCACATAGTCTGACTTGGTACTCAAAATTGTGAATTTCTGCTTCCAGACTGCATATTTTCACATCCAAAATTGAATTTAGCTGTACAAAAATAGTTTGTGAATAAGCCTCAAAATTACATACCTCTCCATGTGGGCCCTGCACATAGCTAGTATTAGCAGGGCTTAAAGTAACCTTAGCCACTTTCGCACACTATCACCTCAGCATGCGTTTGACATGGCTTATCTAGACAGCCATTTGACTGAGCAAACTCAGTCTTAAGAGAAAAGAGATTCGGAAGTTCCATTTCGATCTTTGGATCCACTCCTATTTTATATATTATCAACCTGCGTTATTCCTTCTTGAAATATGTGCCAATTTTACCAGGTTTCATAGAAAACGAAGTAAGATTTCCCCAATTACCAAAATAGCAAAACCAAGCTATTTTAAAATACGACTCTTTATTGTGTCCTTGAATTATATTTTAAAAAACATTTCTCATGGCATAATTAGTTGTTAAAGTTAAATAGACACTATCTGATGTTAAAAATAATAGATTAATGCAGCATTTCTGTTACTTACATGCTATTTGCTAAGGTGATATGTGTTATCATTTATTGAGTCGGCCAAATTAGTTTAAGTTACCTTCTTCTGACATTGATAAATATAATCTTTTATGTAGTTATGTCCTCCATTTAAGTACCCTGAACCTAACAACTATGCAATCTCTTTATTCCTGCTTCGCCTTGGGAGACCTTCCAGTGGGCTAGACCACCTGTTAGCCATGGGCGTCAATTCACCAATATGCCACTGGTAACAAAAGTGACATTATACATCCTTTGTCCTTACTGATGCCGCAGGACGTGATGTCATATGACCTTAAGTCTCATGATACCACAAAAGATACACTCACTTTTACCCTGACTCACTCATTTGCACTCTCTTGCTCCCTCTTACTTACCTATACGTTCTCACTCATTTTCACACACACACACCATTCCCTATACTAACATACATGCTTACATATACACACGCTTTCTCACCCAAACTCTCTCACCCACCTGCACACACATAACATACATTGAAAAACATTTTGGTATACTTACTTACAATGTCAGTAAATTTACCTTTCCAGATCCTGCTGCTTCCACTTTTTATTTCATTAACAGTGAATAATGTATTATTATTCACTGTTAATGCAATAAAAAAATAGCAGAAAAGGAGTTTTGGGCCTGATGCTGATAATGCGCGGCATCTCCAGGGGCATAGCTTCGGGGGTGGTTTGGGGTGTTACACCCCTCTAATAAATGTATCATCTGATAAATAGTTGGGTACAGGTGCTTTCAGTAGGGTATTGTGAGATGTCAGTCGGATTTCACAATGGATTTTTACATACACATAGACAAAAACACACCTCTCTCACTCTCTTTTGAAAGTCCTACCAAACATTGGTTATTTTACAAAATATGGTGTTTTCTCTCACTTAGTACTCCTACCACTTCGCATTCTCCCCCTTTCAATTGCCCCCTTTTGCCCTTCTCATTCACCCTGCTTGTCCTTTAATGTATTTAAACATTATGACACTCATTATGACCCTGGCGGACGGGGGAGAAGTGGCGATAATACCACCAACAGGCCGGCGGAAAAAAATGGAATTATGACCATGGTGGTTACCGCCATGGGCATCCGCCACTTCTCCACTCCTACTGCCAGGGCGGTGACGACCGCTGAGTTGGAGACTTCGGTCTCCAGCCCGGCAGCCGTCACCAGACCGCCGGTGGTATCACGACCCTGCATACCGCCATGGATTTCGGGTGGTTTGGAACCGCCATGAAATCCATGGCAGTAGGCACTATCAGTGCCAGGGAATTCCTTCCCTGGCACTGATAGGGGTCTCCCCCACCCCCCATCCCCACCCCCGAGTCCTCCCCTACCCCCAACATCGAAACACACCCCAACCCTACACGCATACAGACACCACCATTACACATACCCGCACACATACCAACAAACATACCAACAGACACACACACAGTCATACACGCACACATACTCACAGTCATACAGACACGCACACATTTTCAAACACACAACACCCCCGCATGCATACACGCACTCACACACCCCCTCTACATACTCACACGCACACCCCCATGGACGCACACAACACCCCCCCAGCCCCCTCCCCTAACGGACGATCAACTTACCTTGTCCGTTGATCCTCCGTGAGGGGACGGGATCCATGGGGGCTGCTCCACCGCCAGCTCCCTGTCACCAGAACACCGCCACACCGAATCATGGGACATGATTCGGTTGGGCGGTGTTCTGATGACGGGGCGGTGGAGCAACCTCCACTTCCCCGCTGACTGCCAGTATGGCTGCCAGCAGTCATAATACGCCGCGCGGAAAACCGCCTGCACTGCTGAGGTCGTAATGAGGGCCTATATAATTTATATGCCAGCCTGATTGCGTAAAATCTGAAGCTCACACCCCTCCAATCTCACTGACCACGCTACGCCACTGGGCACCCCTGTGTTCTTGGCACTGATTTTGCCACCTCTGAGGCTAGGGGTCGCAAGGGGCAAGCCAGGGGTCGCAGCTGCGACCCCTAAATGACGTTCATGCTTCCAGTGTTGAGATACTTTCCATGCATGGTTGATGTCTGTGTAGGGACAATATGTTAGAAGAATGAGCCTATTTCTCACTGTTATGTCCCTTTGATAAAGTACTTCATGCAACATTGTTGCTCCAGCTATTCAGACACCATAATATTGTCTCTGTCTTCTCTGCCATGAAAACGTGCATCTACGTTGTCGTCTTCGCAAACTTCATTGACCTTTTCTAGACCAGACGCGCTAGGATCAAAGCTCTTTGCACGTGATATCGCAAAACAATATTTGTGCCGTTAATTAATTAGTTGAAGTTGCTGACAATTCTCTTGGCCCGCTAACGCGTCTGCTTGAAGTATCCGCTTTCTGGTCCTGCAACAGCCAAAAAACAATAGCTGAATTACTCACTATTGGTCAACTCATCAAGACAGAAGCGGAACTGCACTATGCCTAGAGAACAAGTTTCCATTAACCATTTGTGTTCATCCTTTCCAAAACTATATTTGTATAGACTACCATTAGTGTTATTACCCAAACAGCGCATCATGCTCACATGAAGAGGTTTAATTGAGGAAATACATTTAAAAGTCAGTGGCTATTTTGAATAAGTTGGTTTTAGCACACACGCCATAGAAGAGTTTTATATAGTTTTGCGAACAACATCTGGTGATGATGGCTTTTTCCACAGCTATCTGTAAAACACGCAGATAGACCTTACTCTGACTGCAGTTTAGCTTTTTATTTACTGTTTCGTTGGGTATTTTACATTTTAACTCATATTCAGAAGGCATTTAGATGCAGTATGATATTATTAATTTAGTTTGGGATTGGGGTCTAAGTTTTGATAGGGGCTGTTGCTCAAACCAAAAAGTAACTTTGCCTTTTGAAAATCATAAACCTCGTGGCTGTCGTGAGGACATCCGTGAAAAATTCGACACTTGTTTGTATATGCCTAAAATGTCCACTGCCTGT